>NC_084487.1:13888939-14257773 GCF_030035675.1 Rhineura floridana
GGCAACCAAGAGGTCTTCTGTATCTTTAAAAGTTGTGCAGGTGGAAAGGAGAATTTCACCTTGTGGTTTTTCCCATTACAGTGTTGCAAGAACACTTGCACTTGGCTGCCTTGTTCTTCTCCTAAAGATACAGGATCAGTCTCAGGGATTGAACCTGGCAACCCTACCCTGCTGACTGGGGCTGCTGCTAAGTCTACAACATCTGGAAGCCACCACGTTGCCTGCCTTATGCTAAACCATAGCTTTGCATAACAAGAATAAGTCCCAATAAACCTTGGACTTGCACACTCCCCCTCCTTTTCATGGCTCTGAGGAAGCGTTCAGAAACCTTTGCTTCCAACTTGGATTAACCACAGCTTGTCATGTTGTCTGAATCTGCTAAACTGTGCATGATAAAACCAGGTTGTAGGACACACTAACAACAGGTATTCCCAGCATGTGGTGTGAAGAGTGCACGCCCTCGCCCACTGTCTAGCAGCAGTTCATATAGGCCTTTTAGTGCTGTGACCAACATTTATCCTGTGTGTTTTTCCCCCAGACCATTCTCCATCATTTAATGAAAAGAAAGAAATCGAATGTGAAAGTGATCAAAGAGGAGTGAAACTTTTAGTAAAATTCTGAAGGGGAGGTGCAGGGTTTTCACTGTGTATGTTTTGCTCGTGAGGTGGCTGAGAGGTGACTCTGAATGCCCTTTCTTTCCTTGCACAAGTCATCTCACCAGTGCTTTGCACTCTGCAGCCTTCCTGGGTGCCCACACTTTCATCAAAGCCCAGGGGAAGACAGCGCAGGCAGCTGTGAAGGCTGCAGAGGCTGCAGGAAAGGGAAGCACAGGCATCACCCTTGGCCACCTCACCACTATCAGGTAATTCTGAGCCTGGAAAAGTTACTTTTTTGAACTACAACTCCCATCAGCCCAATCCAGTGGGCATGCTGGCTGAGGCTGATGGGAGTTGTAGTTCAAAAAAGTAACTTTTCCAAGCTCTGAGGTAATTATTATTATTATTTATTAAATTTATATACCCCCCCATAGCCGAAGCTCTCTGGGTGGTTTACAAGATAAAAAACAAATACAATATATAATATACAATTCATATTCAGTACAATTAAAAGGAAAAATACATCACATTTTAAATAAACATAACTAAACAATAAATCTCAACAATGTATATAACATAACCAAAAAAACCCCCCAAACATAACAGTTATAAAACTATCTAAAACTATTCTCCAATGTCCCATTCTGCTTCTCCCACCCTAACCCCATCTTCTGTTACCAATAGCACTATAAAAAGGTAAGCTCACAACCCTGCGTCCTTGAGTGTCCCAGGAGTGAGGCAGGAAAATGGAAGCCACTTTCACAGAGAAAGAAAACTTTGAGAAATGGGGTGACAGATTTCAGCACAGCTAGGGCTTCCCCCCCCACAGTACCCACTGGTACAGAGTATTGGCACCTCCTTTTTGGCTGCCCATGGCAACCCTTTTGTGCTGGCACCCACTACCCTTTTACCAAGGTATGAGTACCAACTGGCACCTCATTTTTTTTTTAACCAAAATACACCCTGGACACAGCTCAAATGCAATCAGTTTTGATGGCCTTTAACAACACCTTTGTGGTTTGCCATAACATTTTCTTTTGCAGCTTAGAGTATAAAAGTGTACCACTAGATATCTGGAACTTTTAATATCTCGGCCAACATTCTTTTTCTTTTTCTTTCCTTTTATTCTTTCTTATAAATTGAATTCCCAGTGGGGATTACTTCCCTCTGGAACAATTGTGTATGAGATGCATTTGTTGTGATATTGCCAACGCATGTACAAATTTGTGTACATTTGATTGCCTAGCCCTAAATGAGTTTGATTTTATTTATGGATACACTCTGTGGTGTGTTAACAGTCACAGGCGCTTGTGTTTGCAGGCTTACATAAAATCTACCACAGCTGCAGGGCAGAGGTATGAAACTTTCATGAGACGCATAAAATATACAAAATGTTATTAATATTTAATAAAATTTGCAGCAGTCAATGAGCACAATCAATGTTTATTAATTAAGCTGTTCTAGTGTAATAGGAGCTGCAATTCCCTTCTTTGTATCAGGATTGGAATAAGCTTCTTATGCTTAAGAAAAATTATGATACACAAAGCAATTATATTGATTGCCTTTTGAATTAATTGGGAGACTTTTTTTCAGCTAAACATGAATTCTTTCTTTTTGCTGGGGGTGGGGTCTGAGTCATGTAAATCTGCAAATAAATAATGTGAGGATAAGAGGGAGAAGTTGTAGTCTGGAGTTGCAAAGTTCCTTTCATCGTACTGGTTACACGAGCAGAATTGTACCATACAATGACCCAGGTCTGTTCTGCCCTATTTTCTGTTAAACCCAGAGGTAGCTGAAACATAAGGCTGCCCAGTTTTGTGATGCATGGTTAAGAAAGGAAATTATAGGCTGAAGGGGGAGGGATATCAGGAATGCAAGTGATGATGAAGAAGGAGCCAAGAGAACTGTCAAGAAAGGGGTGTTGGTGACTGGTCTAAAGTTATTACACTCCATTGGGTTCACAATGGGCTTTTAAAGAAGTGGGGCACTACCACCTCTTTCAGGGCATCAGACAACTCTCCATCATGACGAGATGTGCTTACTGCGCCCATGACCCATTCAGTCACCCCACTCTGGCTAGCTTTAATAAGCTAAGAAGGACAAGGATCTAAACAGGTGGTTGGGCACATCATTGCAAGCATGCTGTCCACATCATCAGGCCACATTAACTGGAACAAATCCCACAACAGTGAGTTCGATGTTGCATTGGACACGTTGACTAGCAATGCCACAACAGCAGCATCTAAATCACTGTGGAGGTGAATGACTTTATCCTGAAAGTGTTTAGCCAGTCGGTTGCAGTTAGACAGCATGTGCTCCAGAGGTCCAGCCCCCTGAACAACTCCACTGGGCGGCTCCTCAAGGATGCAATAGAGGCAGCAAGCAAGATCTCTTTGATGATCTCACAGTCATGTAGTAGTAGGCCCGGTTATGAGCTTGGACACATGCTTGGTTGGATCTGGAACAAGACTTATGCCACTTGCGCTCCAGCCTTTACCGATCCATTTCATCAACCACAGCTTCTCAGTATACCAAAGAGCAAAGTGGGCTGCACAGTACCAGAGAAGGCACTCAGGAGCAATAGTGTCAATGGTCCTGTGAGTCACTATTCCATAGTGAGACTAGGGTGTCAACAGGATCACCTGCTCTATCCACTGGAAAATCCCCCAGAGCAGTCAGGAATAAATCAGATTCCATCAGTCTCTGAGGGCAGACCATCCTAAGTGGTCCCCCACTCATGCAGGGGAGATTGTTGCTGAAAGTCCAAACCTCACCAGGTAGTGGTCTGACCATGACAATGGGGTGATATCCACCCCACCTATTTCCAGACCATCCTCCTCCCACATGGGGCAATGACTAAATCAAGGGTATTTCCTGCTCTGTGTGTTGGACCAATGATCATTGAAACAATCCCATGGTTGCCATGGAAGCCATGAAGTCTTGAGATGAACCTCAGGCATTATCAGCATGGACGTTGAAATCACTCCAAACCACCATTCAGCGTTCCTCCCAACACCACAACCTAGACAACCTGGGCCAGCTTGGTCAGGGAGGTTGTTGAGCAGCAGGGTGGGCATCCCTAAGCTGTCTCTTTGGCCCAACACCAGATCCAGGTCCTCCAGTCCTGCTCCAAGAGAAAGGGGTGACGTAGTCAGACCTAAGTGTGGCATTTTAATTTATATTGCAATTAAGATCCATTACATTGCATTCTACTTGTGCCCTGATCCTATGGTTATTTACTCAGACCAAAGCCCCATTGTGTTCAATAGGCCTTCACCAAAACAGGCTTTGATGGCAGCTTTGATCAAGATTGACACTTACTGGACTATGTGTCATTTAGGGTGGTATTCAATGCTAGTCTTAGGCCACATTCACACCATACATCCTGGGAAGGGTAGTTAGTGAAAGGTGCTTGGAGTTGTTAGGAGACCCCTATTTCCCTCACAGAGCTACAATTCTCAGAGTGGTTTAACAGCCAGTCCCCCTTGCCAGAGAATTATAGCTCTATGAGGGGAATAGGGGTGTTTTCTAACAACTCTCATCACCTTTCATAAGCTACACTTCCCAGAATTCTTTGGGGGAAGCCATGGCTGTTTAAAGTGGGGGGAAATGTATGGTGTGAATGTGGTCTTACTCAGAGAAGACCTATTGAAATTAATGGACATGACTAATTTAGGTTTGTTGATTTCATTGGTTCTGCTCTGAGTAGGACTTAGTTTACTATAATTCCTGACTTCATTGGGAAAGTGGGGTGTTTGTTGCTCACCTTGTCTTCAGAGCGATGCAGGCCTTTCAGATGAAAATGAGAAGTCATAGTAGCAAATATTAGTAAAGCAGTGATCATAAATCTTATTAAAAATCATTCACAAACAAAACGTTCAGGAGTCTTGACACTTTTCAGCAAGTGTTTTGAGTCTGAAATGACTTGTGATTGCTCTGGATTTGAGTTTTAATAACTTTTAGAAAATAAATATACTCCATTTTTCATTGCTGTGCTTTTCTGTTTTCTTTTTTTAAAATGCCTTTTATTGCTATATATCAACCTTACCACTAATATTTCAGACAATCCTTTATTTCAGCAATATGAAATTCAGTTTACCCGAAGCATGATATTCCTCCTGAAATGTTAAATTCCCAGCAGATACGTAATGAGGGGAAAAAATAAGAAGCTTTACTATTATTCTCTATACATACATGATCTCTCTGCTTTGTTCCAAACTAAATGATTATATGGTTTTTTTACGCGTAATCATATTTGCAGAGCATGTTTATGCACTTTTTTTTTTCTTGGAGGGAAAACTGATGAAATATTCTGGTCCTCATTTTGAAGGAAGCCTGAGAGTAAATAATATAATCATTGCTTAATTTCATGTACTAGAATTGGTATCACGTAGGGATGGGAACCATTGGCCAATGCCGATTCAAAAGCATTCCCTCAACCTGGCATCAGCATGAGTTCATTCTTGGTCTGCTGCTTTTACCATTTTTTGTAACGAAATATCAGTACATTGAAGGAAATAGTGACAAAACTATCTATATTAGTATCAACACTTTAGATGAGGATTTAAAAAAAAAAAATCCGTTTCTGAAAATAGGTGTAGAAAATCACTGCGTAAAAATCCAATCCGCAACAATAGCAAGTAAGTGAATTAATGGGAAATTCAGTACCAAATCCGAATTGGACAGAATTCTAGCACATCCCTAGTCTTAGGGCATAAAAAAGCAGTACTACTTCTTAGGTGATCTGTAACATTCACAGTGACTTGTTACTCCTCAAGGTCTCCGTCGTATTAATACATAACATTTTATGCAGTGTTGTTTAAGATGTTAAATTAGGTTAGCTTATTTATATTGTAAACCACTTCTGAAAACTGCTTACTGTGAAAACCCTATTCATAGGGTCGCCATAAGTCAGGATCGACTTGAAGGCAGTCCATTTCCATTTTTTCATTTGTATTGTTTTACACATTGCTTTATTGATTGGGTTTTTGTACTTATTAATATTATGATTATTTCTACTGGTTTTTAATACATTTTGAGTTGTTATTGTTCATTTGGCATGTTGTGAGCACTCTGGGCACAATTTTGTGGAAAAGTGGCATACAGTTAAACAGATGATGATGATGATGATGATGATGATGGGTTTCTGTCTTTCTCCCATTGGGCTTTATCTTCTTGGGCTCTTGTCTGCCATTTGTTGGACTTAATATCATATTGGACTGTCCTGTCTTCCTCAGTTTTGGAGCTCCTGGGGCTCCCGTCTTTGTCATTTCTTGGGCCTCATCTGCAGTATTATACCACTTTAGAGTTATGGCTTCCCCAAGGAATCCTGGGAACAAGTTTGGGAAGGATGATGACAGTAGAGTTACCAAGTCTCCGATTTTGGCTGGAGTCTCCGGCTTTTGGGGGTCCCCTCCGGCTCTCTGGCTAGCACCCCTTAATCTCCAGACTCTCAGCTTCAATTTAAAAAAAAAATAAGTTTCTATGTGGTCTGGTTCCTGAGATATACACCAAAACGTCAGCTGCCCCCACGACTGTTTAATCTATTTAACTGATACGATGCTGAAGTTGGTTCCTAGTTCCCAGTTCCTTATATGCTTGAAAGTTCAAAACACTAAAAAAGAAGAGTTGACAACTACAGCAACTTCAAACCAAATTTAACATGTCTCTGAACCCCAAAATATATGTTGGGGTACCCTGTATGATATATCACTGTGATCAGGGGACTCTCCCCGTCAAGAATAACAATACATTTATGCAATCAAAATCATCAGGCTTCTGATATTATCATAAATACATAATGATGTCATAAAATCATAAAAAATAAGTAACTAGGGGTGCCCACCCCAAAATCTGCTCTGGGACAGGACAAATCATATACCCCAGGAAAGGGGAGGGTGTCCTCTATGAGATGCCACTGCATCCTGCCTGACCCAGAGTTTCTGCTGGGCGCAGGGGAAGGATGAGGGCATCTATGCAGACAGAAGGGGTAGATAATTTTCTTACTCTTACTCATTTCTCAGACCTCTTTCTGAAGTGAAGGGTCAAATCTGTAAAGAAGTTTGGAGCAGCCACATTAAAAGATAAGGGCAGGGCATTCCAGGCAGGGGGTTGCCAACCCTGCTTGGATATGGATGTCTTTGCAGAGGATCCCTAGTCAAGCTTTACCAACAGCACAATCCAAACTATATCTACTCAGAAGTAAGTCCTGTTGAGTTCTATGGAGGCTTAGTCCCTTAGTACGTGTGTTTAGAATTGCAGCCTTCAGGGCCTGCCCCATGACATCACTTGGGCCCACCCCTAAAATCTCAGGTTTTGGGATGCTTCTGACCTGGCAACCCTAGATGACAGTTTTTAGGAGTAGGCTAACAATCAACCCCTCTTCCAGTGAGTTCTGGGAATAGTAGCTCCGTGAGGGGAATAAGGGTCTCCTAACAACTCTCAGCAGCCTTAACAAACTACACTGCCCCAGATTCTTTGGGGGAAACCATGACTCTTTAAAGTGGTATGATACTGTTTTAAATGGTAAAAATGGACTTTGTCTTGCTTGTCTCTTGTTTGGCATCATTGCTGCTGTGCCGTTTTGTCTCCTGTCTTTGTCATGTTAGACTTTGTCATGCTGGGTTCCTGTTTTTCCCATTTGTTGGACTTTGTCATGTTGCAGAAAGTGCAGTGTCACCAGGAGATGGAAGTTAGGAACTGGATGTTGATCTATTATTTAGTGCCATGGAAGATGATGTAATATTTGGCCTTATTTTTTTATAGAAATGGATGAGGAGGAGGGGTGAGTGTTCACGTTGCTTGGTGCTCATTCCTCTGATGCTTGTGTTTGTTGGTTTGAATTACATTTTAGGTTGCGAAACTTTTTAACTGTGAAAGTTCCTGTGACTACAGATTTCCTGTACAAGGATGAATAATAACTTTAAGCAATAATATTTATTTTTCATTTATTTTAACTTTAATAGCATTATATCGAAACATTAAAATTACCTACCATGAGCCTTGGGGCTTGCAGACAGCATGAGAACAAATTTCATTTTCTAGGAAGAAGAGGTCCAAAGACGCAATTCAGCTCTCATTTTACAGATGTAAACTATTGTCCAAGAGAGAGCTGCTTTTCTAAAGCCACCCATGGAGGTGAGGTTTGAACCCAGGTTTTGTCAGTGGCAAAGGTGGGATATGAACTCAGGTTTTCCATGATCCAGTGTAACACTCCGTTTGTTGAACAATTTAAGCTATTCGGTGAAGTACTGGTTCTCATCTGTTTGGCAGTGGTTAGGCCTCATCTTGAATGCTGTGTCCACATATCTTAAAATGTGGTGATGCAGACAAACTGGAACGGGTTAAGAGGAAGGAAACAAGGGTGATCAGGGGACTGGAAAGCAAGCCCTATGAGAAGAGACTGAAAGAACTGGGCAAGTTTAGCCTTGAGAAGAGAAGACTGAGGGGAGATATGATAGCACTCTTCAAGCACTTGGCAGATTGTCACACAGAGGAGGGCCAGGATCTCTTCTCGATCATCACAGAGTGCAGGACACAGAATAATGTGCTGAAGTTACAGGAAGCCAGGTATCAGCTGAACATCAGGAACTGTTAGAGCAGTAGAACAAAGGAACCATTTCCCTAGGGAGGTGGTGGGCTCTCCAACACTGGACGTATTCAAGAGGCAGCTGACAGCCACCTGGCGAGTATGCTTTAATTTGGATTCCTGTGTTGAGCAGGGGGTTGGACTCAATGGCCTTAGAGACCCTTTCCAACTCTATGATTCTATGATTCTATGATTCTACAGTGATCCCTGACCCTGACCCCAGTTTGGGCTGGGAGGCTGGCACATGCTGAGGAAACCTAACTGGCTAACAGGTTTAACAGTGTGCATTGCTAGGTGCTGTCTATGGCAGGCATGGGCAGACTTCAGACTTGCCAAGTTTATTTTATTTTTTACTAGAGCCCCCAGGTCCTCCAACCAAAGCCTGTGGAGTCAGAGCTGAAATGGTGACTCAGGGAGTGTTAACCATTACATACTACATTGTAGTAGGATAACCTGCAAAATATTAGTACAAATGTACATCTGTAATGTACGTTTAAAGCAGTATGATACCACTTTTAACAGACACAGCTTTCCCCAAAGAATCCTGGGAAATGTAGTTTGTTAAGAGTGCTGAGAGTTATGAGGAAACCCCCTATTCCCCTCACA
Organism: Rhineura floridana; assembly: GCF_030035675.1. Classification (NCBI taxonomy): domain Eukaryota; kingdom Metazoa; phylum Chordata; class Lepidosauria; order Squamata; family Rhineuridae; genus Rhineura; species Rhineura floridana. Next base: position 13,897,730 of record NC_084487.1, read on the forward strand.
GAGCTACACTTTCCAGAGTAGTTTAACAATAAATCTCTCTTCCAAGAAACCCCCTGGAAATTATTGCTGTGTGAGGAGGAATAGGAGTCTCCTAACAACTCTCAGAGCTCTTAGCAAACTACCATTCCTAGCATTCTTTGGGGAAAGCCATGACTTTTTAAAGGTGTACAATACTGCTTTAATTGTATAGGGCAGATGGGGCCTAGAATCCTTAAGGGATTCTAACAGCCTAATTTAGAAGGTGGAAAAGGTGGTGATGTTGTAATAGTAATAGTTGCTCTTGTTAAACAATTGGAAATCCTTTTTGTACTTCACATAATCTAATTTTGCCCAATCCAGATCTATGGGTTAGTTGGGCTCAGTACTGTTACACACACAAAAAAGTTCTGGCTGGGTTCTTGCCTTGGTCCCAGATGCTCTCCCTTCACTCCTAGCCCTTCAGGAGCTGAGATGGTGTTGGGCTCAGCAAGATGTCCAGGGCTGGTTGAGGACTCCTCATTAGGCAGCCGGAGGGATTAACTACTAGGTGTCTACTCAGGAGAAGGGAGAAGCCAGAGTTGGACCAGATGTCCGTTGGGACCTAGCAGATGACCAGGAGCTGCCTGACCCAGGGGAAAGAGCTTACTGGGTGGATATACATGTCTTCCTTGGGCCTTTGCTGGGATAACAGTTCCTTATTTTGTATCCAACTTGTCTGCATGCCAACTTGCTTATACTTCAGTTTGCTCTGCTTCCGGGTATGGGAAACTGATGAGGGATGCTACCTAGGGAGTCTTGTGGGACCTTAAAAATAAATTTATTATGGCACAAGATTTTGTGGGCTTATCTCTTGCCCCCCAATGACAATGCACCACCTGATTAAGAGATCCCAACCCCCCTTTTGGCAAGTTTTTGCCTGCTGTGCTGAGCTGAAAATTTTCTACTGATGCCATGATTATTTTTGTCTGTTTTATCTGCTGCATCCTATAGGTTGCATCCAATGTAGTGCTAAGTTACTATCCGCCTAGCAGAAGGATTTCTGTTTGCGCAACGGGACTTCTCTCTCTCCCCCTGTGTGCATGCCACACCCTCCCCAAAACTGCTCTTGAGGGTTGGAGGAACTCCTCAAACATATTTGGGGCAGTGCAGGGGGAAGAGAAGGGGAAATAGTCCCATTGTGCAAGCAGACGTCCTTGTGCTGATTGGATGCTTGGTTGGTATTACGCTAGATATCACCCAGTCTCTTATTATTTATTTATTTATTAAATTTATAACCCGCCCTTCTTCCCAGAAGGAGGATACAACCTAGTCTCTTATCTGAATGTTAAGTGGGTGATACTAGATTTAGACCCTGTTTAGGAATTCCACCCAATTTTGATCTGGTAAAAATTTTTCCATTAATGCACTTATTATCTATAGTTGCAGATCAGATTTTTATGCAGCGACTTTCCACGGCTATTTTTGAAAATGGATTTTTTTAAAAAAAGAAAAGCCTCTAAAATATCGATATTAAGAGTGATATTTTATCAATATTTCCTTTCAAAATATTGATATTTGCTTTCAAAAGATTGATACTTCCTTTAAAAACACTATCAGTATTTTTTGCAAGGGAAAAAAGCTGGATCAGTAACAGCAGTGGAAAAGGAACAAACTCAAATAGATACCAGCCTGTTAGGTCTATGGAATGCTTTGCAACCAGAATGGTCCAACAGATCTCATCCCCAATACTATTACTACTTTAAAGCAGGAGAAAGGAAGCTCAGGCCCAGGGAGTGAGTCAGCCCTCCAGGGTTTTTTATCCAGCCCTCAGGACTCCTCCTCCCCCTGGCCGCATTCCTGTCCATCCTCCTCCCCTGTTCTGTGCTCTCCTTGAGGGCTTTTGCCCAGCTAAAATGCTTCCTTGGATTGAGATGCAGAGAAGGGGTGTAGAAAGCTCTGACTTTTGCATGGCTGGAATATTGTCTGTTATATAAAGGTAAGAGCCACATCTGCTGTGCCACCTGCTTTTGTCTCTGGCCCTGACCGCCACTGGCATGCACCCCTCTGAAAGTTACCCATGAGGCCCTTGGGCTACAAAAAGCTTCATTGCCCTTGTTTTAAAGATACTGTAAACCATACTAAATGTTTCCTTTTGAATAGAAAAGTTGAATATAAATATTTAAAAGATCCTAAAAGTATAAAAATAAATGGCAGGAGGCAGCTTTCCTAGTGAGAGACTATATCTCGGGTAGAAAGGGTTAACTGTTCTTGAGATCAGCAAGAGGGACTAGTTTGGCTCTAACGTGTTGTGGAGAGGTGTTATTTGAAACAAAAGCGTCCAACGATGATCAAAAGCTGAAGAAGCCATTTCGGCTGTGAAATTGTGTCCAGCCTATTAGTAGCAATGTGTGAAAGATGGAACCGTTGTCCTTCTTTGGTGCTTGTTTACAGGTCTGTGATTGGCCTAGTACACATGATGCTTCCCAGCTTCATAAACCATAGCTTGTGAAGTGTGAACTCCAGGTAAACATACCCAACATGTTCATTGTATTCCTTTTTGCTAGGAGTGAGTAATTGGCTCCATTTGTATTTCCCACCATGAATAACATGGGGTAGGGATGAGCAACTCCTGGTCCTCGAGATGCTGTTGGACTGTTATCCCTGTTATCATTATATGATTTTATTATTTTAAATTGTCCACTGTTTTTAACCTATATTTTATGGTTTTAATTTTTCTCATAGTTTAATTCTTTTTTAATAATATACTCGGTATGTTTTAATGGTGTTGTTTTTAGTTGTAAGCCGCTCTGAGTCCTATTGGAAAAAGGGCGGGGTAGAAATAAAGTTTATTATTATTATTATTATTATTATTATTATTATTATTATTATTATCCCTGACCATTAGCTGTACTGATTGGGCCTGATGGGAATCCAACCACATCTGTAGGGCCACAAATTCCTCATCGATGCCGTAGGTAATTGCTATTCTTCAGAGCAAAGCAAACACTGATGCTCAACACAGGCCTGTCACAGAAAATGGCAGCGCTGTGTTCTCCCTATAACTTCGGCAGACTGGCCCGTGTAGTTTTCCCTATCCCCACCAGTCAACGATGTGGGAAGTGGTGAGAAATACCTGATAAGATGATGTCATGATTAGGGATGAGTGAGAATTTCGGTTCAGTTCACATTTCAAGCAGAATCTATCAAATTCGCAATTTCCGAAACACTATGAGAACCAAAATTATTAGTTAATTATTATTAGAATTTTGGGATGCAGTTTGCCAACTAAACAACATTTACAAAAATGCATATATTAGGGGGACATGTGCATAAAAATAAAGACGTGAGTGAGAATAACAGGCAAAAAGGCATGAAATGATGAGAAATGGATTGCAAAAATGTGTACCTTTGTCAAAACTGCCTACAAAAATGTATTTATTTGGAGAAATTCACACTAAAACGGTGGAGAATTTTCATGAGGATTTTTTTTTAAAAAAAAATCCAGTTCGCTGTAGAAATGTAGAGAACTGAATTTTACTCTGGAAAAATGAGAAATGGAGAGACCCGAAACAGACAGGTCTTTCCATCCCTAGTCATGATACATAGGCATGCCTCCATGGATACTCTCATTACAAGGGTGCTATTTTGGATGGCATGTGCATGTTAACCGAGGGTGTTTCTCCACCCTCAGTTATGTCTGAGTTTAGGGCCAGAACTGGCTGAATCAAGTAGTACAGTTTCTTTTTTCTAGAACTTTATCAATTTGGGCTGCAGGTGAGGATAGAAGGATCTCTCAGTTTCAGTTCTCTCAGCTTCTCATTTTTCCATTCTTAAATTCAGTTATCCACATTTCTGCAGCAATTTGTGGTTTTTCTTGTTAAGAAATCCTCATGAAAATTCTTCAGCATTTCAGTGTGGATTTCTCTTAACACACACTTTTTTTCTATGTAGTTTTGACTAACGTATACATTTCTGAAACCAATTTATCTTAACAACATATATTCTTGTATGTTATTTCCACTAATATATTCATTTTTATGGACATTTCCCCTAATGCATGAATTTTTGTAAACCAAAGAATGTTTACATCTTCATCGCAAAATTCGGATATGTGCGAATTTTGATGGATGTCTGTGTTCTCCTATTGTTTCAGAAAGTGCAATGTCAGGATCTCTCTCTGTCTCACACAGACACACACAGACACACACACATGTACACACAAGAACCTCCCTGGGTGCAGAAAAGCAGCAAGTTGGAGAGAAGGTGTCTCCTTTGAATGCTACTTTGCCTAGCATTTCCCTGACAATACACCCTCTCAACTGCTACCAGTTATCTCTTCAAAATGTCTCTTGCACTGGGCTGAACAAGGATCATCTCTTTTTGTGTGTGTCTTCATGCTTTTTGGCTACCCTCTGTACTTCATTTATATTCTGCACAAACACAGCGAGAGGAGGGAGGTTTTTTTTTTTAAGACATCATAAATAGTGCTGCCGTTTTACTGTGATACAACGACCTTGCATAGAATGTTATGCTCACCTGGAAGGTCCACAGGGACATCATTAAACCAGCCTGCACTACCCAATTGCCTTGCAGTACAAGATAGGGTGTTGTTTTTTTTTAAGGTCCAGATTGTGGCTCTGTTTTTAACCTCCATCTGAACAGAGTGACATTTTGTTGCGTATGAGCAACAAAAGGGGACAGCAGCAAAGGACAAATGAGAGAAGTTACCTGTCGGCAGGGTTAGAAAGATTTGGCCTCCTTAAATATAACTGCTCATCTTTTACCCCCTCCACTGTACCAATGTGCAAGAGGGACTTATGTGCATTGAGGAAGCACGGCGCAAAAAGGAATTGTGGTGTGACCATGTGATGAAACAGGCTGTATGTCATCGATGTGCATAATCACTCCTGCACATCAGGTCTGTCAAAGTGGGGAAGGAGGGCAACAAATGGAAGGGGCAACCAACAGTTCCATCTCCAGCTGTTTCCTGTATTCCCAAGCCCATTTGCAAGTCACAAAAGTGGCTTGGCATTTTCGGTGAACAAGGCCAGCCATGTTCTTTGGGCACCTGAGGCAGAGAACCCCACAAGCACCTCTCCCCCTCCTTGGCAATAAAAGTGTGACAGTAATGAATTAAATAGCTACACAAGAGGAGTCCTGCTGGATCAGGCCAAAGGCCCATCTAGTCCAGCATTTTGTTCCCATAGTGGCTGACCAGATGCCTATAGGAAGCCCACAAGGAGGCCCTGAGTGCAACAGCACTCTCCTCACATGTGATTCCCAGCGACTGGTGTTCAGAGACGTGCTGCCTCCAACAGTGGAGGTAGAACACAGCCTTCGTGATAGCCTTGTTCTGTTTTACAGCCATCCAAATTGGTTGCCATCGCTTCCTCTTGTGGGAACTAATAACTGCTGCCCTTTCTTGGCATCCAAAAGCTTCCTGAGGCTGCCATCTGACTCTGCCTAACTGGCCCTGCCCAGTTCAAATTCACCGCTTGCAAATAAGAAAGTGAATTGTCTGTGTGGGTATGGGTGTTTTGCTACAGAGGGGTAGGGACACATCTCAGTGGACATAGCTCATCTGCTCTGCATGCCGAAGATCCCAGATTCAATCCTTGGCATCTCCGGGTAAGGCTGGAAATGTTCCCTGCCTGAAACCCCAGAGAGCTGCTGCCAGTCGATATTGATGATACTGAGCTAGATAGGCCAAGAGTCTGATGTGTTACAAGGCAGCTTCCTTATACCAAGTCATAGGTAAGTCTGGATTTTGCAGAGCTGGAGAACAGTGGGCCGTCAAATAACCTCATGATGCATCAAGAAAAATTTACATAGGCCTCACTTATCCAAGGGCTTTATTCATTTCATAAATATTTTGACAGTCTCTGTCAGCAGTCAATAGACTATCATAGAATCGTAGAGTTGGAAGGGGCCTATAAGGTCACTGAGTCCAACCCCCTGCGCAATGCAGGAATCCAAATTAAAGCATTCCCGACAGGTGGCTGTCCAGCTGCCTCAATTGTCTCTATATTTCACTGGTCCAGACTGACTGACACCCCTTTCTCATTTGTACTCTGTTTAAAATGAGCTTGCAGAAGAAGAAAGCTACCAAATGCTATTTGTCCCCGCTGGTTCTTTTTCTTGCCTAATCGCTCTTCTTCCTCCTCCTTATGTCAGTCTACTTCTTCATCAGTGCTTTTTTTCCTCCCTCCCCCTTGCTTTCCTATCTCCATCTTTATGGAGCTGCTAGCGGTTTCTGATTGACAGAACGTGTGTGGGAGGGAAACGGCACACAATATGGTCCCAAACTGCACTCTTTGTCTTTATTCTCCTCTTCAAGGTGGAGGGGTAGAGTTGTCACTTCACGTTTTGACTGATTTCCAGTTCATAGATTTGAGGGGAGGGAATTCTGGGACAATGAATTACCTGAAAGCACTTTTGTATAATGCAGAGTACTAATTACGAGTCGACAATGGGACCTAATTAAGGTTTGGATCCAGGTGCTCTGGATGTGCTAAGTGCATGCTTGGTTTGAGTTGCAGCCATATTCTCTTCCAAAGTGAATTTGGGGTACTTTTTCTCTCTCCCAGATTTTGGGTGGAAATGCAGACTAACAGAACAATTGGGCGGGGAAAACTGAAGGCAGAGGATCCAAATTGTTCATGAAGCTGTAAGGAGAGCCCTGCTGGCACAGGCCAAAGGCCCATCAAGTCCAGCTCTCTGTTCTCACAACGGGAAACCCGAAAGCAGGACCCGAGTGCAACATCGCTTTCTCCAAAGCCTTGCTAGCTACACTGAGGCAGAGGAGAGGGAGGAACTGCTCCAGGTCTAGCATATATTTTCTCCAAATTCAGGAGCATGTCAAGGGAATAGGAGGCTGAGTCAGACCTTTGGTCTATCTAGGTTCAGTATCATCTCCACTAAGTGGCAGTGGCTCTCCAGTGTTTCAACAAGGGCCTCTTGAGGTCTACCTGGAGACGCTGGGGATTAAACCTGTTACCTTCTGCATGCAAAGCAGATGCTCTGCTACTAAGCTATGGAAAGTCTTGTCTCTGATCTGCTCCCGAGCACCTCCCCGCTTCTTGCCTCTTTCGATCTTGAAGCTCTGACACAATGGTATGACAAGGATTATGGAGTTGCCCTTGATGGATGGGAGGGTCTTAATGAGGACTGATCTCCATCACCCAGAGCAGACCTCTCTCTCTGCCTTCAGAGAGGGAGATTCAAAGTATTCTGTGGCCCCTGGACATTCTCCCAGGAACCATAGAATTGCAGCCTTAGTGACAAATCTGCTTATCCAGCCCAAAGGTTACTTGAATATTAAGAAAGTTAATGTGGTATATTGGCTAGAGTGTTGGGCCTGGACAATGGACATCCAAGGTCAAATCCTCCTGAATTATTTGTAGTCTTGCCCTGGCATCTTCATTTCCAGCCTCTGTTCAAAAAGGGAAGTGCGTGTAAAGAAGACCCTTCCATTGAAGAGAATTGAGAGCATTACACACATTGAGCTGTGTTTTGCTCCTGCCTTCCTGTTCACAAATACAATGTGCAGCTAAGCCTTGGAAGTATATCAACAAATGGATTTCTCCTACTCTGTTCCTTCCTTGTTTTGGGATTCTTTATCACGGGAGCGAATTGGCCTTGGTTGCCCTGATGGATGACCTTTATTGGGAGGATGGGGGAGTGCAACTGTTATTCTTACTTAATCTCACAGAGGCTTTTGATACCATGGTATCCTTCTGAGCTGACTTGGTGGGATGGGTATCAGAGGCACTGTTTTAACAGTAGTTCCGATCCTATCTCCAGGGTCATTTTTAGAGAACGGCATTGTGTTGATTGTCTTTTGGCCCCCTGGCAGTTTTTTTTTTAATAAAAAATTGTAAACCTGAGGGCAGGGATTGTTTTTGCTTTTTTTAAAGGATTCCTAAATTGCTCTGGGAGCTTTTCCTGCTGAAAAGTCCAGGACAAAAAGTTTGGATAATTTTTTTTTTCCTGCCATGTTCTTGCTTCTTTGCCTCTCCCCACGCACCCCTCCCCTCCCCCTAATCTCTGGTTCTAGTTCCTTCTTTTCATGATTTCTCCTCCTACCTCCTGCTTCTCCTACGTTTCCTGTATGGCAGTCCCCTCCATCTCTACCATTTCCCTTCCCGAACTCTCATCGCTCCTTCTACCTCCTGGAATCTCCTCCAGCACACTCAGCCAGGAGCCTGCACCGTGGTCCTTGGAAGCCTGCCACACAAGCCCTGATCCCAGTGGAATTTCATAGCAATGGACCTAGATAAGTCAGGGATGCACTGCACATGTACCCAGTTGTTCTTTTAGTCTTTGATGCAACATGGAAGCATACAGTTTTTTCCCCCTCGAATTTTTTTGAAAATCCTAAATCAGTTTTATTCTTTTTCATGAGACTGGGGAGATTTTTTAAGATACTCAAAACATTTTATCACAGACTTTTATCCTGCCTTTTCTTCATGGGGCACAGGGTTTCATGCAGGGTGCTCCCCCACCCCATTAATCCTCACAACAACCCTGTGATGTAAGTTAGGATGAGAGACTGTGATTTGGCCCATTCTCCAGTTCATTTCCAGACCCAATTCGAGGTGCCCACGTTAGTGTTTAAAGTCCTAAATCACTGTTCTTCAACCTTAGGTCCCCAGATGTTGCTGGACTACAGCTCCCATCATCTCAAGACAGCATGGTCAATGGTCAGGGATTATGGGAGGAGTAGTACATCAACATCTGGGGACCCAAATTTGAAGAATACTGTCTTAAATTACTTAGGCCCCAAATATCTGAAAGGCCATTTCAACCCCACCAACCTACAGAGTTAAGAACTCTTGATAGTTCCACCACTCTCAGAAGAATGGGAAATAGTGGCCCAGGAGAAGGCTTCTTCCATGGTAGCCTTTAAACTGTGCAACTCCCTTCTCACAGAGGTGTGTGTAGCGTCTTTGCTGTACAGCTTTCATTGTATGCTGAAGATGCACCTCTTTATCCTGGCCTTTGACAGCAAAGGTCTTTTGTTTTGTGGGATTCTCTCTAGCTGAATTTATACTGTTCTGTTCATTTGGAATGGTTTGACTTTAAAAAAAAATAATTGTAACAGTTTAAACTGTTTTTATCATTCTATATTATATTGATTTGAACTGCCCTGGGACCTTATGGGGAAGGGTGGGTAAGAAACCTTATAAATATCACCCAAATTCCCAGTCCTATCTCCAAAATGCAAGTTAAGAAGCAACAGGTGCTGTGAGTTAAAGCAAGAATGCTGATACAACTTCCAACCATCACTTCCTTGGGATAGATAGGCTTTTCTTGAAGGCCTCATGGTAAGCATCAACCAAGACTTGCTCTGTTTAGCTTATGAGATCTGACGATCCTGGAGCCTGAGGTTTTATGGCTGCTGCAGAGAGTTCCATGCATGCATGGAACAGGACAGATTGGGGTCACACTGATGAGATTAAAGATGACTCGCATTTCCAGAAATTCAAAGGTCAAGTACTAATGATGAACATGGGTAGCGTGTCTTCGATATATATAATTCTGCAGTCTTTTGAGCTTTATAGTTTAGTGTAGGTTTCCACACTTATTGTAGGATGTAAATGCCCACCATGGAAGAGTGAGTTTCCTATACACCAAGACTTTTTATTAACTTTTGTTGGTCTGTCTGTCTTTCTGAAGGTTGCTCCATGATCCTTCTAACAGCAGTCAAAATGTCTATGATATTACCAGATCTGGGAGGCTGCTTTCTTTTTCCACTAGACGGCATGGTTTCTAAATCTTTTGCCAAGGCAAATGGGATGGCAAATGTTGTTCCCTAGCGAATTTGACCAGCTTGTCCTTTTCATTAAATTGGAAAGAAGAAAAAAGGAAGGAATAGGATTGGATGGATCAGTATATTTCCAGTCTGAATCAATTTTGCATGCGTTCATTCCCAAGTCTATTCCACCCTGTTTGAACATAAATCTGTACAAAAAAAATGTATTTAAAGATGTAATTTATCTCAAAATATGTATTTAAATATATATTTTATTTCAAAGCAGGCATTTTGAAATATATTTTATATTTGAAAATGCATTTTTAAATGTGTTTTGGTATATTTCTTAAGCTCAGAACTGTATCTCAAAATTCAGAGAAGTATGAAATCCAAAGGATAATTGCATTCCAATCCATGTATTAGTATTGGAGGTGTGAATCAGGTCAGTTTGCTTAAATCTGGACCAAATGAAATTCTCTTGCATCCCAACGAAGGAAGGAGAGAGAGAGAGACAGCATAAGCAAACTTTTGAGCTCTGTATTCTCCTGACTGCGCCAGTGTTCTCAACCAAAATAAATGTTGCTTCATGTCTGGGCTTGGTTGCTTGGATCAATCTGCTGGCTCTTAGAAGAAGAAGAAAGGAAGTGCGGTAGCATATGGAAGCCAATGAGAACATATACAGGTCTAGTTTGGAGGTCTTTGGCTTTACAGGCATTCCACAGATGAGCTCATGAAAGTGGGACATGGGATGACCCAATGAAATTAATCAGCCTTCAGTTCAAGGTAAACAAAAGGAAGGACTATTTCATGCAACTGGGGAGTTGAGCCATTAAGAACTTGAGTCCAGCCCAATGTATTGTTGTTCCCCCGCCCCATTTGACTGCATTGCATTTGCTTCTAAATCCTTTGACAAAGTGAATGTAATGTGTATTTCTAAACTCTACAGCTTAGCTCATACTAGGATGAAAAAATGTTTAAAAAATGGTTCAGCAACCCATTCAGCCACTTAAACCTGTGCAAATACATATTTCATGCAGATTAAAGGCAAACACTTATATAGCCATCACAGAAGCATGTGTTTGCCAGTGTTATGCAATATTATGATACACATTTAACTCAAGAAAAAAGACTGAAAATATTTTTGCCTCCTGATACCACATCTGTCAGATGAGAGAAATGGCAGCAGCTGAACGATAGAGCATCTGTCTTGTATGCAGGAGGCCTCAGGTTCCACCCCCAGCATCTCCAAGTGAGCCTGGCCATGTCCCATGTTGAAACCTCAGACAGCTGCTGCTACTCACAGTAAGCAATACTGAGCCTGATGGAGCAACTCCCCCATGAAGAGAGATTATGTGGGGCTTTTTAGTTTATAGAAAAGATGGATAAAAGGTGTCATGATAGAAGTGTATACCGTTATGCATGGTATGGAGAAAGTGAATGGAGAAATGTCCCCTCCCCCTCTGCCAAATGCTACAACTTGCGGACATCGAATGAATTTGAAGGTTGGAAGTTTCAGGACAGACAAGAGAAAGCACGTCTCCGTGCAGCACTTAGTTAAACAATGGAATTGGCTCCCAGAGGAGGCAGTGATGGCCACCAACTTGGATGGGCTTTAAAAGAGGATTAGATAGATTGGAGGATAAGGCTATCGGTGGCTTATAGCCGCAGTGGCTATGTCCTGCCTCCACGAATAACACTTGCAGGAAATTGCTTATGGGAAGAACCCAGTTGCATTCTGGTCCTGCTTGTGGGCTTTCCATAGACATCTGTTTGACCACTGTGAGAACAGGATGCTGGACGAGACGGGCCTTTATGCAGCAGGCCTCTTCTTTTGGTCTTATGTAAAAGCCTGCTAGAAGAAGAAGAAGAAGAAGAAGAAGAAGAAGAAGAAGACAGTGCAAAACAGTGATGGGGGAGGCAACTGCCCTTCACAAGGGACGGGGTTCTGTGATCTGTGGCTGCAAAAGCTTTACTTTCCAATTGCATGGCTGTCCCTGCACAAGTGATTGACGGCTTCCTATCTCCTTTAAAAAAAAAATCATTTTATTAAATATCCGTAGAGAAAATGGGGCTCAAAAAATTCATCTTGGTCAGTTCCTTTTTTGACTTTGAAAGCAAGGGGAAGAAGAAGCAAAAGGGAAATTGTCTCATGAGTTAGTATTTCTGCATGTATGCTTCTATCGCAAACATCTACCAAAGAAGGGTATTTTTGAAGGACTTCCCCAGTTGCTTTTATCGGTGAAAAACAGCTTCTCTGGAGCCTTTTGAAAAAGTGAACTCATGCAGTTGGATGCCTTGAAAGAAGCAGAATCTCCACCTCTCCAAAGACTGAATTCTGCCAGGCATTTTAATGATAAGGCAGGTTGGCCAGCTTATAATTGCCATTAATTTACACTTCTAAAAGCTGCAACGTTTACCTACCTCAAGAGGCTCTCAGAAAGGTGTAAATTTCTTGTGCAACCTGTTTGAAAAACATCAAGGAAATTGCTTCCTCTCTGATATTTACAACAAGGGCCTATTGGCTAAACAAATGCATGAACATTGGGGGCCACTAGTATTTTTCTTTGAAAAAATCCATAGTATAAAATGACCGTGGAGAGTTCTTATTATTTCACACAGATTCTATCATTCAAAGATTTTTTTCTGTGCAAAATTACATGGCAGAAAGATCACGGGTCTGCCACTGAAATGGTAGCTCTGTGGAGTCCCTCCTTCTCCAATCTTTTTTAGGGCTGTGGGCACATCTGCAAACTGGAGAAACTGTTGCAGTCACCATGCACACATTTATTTATTTATTTATTTTATTAAGCTTATATACCGCCCGACTAGCAAACAGCTCTCTGGGTGGTGAACATAAAAACATATACAATAATAAAATTACAGGATCTAATACAACAAGTATATAAAAGTACACCATCTAAAATAAAATTACAACATTTACTCAAATTAACTTAGATTAAAATGCCTCAGAGAAGAGAAAGGTTTTAACCTGGCGCCGAAAGGATAATAGTGTTGGCGCCAGGCGTACCTCCTCAGGGAGACTATTCCACAATTCGGGGGCCACCACTGAGAAGGCCCTAGATCTTGTTACTACCCTTCGGGCCTCCCTATGGGTCGGGACCTGGAGGAGGGCCTTCGTAGTAGACCGTAGTGTATGAGCCAGTTCGTATCGGGAGAGGCGTTCCAGCAGATATCATGGTCCCACGCCGTATAAGGCTTTGTAGGTTAGTACCAACACTTTGAATCTGGCCCGGAAGCATACTGGAAGCCAGTGTAGGCGAGCCAGAACAGGTGTTATATGCTCAAACCGCTTGGTTCTTGTTAGCAGTCTGGCCGCCGCATTTTGCACTAGCTGTAGCTTCCGAACCGTCTTCAGAGGTAGCCCTACGTAGAGCGTGTTGCAGTAGTCCAAACGTGAGGTTACCAGAGCATGTACCACTGATGTAAGGTCCTCCTTACTCAGATAGGGACGTAGCTGGGCTACCAACCGAAGTTGGTAGAACGCATTCCGTGCCACCGAGGCTACATGAGCCTCGAGTGATAGGGAAGAGTCTAAAACGACTCCCAGACTACGAACCTGCTCCTTTAGGGGGAGTGTAACCTCGTCTAGGACAGGGTATGTATCCACCGTCTGACCAGAGAAACCATCCACCAGCAGCATCTCAGTCTTATCAGGATTGAGTCTCAGCTTGTTCGTTCTCATCCAGTCCATTGTCGCGTCCAGGCAACGGTTCAGCACATCGACCGCCTCACCTGAAGAGGATGAAAAGGAGAAGTAGAGCTGCGTGTCATCAGCGTACTGGTGACAACGCACTCCAAAACTCCGGATGACCGCACCCAACGGCTTCATATAGATGTTAAAAAGCATGGGAGACAGAACCGAACCCTGCAGGACCCCATATTGGAGAACCCACGGTGTAACCATGCACATCCTCAAACACACTGCAACTGTACACACACACACACCACAACTGGATATATATATACATGCTTTCTCCCACCCCAACAAGTGTTTTCAGTTTGTTTTCAAGCCTATTTTTTTTATATTCCTGGGGAATGCAGATGGGGAAGCAAGAGTTAACCTTTTTTTCCCCAGCATCAATCTCCAGGACGATCAGCCTTGCCTCGCCATACACACACCATGCATTTAAAGAACATTTAAAGCACATGACTTTCCCCAAAGAATCCTGGGGACTGTAGTTTGTGAAGGGTGTCGGGAATTGCGGCTCTGCGAATGTTCCCAGAATTCTTTGGTGGATGTCATGCGCTTTAAATGTGTGGTGCGTACATAGTCATACACCAACAATTAGGCTTGAAAAAAGAGTTTTCTATTGGAGCCAATAGAGGGCTTCTTTCAAGCTTAATTTCAAGTGGGAGAGGGGGGAGGGGACCCTGTTGGATCTAGGGAAGGCCTTGTGGGTGCATGTGAGCCCATGGGTGCTGCCTTGGCGATCTATGGCCTGGCATCTAGTTTAACTTGCCCTTTGCAGCTGATGACATCACAAGGTGTAGTTTGCTGTCTCTCCACCAGACTACTCAAAAGGTACACAGAAATGACATCTGACCACTGGGTGACCGCAGGGGGAGTACAGTTGCCTCCCCTCGTTGAACCCTAATCCCCAGATTCCCAGCTTTCCATTTTTTTCTTCTTTTATTAAAGCTCAAATGGTTTGTAATTCTCTGTATAAAACAGCAATAGATAACTGTATCTCATTGTCGCTTATACAATGTTGTTATTGCGATTGCTATTTTGTTATTTATCTTATCCCTGCATAAAAAAAATCAGGTTTTGTCTCCTTTCTCTCCTCTCTATTATTATTATATTATATCCAAAACTCATCATTGATTTGAATATTTATATATATATTATATCCCCTCTCTGTCTTTTTGGCTTCTTCTTCTATTCCTCTCTTCTTCACGTTGTTCTTTCTTATCACACAGCTTTCTATTTTTAAGAGCGAGTTTCTAGCATTTGTGGAACTTGACATAAAGAGACTAAATGTACAGACGCTATTCTCTTTTTGTGTGTGTGAGAAGTGGCAGTCATACCTCAAGTCTCCCACTGAGGCCATGTTCATACCAGACATTTATTCTACTTTAAACAGTCATGGCTTCCCCAAAAGAATCCTGGGAAGTGTAATTTGTGAAGGGTGCTGAGAGTTCTTGTTATTGTTATGTGCCTTCAAGTCGATTACGACTTATGGCAACCCTATAAATCAGCAACGCCCAATAGCATCTGTTATAAACCACCCTGTTCAGATCTTGTAAGTTCAGGTCTGTGGCTTCCTTTATGGAATCAATCCATCTCTTGCTTGGCCTTCCTCTTTTTCTACTCCCTTTTGTTTTTCCCAGCATTATTGTCTTTTCTAGTGAATCATGTCTTCTCATGATGTGTCCAAAGTATGATAACTTCAGTTTCATCATTTTAGCTTCTAGAGATAGTTCTGGTTTCATTTGTTCTAACACCTAATTATTTGTCTTTTTCATAGTCCATGGTATGCACAAAGCTCTCCTCCAACACCACATTTCAAATGAGTTGATTTATCCGATTTTTTCACTGTCCAACTTTCACATCCTTACATAAAGATTGGGAATATCTGTTGGCTTGTGTGCGTTGTTGTGTGAAACAGCATACATTACGTTGGAGTTAAGTTGAGCAAGAAACTTCTTCAGAGCATGTTAAGAGTCTTTATTGAAAGACATTAAGGCCAGAGGCTTAAGAGTAAATACATGTAGAGATTCTTCAGTCACCCCCCTTCTGGTACATCTCTCTCCATAGATAAACACAAAAAACAGCCTCTCAGCTCAGAGGCATAATTCAGAAGAAGACAACACATAGACTCTGTTAGAACTTTCCCAGTCGCTATCAGATGGCTACCATAGCAACGGCCCTGGCAGTCCGTTCCCAGACAGGGCAAAGACATAACTCCCCCTTAACCACAGTTACGTCTTCAAACTTGCAGGCTTCATGGAAAACTACTAGAGACAGTAATGCCTACTGGTCACCAGCCCAACAATATCATGGTCTGAATGATTCTGTTAGGAGATCCTTATTCCCCTCACAAAGCTATAATTCTGAATGGTTTAGCAGTCAATCCTTCTTCCCAAAGAACTCTGGAAACTGTAGCTCTGTGAGGGGGAAACAAGGGTTTCCTAACAACTCCCACTACCCATATCATCCCACAGTTCCAAGGATTCTTGGGGGAAAGCTGTGACTGCTTAAAGTGGGATAAATGTCTGATGTGAATGTGACCTAGGTCTTACAACAGGGGAAGGTGATCGATGGAAAGACCTTAAGTAGGATTGCCACATCAATTGGCAACCGGTGTTCTTTTCTCTGTGTGGTATAGCTTTGCCGTTTTGCTCATGCAGAACATCATGCCTCAAAAGCTGCCTTGCTGACTTTAATTTTGACATCTTGTCAAATCTGCAGAAGACGACTGAAGATTTTAACCTTGTCCATCTGTATCTCTGACCGTTAGCATATTTTAAATCTGAGGTGGGGAATCTTTTCACAGCCCAAGGACTGCATTTCCTCATGGATAACCCTCAAGGGTGTGTGTGCATGCAGTGAGTGGGTGGGACCAGAAGCAAGTGCATGGGGAGGGGGCAATGGATGTGCCTCTTACTTTAGTTCAGCAAGCTACATTCCCTCCACATAAAAAGGCTGTGTAAGGAATGGCTGTCGCTCAGTGGCAGAGCATCTGCCTTGCATGCAGAAGGTCCCAGGTTCAATCTCTGGCATCTAATGCTAACCCACTACTTCCACTGTTGGAAGCAGTATGCTGGGGATCAGAAGTGGAAGAGCGCTATTGCACTCAGGTCCTGCTGGCAGCCTTCACAGAGGTGTCTGGCTGGCCACTGAGAAGAGAGTTCCCTGGGATGAGGAATTGATTGTTCAACTATTCTGGGAATTGAGGCTCTGTCAGGGGATGTGAGGTCTCCTAACAACCCTCAGCACCCTTAACAAACTACAGTTTCCAGGATTCTTTGGGGGAAAGCAATGGCGGTTTAAAGTGGCATGATACTGCCTTAAATGAATAGTGTAGATAGTCCAAAGCTTGGGAAAGTTACTTCTTTGAAGTACAACTCCCATCAGCCCCAGCCAGCATGGTCACTGGATCAGGCTGATGGGAGCTGTAGTTTAAAAAAGTAGCTTTTCCAAGCTCTGAGAAGGGTGAATCTGTCCATTTCTGTTTCTCTCAATTTCTCATTTTTCTAAACTTAAGTTCAGCTCTCCATATTAGTTTGCAATTTTTTTAAAAAAAAAAAACGCTCATGAAAATACATCTGCATTTTAGTGTGAATTTCTCCTAATACACTCAGTCTTGTATTGGATTTTGCCTAACAGACACATTTTTACAAGCATATTGCCCCCAATGTTTGTATTTTTCCTAAAGCTTTTTTTTTAAAAAATGAGATGTTTTTAAATATGTTTTGTTTTAATACGTTTTTAACAATGTTTTGTTTTAATATTAAAGTCTGCTTTTATCATGTTTTAGAACGTTTGCCGCCCTGGGCTCCTCCTAGGAGGAAGGGTGGGATATAAATTTAATAAATAAATAAACAAATAACAGGATGCATTTTTGTATGTTATTTTCATCATGCTTTACCTTAGTACATCCATTTTTTGTACATGTTGGTTGGCTGGAAAATTGTACTGCAAAATTCAAAGGAATGTGAAGGATGGCCGTGATTCGGTTCATGCATTGTTTCAGGAAGTATGTATTAGGAAGATTTGCCTAATACAAATTTCACCCCCATCCCTAGTGACCATGCCCAGTTGTCAAACTGGCCTGCTGAGAGCCAGCCCTGTAGCCTGCCTGCCTTGTTAGGGAGGGCAGCCACATTTCTCAGTGGGGCATTGGGGGGGGGAGAGGCACATAGTGCCAGCTAATCCCATCACCCCTCACTGGTGGATAGGATGTGAGGGCCAGGCCAGAGTGACCTTCTCCCTTACTCCTCCTCCATCCAGAGAGTGTGTTAACTTACATGAATGGAGTTTAATCAGTTGAATTGTCTCACCTTTTTTTGACAGAGATCCCCAGAAATACCAGTCTCAAAAGCTTGCCTTTGCCTATAGTCCCCTTTCACCTGTGGTCTGTCCCTGAGTTCTGATTCTTCATGAACTCAACTGCTTTGGTAAAGACAGTGAGCTCCTGAGCTTGGCTTTGATACTGCATTAGGCATCTCAGTTTTAGATTCCACCTGAAAAACAAACTTGTCCATCCTTCAAGTTTAGGAAAGGGCAGACAGAAAATAAATACTATAAGGTGTGTTAGCTCTTCCTTGAGAGCCCCTCCTTCTAGTCTTGCTCCTGGCCTTTAAATTTTCCTTTCTGTTGGGTAATTAAGAGAAAACTTTTTAATTGGCTGTTATATAAAGAATGAACTAAACAAATGGAAACTAATTGTGGAAAGCAATTGGATTTTTTAAACTGGTTGCTGGGTTGATTTTTCTGTCCAGAAACCCTGAAAAGGCCTCATGGTGAGCTGCACATACTGGGAAAACTAGAAATTAGGCCTGGTTACAGCCTAGGTGTCCAGCTAGCCAGCTAGCTAATTGTAGTGTACACAGAAATATTTCTATTCCTCTAGGGCTATTTTTATCCTTTGCCAAGAAAAAAAAGAAAAAAAACCCAGTATGATTCTAAGTATAATGAGTGCTTTAAAATAGTAAAGTGTAGCCATTTTTTCAGATCACTTGAAGTTATCTCTTTATTTCACCCTTTAGCAGTAAGCAACCAAACCTGCTCTACTCATTATAATGACTGCAGAATAAACACTTACTTGCCACTGCTGGCAAACAAACATGCTTCTTTATTGCTGGCTGGGTAGACAGCACAACTGAAACTGAAACATAAAAGCTGAGCAAAGGAAAGTCCAAGGGATGGAATCTAACTCTAGCTCATAATACAACGTTCTAATAGTTAACTCTTCAAGGACCATTTTTCTATACAGGCTGGTTTTTACAGGACCACTTAAGTAATTATAAGATTATTGTGATCAGGGCCGATTCTAAAGGGTGGCCAGGTGGGGCACTGGCCCAAGGGCCCCTGGAGCTACAGAGGCCCCTCTGCTCGCCGGACAGGAGCTTCCGTGCCGTCTGCCATCCCCCCGCTTCACTTACCTTTTTCTCCGCTGTTTTTTGCGGTTTGCCATCAATCAAGATGGCGGCCAAGGTTTCCCTAAGGGGCTGAAGCCACTGCTGCCATCTTGGTTGATGGCACGCAAGTCAGGAAAAGTCTTGAGTAAGTAGACTTTTGGGGGCTCTTCCAGATGAGGCTTTTGTTGTGCACTTGCCCTGCCTTATTCACTGAAGTTTTCAGAGGGTCCTGTTCTTAAAACAAGCTGTCATTCTTTAAATGGAGGATGTTGTTGTACGTCATGTCACAAATTAAAAAGAAGACATTCCCCACAAAAATCCTAGGGGGGGTGAAGTACAACTCTAGGAGGGGCGGTGCCCCATCCCCCCCAGCTATAGGCCTCACAAACAAACAAACAAACACATTGTTCCCTCCCCCCGATTGCAAGCTTCTTAAGAGCAGGGACCTTTTCACTTTTTTAATGAACTTTGAAAAGTGCCATTCACATTTGTGAGACTATTATATACTGTGCTCCTACTGAGAGGAAGGGTGGGATATAAATACTACTACTACTACTACTACTACTACTACTACTACTACTACTACTACTACTACTACTACTACTACTACTAATGTTATGTGCCTTCAAGTCAATTACGACTTTTGGCGACCGTATGAATCAGTGACCTCCAAGAGCATCTGTCATGAACCACCCTGTTCAGATCTTGTAAGTTCAGGTCTGTGGCTTCCTTTATGGAATCAATCCATCTCTTGTTTGGCCTTCCTCTTTTTCTACTCCCTTCTGTTTTGCCCAGCATTATTATCTTTTCTAATGAATCATGTCTTCTCATGATGTGTCCAAAGTATGATAACTTCAGTTTCATCATTTTAGCTTCTAGTAACAGTTCTGGTTTAATTTGTTCTAACACCCAATTATTTGTCTTTTTCGTGGTCCATGGTATGCGCAAAGCTCTCCTCCAGCACCACATTTCAAATGAGTTGATTTTTCTCTTTTTCGCCTTTTTCACTATGCAACTTTCACAACCATGCATACAGATCGGGAATACCATGGTCTGAATGATCCTGACTTTGGTGTTCAGTGATACATTTTTGTATTTGAGGACCTTTTCTAGTTCGCTCATAGCTGCCCTCCCCAGTCCTAGCCTTCTTCTGATTTCTTGACTATTGTCTCCATTTTGGTTAATGACTGTGCCAAGGTATTGATAATCCTTGACACGTTCATTGTCCTCATTGTCAACTTTAAAGTTACATAAATCTTCTGTTGTCATTACTTTAGTCTTTTTGATGTTCAACTGTAGTCCTGCTTTTGTGCTTTCCTCCTTAACTTTCATCAGCATTCATTTCAAATCATTACGTTTCTGCTAATAGTATGGTATCATCTGCATAGCTTAAATTATTGATATTTCTCCCTCCAGTTTTCACACCTCCTTCATCTTGGTCCAATCCTGCTTTCCGTATGATATGTTCTGCATACAGATTAAACAAATAGAGTGACAAAATACACCCCTATCTCTCACCCTTTTCTATTGGGAAATAATAATGTGGTTTCTTCCTTATGTTTTTCTTGTCTAAATTTCTGTCACACTCTAGAGCAATCAATAGCAATACCAACATTTAAAATCATGTATATATCTGCTGTACCGCTTCCAACAAGTTCCTTGGGGACCATTCATTTCTTTTGTGGCTGGCTCATTCCTGAACACTTTGTGTAACATTTCTGCACTCAGCCGTGAAACTCACTAGCTGACTTTGGGCCAGTCACTGTCTCTTTGCCTAACCTACCTCACAGGGTTGTTGTGAGGATAAAGTGGGGAGGGGGAGAACCATGTGTGGCACCTTGGGCTTCTTGGGCGGAAAGGTGGGATATATTATAATAAATAACTATTTTAAAAAAACAAACTGTGCTACCTTTAATTGCTTATGCCTGAAGAAGGGTTATGTATAACTTGAAACTTTGCTTCCATAATCTTTAAAACCTAGGTGGTCCGGTTGCTCCATGTATCTTTTTTATTATAAGGACAATTGTGCTGGAAAGGTAGCTTATTTAAAATACAAACATTGCACCTTAGGTACAATGCTCAATTTAATAGCAATGTGGAAAATAGCATCATATATACCTTTTTAAAATGGGAGCAGGGGGTGAAGGAGGAAGAGAGAGAGAATAACAAAATATGCCCAGTTCATTATAAACCTTCATTTGGACTTAAAATGCCTTCTTAAAGTGATGAAACCTTCATTGTGCTCCGGTTTCTTTGCAGATTTATGAGGTGACAGGGGTTAATGATGAGAATTTTATAGCCTGTTCTGTTGGAGGTGGATGGTGGAGTTGACAGATAAAACGAAAACCGTTTCTGGAGATACTAGAGTCAAACTAATTACTGGCGATATTATAGGGATGTATAATTACATTCACCTTTTTAAAAAAACAGAATGTGAAAGAGAGGGAGGGAGGGAGAAACGGTGAGTTTCATTACAAATGTGCTTTTTAAAGAACAAGCAGAGAAATAAAAGCTGTAATTGTTCTTAATTATAGCTAACTGTAATTGCACACAATTGCAATATGCCATGCATCAGTAGTAGATTAAGAAATGCGGGCACATAATGCATGCCAGTATGGAGAATTTTTAAAAAGAGAGAGAGGGGTAGAGTTCTATGGATATTATCTATAATTTAGCTTCTTTGCATTTTTTTAAACCTTTTTGATTTTGGGCTTTATTGTTCTTTAACAAAAGTAATTTTCAGTGGGGACATTCTTTTGAATATATATATTCATAAGAACATTGAATATATTTCCAGATGTCATAATCTCTTAAAGGTTTGACAGATTATACAACTCCTTTGAAGTCGATTACTGATCCACTGCAGTTCCCAAATTATCATTATATCAAAGTCTATCTTTCCCATGGCCCAGTTTGTTGGGTATTTTCTTGACATTTCTTAAAAAGCTTCATTTGTATTGGTTGTGGAGTTGAACCTTTCTAAAAACCAATACTAACCCATCATTTACTGTGACAAGAATGATGTGCAATGAACCTCAGGCTTACACACTCTTCCCTGTCCTGCCCCCTTGCACAGCTGTTTACTGTGTTGTGCAAACCGTTAATTGTAGGTAATCCTAACCATGAGTTATTTAAACAAACCATTTTCATAACCCACAGTTTGAAGTGGGCAGGTTTCAAACAAACCATAGTTAAGATTAAACACAATTTGTCAGCTTAGTACAAGAAGACAAGCTGCAGTTAATCTAAAGCAGAAATGAAACCTTCTGAACTCTTCTTCGCAGATTTTTTTTTTGGGGGGGGACACATGAGCCCAAGGCTTGTCATGATAAATTATGGTTCAGCCAGTGCAGCATCTGACTCAAGTCAGTATCTTGTGGTACCCTAAAGACTAAGAAATTTTACTGTGGCTTGAGCATTCATAGTCAGGAGATTCCTTCATCAGATGTATCCATTAAAACTTGTTCCACAGTAAATTTTGTTAGTCTTTAATGTTGCACAAAACTCCCTTTGTGTTTGGTGTTTTTAAAAAGTGACAGCCCCTGAGAATCAGTGGAGATTGGCTCAGTAGGCCAAATAGGGCCCTGGCACACCAACCTTGGCCTGCTCTTAGCCAGCCCCTTCTTCCTCCTCAGTCTCAATGATGCTCTTGTAGAACTCAGCAGGGAGGAAGATGGCGACAAAACTAGAGCAAGTTGGCTCTGCTTGTCATTGGCTCTGGCTCTGACTACTGTTGGGCGCCCTCCCTTCTGCCCTGCCAATCCCAGTGGGCACCAGCCACCATTGCCTAGAATGAATCCAAAAGCAGTTTCAGCTTTGTGTTTTGCTGTATTTCTCAACCCAATCTGTTAGCAAAAAGAGAGAGAGAGAGAGAGAGAGAGAGAGAGAGATGTTGTATTGACGGCTTGTCATGCGTAGAGTAAACCCACTAAAATTAACAGGCATGACTACCTTGAATTCATTCATTTCAATGGGTCTGCTCTGAGTATGACTAACATTAGATCCAAACCAATAACACAAAGACAGTTGGTCCTTTTTGAGTGTGTGAAGAAGCACGTTCGCTTGTTAACCATGCTAAAAGCCAGCATTGAAAATGTGTGCCATAGCCACCAAAGATGCCCTCTTCCTTCTATCGCTCACATTAATACACACACATCAGTATGCTGACAGCCAGACCTTTGCAAACTAGGGGAGATGGGTATGCCTCCTTCTGTTATATCCAGACCTTATTCCTCAGTTTTGGAAGGCAGAAATGTCCTTTGAGCCCATATAAATTCTCCACAGATGGGCTGTCGCTCAGTGGTAGAGCACATGCTTTGAATGTGAAAGGTTTCAGGTTCACACCTTGGCATCTATAACTGAGAAAGACTCCTCTCCAAAACCCTGGAGAGCCACCACCAGTCTATGTAGATTAGGGGTGGGGAACCTAAGAACATAAGAACAGCCTGCTGGATCAGGCTAGTGGCCCATCTAGTCCAGCATGCTATTCTCACAATGCCCAACCAGATGCTCATGGGAAACCCACAAGCAGGACCTGAGTGCAAGCGTACTCTCCCCCTCCTGCAGCTACCAGCAACTGGTTTTCAGAAGCATATTGCATCTGGCTATGGTGGTGCAGCACAGCCATCATGGCTAATAGCCGTTGATAGCCTTGTTGTTGTTGTTATATGCCTTCAAGTTGATTACGAATTATAGTGACCCTATGATTTTTTATCTATATATTCATAGGGTCTTCATGGTAAGAGGTATTCAGAGGTGGTTTAACATTGCCTTCCTCTAAGCCTACGGCACTCAGTATTCCCAGGAGGTCTCTTGTCCAAGTACTAACCAGGCCTGACCCTGCTTAGATTCCAAGATCAGATGAGATTGGGTGTGTTCAGGGTAGTATGGCTGTAGGCATTGATAGCCGTATCCTCCATGAATTTGTCTTATCCTGTTTTTAAGCCATCCCAGTTGGTGGCCAGCACTGCCTCTTGATGTAGTAAATTCCATTGTTTAACTGTGCTGCGTGAAAAAGTATTTTATTTTGTCTGTCCTGAATCTTCCAACATTCAGCTTCATTGAATGTCCATGAGTTCTAGTGTTATGAGAGGGTGAAAAACTTTTCTCTATCCACTTTCTCCATGCCATGCATAATTTTATACACTTCTACCATGTCACCTCTTATTTGCCTTTTCTCTAAACTAAGAAGCCCCAAATGCTGCAACCCCTCATAGGGGAGGGGCTCCAACCCCTTGATTACTCTGGATGCCCTTTCCTGAAGTTATACAATGGCATTATTATTATTATTATTATTATTATTATTATTATTATTATTATTATTATTATTATTATTATGCATTAATTAATTGATTGATAATTAATTAATTAATTAATTATATATCCTGCACTTTTCCCTAGTAGGAGTCCAGGGCAGTTTTATGTTCAATACCTTTCCTAATGATCCCTACCATGGAATTAGCCTTTTTCACAGCTGCTGCACACTGGGTCAACATCTTCTTTGAGCTATCCACTACAACCCCACGGTCTCATTCCTGGTCAGTCACTGCCAGTTCAGACCCCAGGAGTGTATATGTGAAATTATGGGGGGGGTTGCTCCCCTATGCATAACTTTACAGTTGTTTACACTGAATTTCATTTGCCATTTTACCGCCCATTTACTCAGTTTGGAGAGATCCTTTTGGAGCTCCTCACAATCCTTTTTTGTTTTAACAACCCTGAACAATTTAGTATCATCAGCAAACATGGCCACCTCATTACTCACTCCTTGTATTATCCGGGGCCAAATGTGGCCCTCTAGACGTCTCTCTCTGGTCCTTGGGACTTTTCCCAGGCCACACCCCTCGCTGCCCACCTGAATGCTTTTGTCCAGCTGCAGTGGGACCTTCAACTCTGAACATGCTGCTTGTTTATCTGGATGGAGAATAGAGCAAGGTGTGTGTAGAAACTAGCCTATTCTACAAAGGTAAACACTGTGTTTACTGCCCCACCCTTTTGCCTCTAACTCTACCCATCACTGGCATGTGGCCCTCTGGAGGTTGTCCAAAAGGGAATGTGGCTGTTGGGCTGAAAAAGGTCATTGGGGTAGATATACCAAGCTGAGGCAGCTTCCTATGGGCTGGAGAGGGTTGAATGAAGAAATAGGATGTTCATCATCTTTCCCATTCTAAGTAATGGGAATATACACCTTCAGTCTTTGCTTCCTGGCTAGGGATGGGGGGGAATTCATTTCAGTTTGCATTTAAACATGAATCTATCAAATTTGCAATTTCTGAAATAATATAAGAACCACAACACAGACATCTTTTGAAATTTGCACTTATGTGAATTTTGCAACACAGTCCTCCCTCCTAGCAATGCTTACCAAATGCATCTATTAGGGGAAAGTGCATAAAATACTAGTGAAAATAACATACAAGAATGTATTATATTAGGAGAAATTGCTTGCAAATATGTTCATTAGTGAAAGCTGCATACAAAATTGTATTTTTAGGAGACATTTGCACTAAAACGCTAAAGAATTTTCATGAGGATTCTTTTTTTTTAAACAAACTGCTGCAGAAATGTGGAGAACTGAATTTAAGATTGGAAAAAATGTGAAACCGAGATAACCAAGATTGACAGATCCTTCCACCCCTATTTGTAGCTGAAAATAGTTTTTGCATCTGTAGCGTTGTGGTAGATTTCTGCCCTGGAGCAACTTGAGCTCTAAATGTTGGAAGTTTAGCATTATAACTGAAATGAAAAGGGCATTGTGGCTCAGGAGAATTGTGCACTAGGACTGTCTTCATGCCTATGCATATTTACATGTGAGACCACAAAGTAGGTATCTAAATATGCATATGCAGTGCTATGTTGCACTATGTGGCGTCCTCATTTCTACTCTACCTGTTCTCTTCCCACTCAACTTCTGTGCTGGGAATAGTTTTACAGATTCCAAACTTTCTGAATTGGCACCCAACAGCTGCTATTATTTAAAACAATCTGCTACAGAAATGTTATTTCTCTCCCCCCCCCCCAGATTACATTTCTGTTGCAAAAGCAGTATTTGGTCCTGGGAGGTATAACAGGTTTATGATCTATTATGTCACATGGATTTGCACACAGACACAAACGACTGAGATCACCAGAGCAACAAAAATGAAAATTAGGTTATATATATTGCAGGCCGTCCATTTACTTGAGGGGTATACAAAAAAATTGGGTGATTCTGGGTTGGGTGAGTTTCTAACTTGTGATTTAAGCTGGGGAAATATCCTGAAATGTGTCGTTTTGAACAAACACACACGTGTGAAAGAGGTGCAGATGGGCTGGCTGATATTCAGTGGATTTGTTGTTTTTACACATTGGAAACATATATTTGCAAGAGGCACCTGCAACAAAACGTTGCAATCTGCTGCGCTCCTGTTGAGTGTTTTACACAGCAATGCAAACAATAGGAAGCCAGTGTAATTTATACCAGGGTGAATTATGCCAGTGTAACGGACCCCTATTCCAAACTTCATTCAGGAGCAGGGCCAGCCTGAACCTGGCAGAGGATAAACAAGCCTTTAAAATAGGGTTCAACTTGTACCCCCCCTTCTTGCCAATGTAAATTTTGCTGGTTTGTTAGGTCGCCTGACCGAGCTGAACATAGTTTGGAACAGAGGTAAGTCTCCCCCTACCCCACTCCTGCACCTCCCCCAGAATGCCCCGTTTTGGGGATTTCATTGGCTCAGCTGGCTTCAACTCAGCTGGCTAAGCTGGGATGGAGGACTTCTGTCAAAACCAGAACAAGGAACTTCATAGCCAGCACAGCCATAGATCAGCCTATTCCAAGCTCTGCTCCTTCTGGCAGATCTTGGGTCTGGATTGCTCCCTTTGTCAGTTGGCATGCCCTCCTCCACAATGCTCCATTCCATCCTGCGTCCCATCTGTGTTTCTCTGTCCCCCCTCTCCCAAGAGGCAGCAGTCAACATTCTGCAGCAGACTTGGCCCTCTTGATGTTCTGTAGCAGACTTGGTCCTTGGTTTGTGGACCACAGGTGGTCCACAGCTCAGAGTTTGGAATCCCTGATCGAAACCTTGGGTTGTATTTTGAATTTTTAGTGGGTTTGTAAACACAGAGAGAACTAAATTATATCGGCAGTATATAAAGAACTCTGCCATATAGGCATCCTCTGATGGAGCACTTCTTGTGGCTCCCATGCCACTCAAGTTCGGTTGATCTTCACTAGGGACCAAGCTTTAGTGTGGCAGCCCCTGCGCTGTGGAACTCCCTGCCAGTAGAAGTTCAACAGGAACTGTTCCTGCCTTATTTGAGGAGTCTCCTAAAAGCTGTATTGTTTAGACAGGCCTTTGCAATATGATTTTTTTTAACCAACCAGTATTAACTGATGTTTTACTGATATTTTTCTGGATGCTTTTACTGATTTAATTATAATGTTGCATGTTGTATACTTTTATGAAAGTGTGGACTATAAATTCTTCAATAAATAAATAATTGGGGGGAACGTTTGCTATGGGTTGTATTCAGTTAAGCCCTACTCAGAGTAGACCCATTGAAATTAATGAACCTAAGTTAGCCATGTCTGTTCATGTCAGTGGTTCTACGCTGAGTAGGACTAGCATTGACTACTACCCTACTCCTGCAATCCTGTGAACATTTACTGGAGTAAACATCATGGAACACACTGAGACCTCCATCCAAGCAAACATGATTAGGGTAGCATTCTAAGCTTCGATTTCAGCTTGATGCCAGCTTGCCATCACCTAAACATTAGCCCTTTACCCACAACTTATCTGAGGGGCATGGAGTGCTTATGAAGGGCAGGGTTGCAATTTCAGCCCCCACCCCAAATCTATGCATTTTCCATTGATAATCGGAATAGAGCAGGGGTGAGGAACATGTGGTCTTCCCGTTGTTGCTGGGCTACAGTTCCCATCATCCCTTTCTTCTGCCAACTGCAGAGGATCTTACGGATTCGGACAAGGCAGAGAGCATACCACGTCAGTTCCTGGCTACAGACAGGAGAGGGAATATACAGAGCACAAAACAAGGCAAAAGACAGTCAGTTTGCACCCCTTCAGTTACAGAGAATCCACTGACAGCACAGATGGACTCCTGTAATGGTCATCACGTAGCATCCTGTGTGGTCTCGGTCTATGCTGATGCTTCTTGAGAAGAGTTTCCAAGCTTCCTTTCTATCTTGCAAACATAAACATTCTTAAAGACTATGTAACTAGACACCCACTCTCTTTTAACAAGTGGCTAACCTTGAAGCCCTGCCAAGAGCTGTCCGGGACTAAGCGATAGACGAGCTGTCCTTTGCATTCAGAAGGATCTGGGTTCATTCTCTGGCTTTTACAGTAAAAAGGACCAGATAGCAAGTGACCTACCCCCCAGGGAGGAAGGCAGGCAGACCTCTCAGGGAAGAGAATTTCAGAATGTGGAGCAACCACTGAAAAGGCCCTCTTGTCTATAAACACACACTCCATCTCTGAGGGTGAGGAAACATGGAATAGGACCTATGGTGATTATCGGGCTGCATTCACAAGTAACAGTAACCCATAGTTTAGCATGATGTGAATGAGCCTAGGCAAGCCTTGGGCTTGTGTGATTCCCCTCCCTTTTCCTCCTCCTGTGCAGTTTCAACTTGGCTTGTTTCAAACAAACCATAGTTGCTATTAACCACAGTTTTCCACACAGAGAAAACAATTAAGCAAAGAAGGAAGTAAAAGCACCCAAACTCCTCCTCTCTCACAGCGGAGAGGAGTAGGGGTGCATGACCTAAGTCTGACCTATACTTGTTCATGTCACAGTAAACTATGGTTTAGCTGTGTGGCCCTCCAGATGTTGTTGGACTCCAGCTCCCATCAGCAAGAATGACTGATGGTCAGTGATAAAGGGAGTTGTAGTCCAGCACCATCTGGAGGGCCACAGGTGAGCTACCCCCGCATACGTAGCATTTAAACACCTTGGGAAATCCTCCGGGATTAAATGCATCCTTTTTTGGAGTCTGCCATGAAGGAATTCAAAGATATTGTGCTTTCTAGACCTCAAGAAAAGAAAGATGAGGAAATGAATATTCCCACACTACTCCTATCAAAGAATGTCAACCCCATACACCAATCAATACATCCATACTCGTATTCTAATGGGAATCTTATTCAATTCAGTGCTGGTCCTATGCCTCCAACCTCATCAGGGATGCCGCTCAACAAGATCAGCCTCAAAAGCCTTTCTCGCTATCCCACCAATTAAAACAGCTAGATTGGTGAGAACTAGGGAGAGAGCCTTTTCAATTGTGGCCCCCACCTTGTGGAATTCCCTCCCAAACGATCTCCGCCATGCCCCCGCTATGATGAACTTCCGCCGGGCCTTGAAGACATGGCTTTTCAGGCAGGCCTTTGGGGAAGGTTAGGTTTTTATTATTCTTGGTTGAGATTTTACTGTCCTAATGTATTTGTATGCTTTTCTTGTGTACATCACTCAGAGTGACTGGACAACCAGCCAGATGGGCGATCAACAAATCTAATAAATAAATAAATTTAAGTCCTTGGATATTAAAAGTGATGGTCTTCTGTGCCGGTGGTTCCCAGCCTTTTCTGTATGATGATCCACAAGTCCAAATTTACTAGGTATAGTGACCCATCAACTGATTGTCACATGAACTTTGGACCTTAGGTCTTTGGCAGTCATTGGTTTCATGCATTTTAACTGAAGGCAGCACCTGAGCGTCAGAGGTGAGCTGTGATTGTCACTCAAAGCAACTCCCTGTATGAGCACCTTGAGGCAAACTGTCACCAGATCTACTGGCAGCCACCAGAGAGCGATTCTCACGTGTTAAAATGCGAGGCACAAGCCTGTCCAGTGTTTGGTTACAAGTGTCAACACAGCACTGAAATATGCCGACGACAACAAAAAAGTTGTAAAAAGTATTCATCATACCAGTTAATCACTGCAAGCAATAGTTATTTGGGGTTTACTTATGATGCCCGCGGTCCACTTGCACAGGCTTCACAGCCCACTTATGGGTTGCAACCCACAGGCTGGCAAATGCTGCTGTATGCTGATATTAAAGTAATTTGTAAGCTACTTTTGAGGGCTCATGTGGTGCCAGATGGTAGGACAATGAAACAGCAACATGTATAAATGATAATTTATTGATAATTATCATGATTTTTCATTTTTATTAAGCTGTCTTGACTGCTTGGAGAGGATGGGGGTAGAAATTAAGAATCCACAGATCCAGAATAAGTACTGTAGTGTGATTCTATTGTTTCATTTAGATGAAGGCATTTGACCTTGAACTGAACATCTTGAATAGGACTGCTAATCAGCAGAAGCTCTTTAGAAAGTAAAATATTACAGTCTGGAATCATTTATCACCACATACAAGCACTGGATGCACTGCGGTTAAAGAAAAAAGGTGTAATTCCCACCTCAAAATCTTGTTTGTGGCTCCTCTTGATCAACTCTCACCTCAAAATACGACAGGTGCCCCTGTCTGCACTTTCTAGAAACAGCTGAAGACATTTTTGTTCTAGTGGGATTTCCCAGCTCAGTGAATGGGTCTCAGCCGTGGGTGTCTACTTTGTATTATTTTTTAAAAAAAAAAATGCTGTTTTCTGTATATTTAATTGTTTTTAGCTTCTGTTGTATATCACCCTGAGACCCATGTTGAAGGAGATTAAATCATCATCATATTATTATTATTAATAATAATAAGAACTCCCTTTTTATATATATATAAAAAAGATATGTGCCAGTACTCATATCTTGATAAAACTGCCGCGGGTGCCAGCACAAAATGGTTCACAAGGGCAGCAAAAAAAAGTACCCCATCCACCCTAACCAAGCACACTATGGTACTCAGTACCAGTGAGTACTGTCACAAAAAAGCAATGATAATAATGAAAAATAATGCTCATAGCATTACTCATTTTCAGCAGTAAAGTATAATTTTTTGAGGGGAACCTCATGGGTGATATCTACGAATAGACTTAATATTAAGTCCTCACAGTGTGCTTGTTTAGGGTGGGTGGGGCACTACTACCATTTAAAAAGCGAACAACCTCAAACTGATAAATTGGCCTTTGGCTGCACTATGAAAAGGCTTTTTATTGTTTTCTTAATTCAGCTGCAAAAAACTATCCCCAATAAGGATGGATGAATCTGTCAGTTTTGGTTTCTCTCACTTTGTCATTTTCCTGTTCTGAGTGCAGCTCACCACATTTTCAGATCAGTTTGCAATTTTCAAAAAATACATTCTCACAAAATTTTATCAGCAATGAATTCTTCCTTGTGGAATGCTCTCCCCAGGGATGCTGACCTGATACCATCTTTTTCTATTTTAGGCACCAGGAAAAGACTTTCCTGTTTGCCCAGGCTTTTGGCTCTTGAAGGGTTTCAAACATTTGTGGCCTCTTTTAGTGGGGCACAATTTGTAGACCTGACCTTTATCTGAATGGATGTGTTTTAAGTTTTTGTTGTTTGTGTTTGTTTTAATTGGTTTTAATATAGGTCACTTTGAGTCACTTTTGTGCAGAAAAGTGACTAAAAACATACAATTTATAATAATAACTGAGTGCACATTTCTGCTAATATGCACATTTTTTTCTTGATATACTCAATTTTGCAAACAATTTCCCCTAATATATGCCCAGTTGGCACTGACCTATGACAGGGCCTTTGCAGTGGTGGCTCCCTGTTTGTGGAATTACCTCCCCAGTAGGGTGTGTCTGTCCCCATTAATAATGTCTTTCAAGAGGAAGCTGAAAACATTCCTGTTTACCCAGGCATTTGGTGGCTGAAGGAGACAGTTCCTGGGAACCTGGAGATCACAGGATGGAAGAATATTTTTAACTGTTTTCAGAATGCTTTGTTGTTGTTGTTGTTGCTGCTGCTGTTAAATTGTTTAGTTAGGCTCCTTTAGGAGGAAGGCCAGATATAAATTTTAGTAGTAGTAGTAGCAGTAGATTTTGTAGTGTTATTTTCATTTATATATGCATTTTAAAGCACATTTCCCCCTAATAATACTCATTATTGTACACATTTCGTTGGTTGGAGAAAATTCAGAGAAGTGTGAATTTCAAAGGACAGCTGTGA
The DNA here is from genome assembly GCF_030035675.1 of Rhineura floridana. Lineage (NCBI taxonomy): Eukaryota > Metazoa > Chordata > Lepidosauria > Squamata > Rhineuridae > Rhineura > Rhineura floridana. The sequence goes on from NC_084487.1 coordinate 13,929,636, forward strand.
TAGTGTAAATTAGGTAGATTTGCATTTTAATGGAAACCAAACTGAATTTCTCCCCCGTCCCTACTCTTAAGGCTTGCCTTCTCTGGGTCCCTCTTCACCCTCTCCTACATCGTCTCTGCTTTTCCTCTTTTCTGTCTCTGAGAATATTGCTAGCTCAACACGCCACTTTCCCAAGCTCTATGATGCTCTTCAGCCCCTTAGAGAAGCCTCTGCTGCCATCTTGGTGGATGGCAGCTGCACACTCAGCGTGCAGGGCATTCACAAAAAAGGAGGAGGTAGGTGGAGTGGGCAAGTGCAGCTGGTTTGCATGGTATGGGGGGGGCTGGGAGCTCCATCTCTCCAATCTGCGACAGAGTCAGGAGTCGACGCGGCCAAGAATCACGGAAGAACGCTACCCCCACACCCTAAGGAGGGGCCCTTCAGGGGGCCCTCTGGGCCACAGGGGCCCTCAGCCAGGGCCTGACCTGGTCTCCCTTTGGTGCCTGCCCTGCTCAGTGACATCTTGACTGAATTCAGCTTTCCCAAGAAGATGAGGCTTTCCCAGGCTGCTTTCACACTGTACTTTTATTCCATTATTCTGACGATTTCTTACCTTGTAATTTGCGCATTATATTTGAACTTTCACACAACAGACTGGAATTCTAGTGGAATGTAGTGCAAATTTAACATAAATTTCTGTGATAAATGATACCAGAGATAATCTGTTAGCAAGGTTGGGAACCTGGAAAATCGTGGGAGTTTTTCACTGGCTGCAGCTGCTCACAAGACAGGCATCCCAGCATGCAGTGCGTTCTCGCGCTTTAGTTGTTGTTGTTTCTCCTGACAAAAATTATACCGGTATTCCGGCATCAGTGCAGATAGCAGCAGCATTTCCCACGCACACCCCTGTGTCAATACAACTAACATAATTTAAAAAGTCAGATCCTAAAAAGGGAGGGCTTACATGGCGACGGGATGAGAACTTAGACCTCCTGCACAGTGGGGAACAGTGTGCATGTGTATAATGGGTCAGGGACAAAAACAAGCCGTGCATGAAATGCCGCTATATGGGCTGAAAAAGGTGCTGTTCCTTACTGCAACAGGTACTGCAGTGTGAAAGGGATTTTCGAAATCGTGACAGAAGTGCTACCTGTTAAACTAATGCAATCAGCCCCATGTGTGAAAGCAGCCCCTGTCTATAACAACCTCAGTCGGGTGATTTTCAGACTGCTGTCAAAGCAAGTTGGCTCAAGCAATGGCACGTTATATTAATTAGCTGCTCTCCTGTCTTATTACTAGGAGAGTCAGCAAACCGGTTTTCCCCAGAGGGAAAGTGGGGGGCTTTTGCTGTTTCCAGCGTCTGCCTTCCCCACCCCTTCCAAAGAAAGCTACCCTTGAAACAATGTTATGTCAACGGAACTTCATTCTGAGGAGGGATTCCGGGGGTGAGGAATGGTGGCCAGTGATGGCTGGAGATAATTTCATGATACCCAAAATTTTGAAGGAAGAAGTTCGTTGAAGAGGTCTTGTATGAAACAGCAGAATAACCTCAGGCTACTGGTAGGAACTGACAGCACAATCAATCAATCAATCAATCAATCAATCAATCAATTATTATTACAGTCAAAGACCAGCACTATAAAATATTTATTTATTTATTTATTATACTTGTATACCGCCCCATAGCCGAAGCTCTCTGGGCGGTTTACAGTAACTAAGCAATAAAATGATAAAACATATCAATATTATACAGAGGAGGAAACAAACAACAGCCACATGAGATGATATGGCACTAACGGCATTGAATAAATACATCAATGTGGTTACCTTTAGAGAACAGGGCTTAATCAATGCTGTACTTGCTTCCAGAGATGCCTTCATTGACAGCACAACCTTTTCCTGTTCTCTTTGGATTCCTGCTAATGTTGCGGCAGAGAATCAGTGGCCCTTCAGATGTTTGTTTGTTTGTTTATATTTATTTCTTTACTAAATGTATATCCCGCCCTTCCAACTAGAAGGAGCCCAGGGAGGCAAACACACACACTACATGTTGGTGGACTCAAACACCCATCATCCCTGGCATTTGACTATGTTGGCTGCAACTGATGGGGGTTTGGAGTTGAACGACATCAGGAGGACCCTATCCCCATGCTAATGTTTTTATTTTATTTATTTATTTATTATTTGATTCATATCCTGCCCTTCCTCCCAGTGGGAGGCCAGGGCGGCAAACAGAAACGCTAAAAACACTTTAAAACATCATAAAAACAGACCTTAAAATACATTAAAACAAAACAACGTTAAAAACATTTTTAAAAAAAGCTTTAAAAACATCTTTAAAAAAAGGGTTTAAAACATATTATTAAAAAAAACATATTAACAAGCAATTCTAACACAGACGCAGACTGTTTTTTAGAATGTTTTCTAACAAAATAGGATAGAGAAAGAGAAAAAAGGGGAGAGGTGGTGGGAACATGAAAAGAAGCAATGGAAGTTGGGAAACAGAATCCCAGGGTTGAAAAAGCATGTTGATATTAGCAGGCAGCAAGTTCAGGTGGGCTCTCCATAATTAGTCTACAGTGTATTGCACTCGTGGTGCTGAAGCCTCTGACACTGATTGGCTGTGCTGGTATGGCACTGCAGAATGTTCACAAATGTTCATGTTGCGCACAAAAAGAAAGTGTACAAAAATGCATATATTAGGAAGAAATTCTTGTGCAAAAAAGGAGAGTATATTAGGTGAAATGTGCCCTTAAAAAGCTGATGAATTTTCATAAGTTTTTTTAAAGCACAAACTGATACAGAAATGTGGGAAATTAAAGACTGAAGAAATGAGAAATCAAAACTGACAATTTTTCTGATATGATTTCCAAGGTGCTTGGTTCAGTTGGCACTCTGGGCATGCCCCAAAATTCCTACACTGTGCAAATCACTGCAGACTGCTGCAGAAGAAACAATCCTTTGCATAGGCTGGCTGCCCTCATTGATAGCAGATAAGTTTGCCCTCACTGGATTGCGCCACCATATATATCTGTGGCAGTGGCCATCTCCCCCCCCATCCGGAATGACTTAACTTCCAGGACATTGGGGGGGAAATCATAGATGGTGGCTGCCAGGGCCAGTTCTAAAGGGTGGCCAGTTGGGGCACTGGCCCGAGGGCCCCTGGAGCTACAGGGGCCCCTGAGGGGCCCCTCCGCTTACCTTCCACCTGCTCGTCATTCCCTCACCCCACCTACCTGTCTCCTGCCTTTTAGCATTGCCCTTAATGAAGATGGCAGGCGAGGTTTCCCTAAGATGCTGAAGCCCCTGCCACCATCTTGGTTGATGGTAGAGGTGCATGCACGTAGCATGCATGTGTGCCATCAACCAAGATGGTGGCAGAGGGTTCATCCCCTTAGGGACACCGTGGCCGCCATCTTGGTTAATGGCAATGCTAAAAGATAGGTGACAGGTAGGTGGGGGGGCATGTATGCGCATGCATGCACACACACACACACACCAAGACCCAGGGAAAGCTGATGCCCCAGGGCCCCGGCATGCCTGGGGCCGGCCCTGGTGGCTGCTACCAACTTGGAGCAGGTGTTACAAGGGCCTACCCACAGTAAGCATGAGAATGGTTCTTTCTAGGACCCAGCAGCTGCCCAAGTATGCCTCCTGGTGGTGCTGGGCCAGACTTCACTGTTGTTTCTCCTTGGCCACTTCTCTGCCACTCCTCTCCCCACGTACAACTTTACCAGAGCTAGTTATGGCTGCATCACCACCTCTGTCTGCCCTTTTGAGGCTTCCTTGAGCAGGGCTCAGGCTGAATACTAAAGGAGAACGACGCTCAACCGTTGCATCAACCTTAAACTGAACCCTATTTAGGAGAAGCAGTTCTGTTCCAATTGCAAGCTCCGCCTTCACTGAAAGGTGCCTCTTCAGTTAAAGGGGTCCAGCCCTCTCCAGCAGTCTTGTATTCCAATGGCTCATGTGTTGTCAACAAGCCTTATGGGTCTGCAGACCATACCCCTTTTTTATTTCCTCATGTGACATGCCTTGTTTTATATGGGAGAGGGGAAATGAAATGTTTCTTTTGGGGTGGAGGGACTATTCTGTGAGGAGCTCATAAAAACTACACTGATTTTCAGCGTTCTATGACTGACCCTTCCCCCTGTGCTGTAACATCACAGCAGATCAGCCAATGCCAAGGCAGCGTCTGTTATACATAAAAACATAGGCTTCAGGAATGTGCCATGACTGAATACCTGTCAGTGTACCTACTTATATTTACAAAGGTGTAAATTTTTTAATGCATGTGGTTTTTACCTCTGCAGCTAAAGTAGTATCAGGCTAATAGTTGTGATTTTCTTCCCATTTTGAAGTTAAGGTTTCGGATATTTTTAGCAGAGCCTTTCAGCTGGAGGACTGCATAGAATAGGTCTTAGTGTTTCTCTTCTTGATCACTCTGAGGAGTTACTTTCTCATTATTGGAGCTTCTGGCAGTTATTGCATGGGAGCCAGGAGTCAGAACCAGGGACTCAAGCCAGGAAACAAGACCCGAGCCAAAGACTGAGCGTTCATTTCAATGGGCCTACTTTGAGTAGGACTTAGTTGAATGCCACTTGAGCTGAGATTGAGAATCAGAACAGACTGGGCTGGTTCACATGTTACTTTCTGTCCCTTTCCCCACTAGCCTGCCCGGTGCATTGTGAGAGAAAGCAGAGTCCAAGAAGGATGTGGTTGGCCTCTCACACTTGCAGAGTGAAAGGTCAATCCCTCTATAGCAGGGGTAGCCAACATGGTGTCCTCCCAGCCAGCATGGCCAATGGTCAGGAATGATGGGAGATAAGAACATAAGAACAGCCTATTGGATCAGGCCAGTGGCCCATCTAGTCCAGCATCCTGCTCTCACAGTGGCCATCCAGATGCCCATGGGAAGCCTGCAAGCAGGACCTGAGTGCAACTGCACTTTCCCCTCCTGCAGTTTCCAGCAACTGGTTTTCAGAAGCATCCTTGCCTCTGACTGTGGAGGCAGAGCTAGTGGTCATTGATAGCCTTATCCTCCATGAATTTGTCTGATCCTCTTTTAAAGCATCCAAGTTGGTGGCCATCACTGTTTCTCTGGGAGTGAGTTCCATAGCTTAACTACGCACTGTGTGAAGAAATATTTTCTTTTATCTGTCTTGGATCTTCCAGCATTCAGCTTTATTGGATGCCCACGAATTCTAATGTTATGAGAGATGGAGAAATACTTCTCTATAGCCACTCTCTCAATGCCATGCATAATTTTATAAACTTCTATCATGTCAACATCTCTTTGATGTTGTCCAACAGCAGCTGGAATGGGACACGTCAGCTATACCTGCCTTTTAGAATCATGGAATGTGACAGTTGGACAGAAGCTGGGCGCTTGGGACCAGGATGCCTGAAAGATCGTCTTCAGGGCCGGCTCCAGGCATGCGGGGACCCTTGGGCATCAGCTTGCCCTGGCCCCCCAGTGGGTGAGTGGGTGTGCATGCATGTGCATACATGGCCCCCCGCACGTGCCCCCCGTGTGCCCCCCACGGCCCCCCTACCTGTCTAGTCTTTACCATTGCCCTTAATGAAGATGGTGGCCACGGTTTCCCTAAGGGGAATGAAGCCTCCGCCACCATCTTTGCTGATGGCACACGTTTGTGCTACGCGCGCGCATCTCTGCCATCAACTAAGATGGCAGCAGCGGCTTCAGTACCTTAGGGAAGCTGCGGCTGCCATCTTCATTAAGGGCAATGCTAAAAAGCCGGCTGACAGGTAAGTGTGGGGTGTGGGGGGGCACGGATCGTGGAAGGGGAGCAGAGGGCCCCTCAGGGGCTCCTGTAGCTCCAGGGCCCTCGGGCCAGTGCCCATTCTGGCCACTCTTTAGAACCAGCCCTGATCGTCTTACCCCTTATATATCCCGTCGATTACTACACTGTGCAGGTAAGGGCCTCCTTCAGATACCATCTGATCAGGATGTTTTTCTGCAAAACATAGGAAGCAGACCTTTAGTGTTGTGGCACCTATCCTGTGGAATTCCCTCCCCTTAAATATTAAACAGGTGCCATCTCTGTTATCTTTTTGGTGCCTACTGAAGACCTTCCTCTTTCAACAAGCCTTTTAAGTAGAGAACTTATCCTAGTCTGTGTCTGTGCTGGAATTGCTTTTTAAGTTGTTTTTAAAGTTGTTTTTAAAGTTGTTTTTAAAGAGGTTTTGTTTTAATATGTTTTAAAGTCTTTTGTTTTTTAGATTTTAAAGTGCTTTTAGTGTTTTTGTTTGCTGCCCTGGGCTCCTTCTGGGAGGATGGGCGGGATATAAATTTAATAAATAAATAAGTAAGTAAATAAATAAATAATCTGCAATACCCCACTGCTCATCACAGGAACATGACTTTCTACAGAAATCCAAAGAGCAGGGATCTTTGTGCTGAATGTCAGAAGAAAAGAGCTAAGCACCAACACTTACATAGGAACATTTTTTAAAATGATTTTTTTATTTGCCAATTTAACAAAGGGGGGAGGGAGAGAAAGGAAAGGATTATAAATAAATAAATAAATAAAAAGAAATGAAGGGGAGGAGAAATGATTTTTTAAAAAAAAAAAAAACCAGCTCACATTAAGAGTCAAATGATCAGTACATCCATCGTAATCATATAAGTTAAGACAAGTCATCCAGATGTCCAAACAGGTATGCACATGAAGCTGAAGTCTATAAGAAGTATCTTCAAATGTAGCCAGGTCAGTGAGGTCCTCAGACCATTGTGTGATGGACAGTGGGTGTCTATCCTTCCAGGCTCGAAGTCTCTTAGCGACCATAAAGGCTCGCAGAGTCCACTTTGGTTGTCCTGCTGTTAATCCTTATACGTTAGAAATATAAATGAAAAGTACATGAATAGTGCAAATATCAAGGATTTCTCCGATACAAAATTGATATGAGCACACCAAACAGAGTATATCACTGGACAAGCCCACATCATATGCCTTAACAAGGTCAGTATTACATCTCCAGCATAGATCTGTGTTGGACAATGCCTTGTGGAGTCCAATTTACCCAAAATATTAAATTCATAGGAAATTAGACAGGAAGCTGACTTATAATGAGTCAGACCATTGGGTCCATCTAGCTCAGTATTGTTTATACTGACTGGTAGTGGCTCTCCAGGGTTTCAGGCAGGGATGTTCCCATCCCTACCTAGAGACATCAGGGATTGAACTTGGGACCTTCTCATAACAGGCAGAGTCTCTACCACTCAGCCATGGCCCTGAGTTGGCCAGATTCATGGACTCTTGCTCATCCAGATTGCCAGTGGCAGCTGTTGCAGCAGTATTTGAGATGAGGATTTTATATCATTGTAGCAGCTGATGCAACTGGACAGCTACAATATTCCTTTGTTCATCTGCAAACAGGGTGACTAGGGTGCCACATCAGTTTGTACATTTTCTTGGGGGGGCAGGGGGAAGGCCTCATGAAAATCCATCAGCAACTTTCTCCTAATATGCACGTTTTGGCAAAGCAATTTTCCCTAAAATAATGCTTTTTTTCTTTGCTATTTTTACTAATATCGGCATTTATAGGCACACTTTACCCTAGCATATGGCTTTTTGGACACGTTACTTAGCTGGAGAACTGCCTTGCAAAATTCAGAGAAGAGCAAAATTCAGCTCACGTAATTATTTCAAAAAGTTGGCATAAGAGGTAGATTTACTTTTACATTCAAACTGAATCTTCCCCATCCCTGAAAGCATCAACACATTTCTTCAACATTGTCCTTCATTTAGACAAGCAAGAATCACCGTCTGAGTTGAAGGACACATTATAGCCAGGCAAACACTCAGGGAGGGTGCTGAGCAGGGCTGGTGAGGAGGTGTAACCCAGAGAGAGTCCCAAGGGCCAGGCAGAGAGGCCTGGAGGGCTGCATGTGGCCCTCGGGACTGAGGTTCCCCATTTCTGCTGTAGAGACAAGGGACCAAAATATAGGTCTATGGTTATCTATTTCCTTCTGAAGGCTTCCCCGCCCCCCCCCCCATGCACGGCAGCAATGGGTGGCTTCAGGTCGAGTGGAAAACTGGCAAGTGGAGGGTTTTTTAACCATTTCATATTAACAAGGTGCATTTAAATAATTTTCGGCTCTGGATGTATTGGTGTAATGGGGGCTTCCCTCTTTAGATGAGAATGTGCTGCTTTTGGGGGCCCTGCTGCTCATTTTGCTGAGTGAGGCCCAGGACATCTGCCCCCAAAGTCCTGCCCTGGTGGGCACCAATGGGAGAGAAGGGAGGAGGGAGGGAGGGAAGTGAAAGCTGCCGCAAACTGCCCATGCACAACACTCTGTACAAAACGTGGAATCAAGAAATGGGTTAATTCCTAATGCATCCATTCCACTTCGGAACGTCAAAATCTGGGGAGACATTTGAATGTGAATTTTGGAAACATCCGTAATTAAAATTGGCTGCTTTCAACGTATGTCTTCAGTTCTGGTTACCCTTCACAAAGTAATTAGGATTATGCTCTTTTAATTACGAATAAAGTTTTCCTTCTGTGTCTCTTTTTTCCCACCTCCCCTTTTTGCAGAGAGAGCACCACTGAGCTGTCTGGAACATTACCAAGGTAAGCAAGCTGTTATGTTAAACCAAATCTGCGTGTTGGCTTTGGGGAGCTGCTGAAGGGAACGTACAACCTCTCTCGTACAACTGAAGCATCCAGGACAGCCTGTCAAGGATTTAAGGGGGGGAAAGAGAACATTTGTATATGAAACAATAGTTACAAAATATGTATTGGGGGGCAGGTGGGGAGAGACCATTTTCCATACCAGACAGAAGCAGCTGCAGAATGGGTCCTTTGAATGGTAGATGATTTGTGGGAACGGTGTCTCTAACTGATGGGCTACCTACTGCCTAAGGAAGATCAACCTGGATGAGCTTCTGCTGTTGGAACCCTCAATTAGTAACTCAAGTTTGTTTTTCTGCATTGCTCTAAAGACCCCTGGGAATCTTTTAAGAGACTGGAGACAGAGAATACTTTACCCCAAGAGACAGATTTACCATCATTGCCCATAGATGCATATGCTTATCTTCCTATGGTCTCTGGTTGCTTCTTTTGCCGAGGGACAGGAGGTTGCTAGTGTTTCAGAAACCTGCAAACGTCTTTGACTTAACAGTGGGACAAAAGAAATGACTTTATTCAGCATGTCAATAAAGCCTCTGTCATGGCTCAACCCTTCTGAAGCACTTACCTGTATGGGTTGTATTCAACCAAGTCCTTCTCAGAGTAGACCCACTGAAATTAATGACCCTAAGTTAGTCGTGTCTATTAACTTCAATGGGTCTACTCTGAGTAGCACTGACTACCACCCGTAGCATCCAGCCCAGGAGAAGTGTGGGGTTTTTTTGTGTTTTTTTAAATCAGTATCTCTGGGGGCTGTGATATTCTGGGTGCATAATCCTCCCATTTGCAAACTGTGAAGCAGTAGCAAATGGTGATGGCTGGAACTGTTGGGGCAGAAGACGGGGAGAAACTAGTAGTAGGTGGAGTCAGAGCCAATGACAGGCCGAGCCAACTCATTCTAGTTTTGTCCCCATCCTGTTCTCTGCTGAGTTCTACAAGGGCAACTCTGAGATTAAAGAGGAGGCAGCGCCACCCTCTGGACTGGTAGTAAGTAGGAAGGCAACCAGGTGAGGGCTGGCAAAGGGTCGACTGAGGTTGGTGGGGCAATGCTCCCTTTGTCCTAATGGACCAGCCTCCACTGCTATGAAGAACATTCATAGTGGTACTTCTAAGATGCTCAGCTAACAGGACCCACCAGTGGAATTTAGCCATTGATTGGGCCCATTCTCCAACTTGTTTTTTACACCCTATTCCTATTCTGGAATTTCCTACAACCCTACGGAGCTATGTGGTCCCCAGCAAATGGAAGAATGGATTGAAGCCAACAAAATTATACTCAGAGCAGATTCACTAACATTAAATGGCCCTAAGTTAGTCACGTCAATGGGTCTACTCTAAATAGGACCAACGCTAGGTGCATCCCAGTGGCTTTATATGTTGTTGCAGTTGTTATTTATCTATTATTCACTGTTTGCATATGTCTCAAGACGATTTACAAACATACCCTAAAAACATCTAAAAATAGTTTTTAAAAAAGTACAAAAGCAACTGGAGACAGATTTAAAAACAATACAAAATGAACACCTAAGGCAGAGACCTTTCCATCCAGCTGGAAAAGCTTGTTGAAAGAAAAAAGCAGGGCTTTTTTGGTAACAGTACTCACCGGTACAGAGTACTGGCACCTTTTTTATTGCTGCCCATGCCAGCCATTTTGTGTTGGCACCCACGGCACTTTTATCAAGTACTGGCACTTATTTTATTTTTTTTACCAAAAAAAGCGCTGGTTACCAGAAAGCGCTGATAAGTAGGTACCTGTTGAATCTCAAGAGAGATGCTGTTCCACAAATGTTCTACCATGTGTATTTCATTTGTCATTGTTTTATTTTGGCCTTTCTCTAGTCAGCTCAGAGCAGCACACCTGAGATTATCTGATTTTAATTGTTGCAACATGTTTGTGAGGTAGATTAGGCAGAGAGAGAGAGTGATTTGATGAAGGATGGCTAGTGGGAATTTAAACTTGGGTCTCTCTGTTCCAAGACCACGCAAGCTGTTTACATCAACACATACTATAGGCATCCACATTCAGTTGACCTTGTTTTCTTTGTACTATTCAAAAGGGCAACTTGTATAAGTCAGGTATACAGATACAATCTGTGTAGGTTCCTCTTTGATCATAAGAAGAAATTCCAGTGGCTTAATGTGGTGTGGAAGCCACTACACGTTTGGCTGGTGACAGTTGTTTAAAAGCTACAGATGAAGTTACTTGGACAGTGAAACATATTCAGGCATCCCAAGCTATCCGTTCATTTTTGTTTCTATAAGATACAAGCGGGCAGACATGGATTCAGACAGAACAAAATATTATGGTATTCCAGAAATACTTTTTAATCTATATTCATCCATTGATTCAGAGTTCCAGCAAAGTATGTAATCCATTTTCATTGCCATCAACAGAGAGAATATTTACAGTTCATAAAAACAATCCACGAGGCCCCATTTAAGCACCCTGCTCACTTCTTCAGACTCCAGGTCTTCAAAAGATCCCCCCCTCCATATTTCACAAATTACCCAAGGCTTTCTGAAATGTATAGTTTCATTTTATGTTTATTATGCAAACTTTGTCCTTCATTTTGAGACATTTTGTTCCTTATTTAGAGGGATTCATTGAGATGCTAGGGACTGAGAGATAAGGAGCCAGATATCTTATGTTTTGTAGCCATCGGCACTATGTGAATCCTCAAGTCCTCACTTTGTACTTTTCTGATACCCACTGGCAAGGCCCCTGTGGTGCATTCATTGGGGGTCCCTCCTTACCATTTGGGAATCTTAGATGTGTATTTTCCTGTTGTTATAGATGATGCCCTAGGATAGGTGTGGGGAACCTGGCCAAATGTGGCCCTTCAGTAGGGATGGGAGAGAAATTCAATTAAGTTCAAATTTGAACCCAAATTTATCAAATTTGCGCTTTTTGAAACATTGTGAGACTTGAAACATAGCCATCTTTTAAAATTTGCACTCATCCAAATTTTGCAATGCAGTTCTTCAGTCAACCAAAGTTTACAAAAATGCATATGCATACCTTGCATGTATAAAACTGACTATATTAGTGTAAATAACATACAAAAATGCAATATATTATTAGATGTTTTCAAAATGAGCACATTAGTCAAAACTGCATACAAAAATGTGTTGATACAGAGAAATTTGCACTAAAATGCTGAAGAATTTTCATGAGCATTTTTTTTAAAAAAATTGCTGAAGAAATTGCTGCATTTAAGATTGGAAAAACTAGAAACACAAAGAACTGAAATTGACAGATCTTTCCATCCCTATCCCTGTCCCAGGAAATCAAATGCAGCTGCCTGAACCCCATTACTGTCTGTGTTTTGGGTATGAAGTAATACTGGCCTAGCATATATGTGCCATTTTCCAGTGTATAATCATTGGTAAATTCCTTCTGTCCCTGATATAAGTTCTGCACTCATTGGGCTAGATCTAGACTGCCGTTCATCCCACACACCCAGTGAATTATCACTGACCCAATAGGGTTGCAGCTTTTTAGAAGTAAACCCAGGAGTTACCCATTTGCAAAGCAACCCAATGATTGAAACTCATACGTGTATAAAGAAGCTTCCTTTTTGCCTTACTTCCCATTTCACTGTTCGCTATTTCACTATTCATTATTATTCCATGAGGCTACTTTTTTTTCAAAAAAGTGAGCGTCGTGATGTGGGGGGGAGTGAGGGTGTTTGGCAAAGACTGTATTGCAACTTGATGATTATTCATAATGAAAATGTGTGACATGAAAACAGTGATATCCTCATTGCAATTATACTACAGCTTGTTAACAAACATTTTATCAAGAATATTTATTAGCCATGTCTCTGTTTTTAATGCTGAAATGTATGTATGTGTGGGAGTCTTGCTTTTTATATTGGTTTTGCCAAACATTTTGATTGTATTGATAAGACGTCTTGCCTTATTTTTGTTAGTTTTGAGCTATCCACACCCCACACCCCCATAGCAGTCTGGTAAGCACAGTGTTGTTGCATATAAATTGTGTTGAGTCTCTCTTGCCCTGGTTTTTAGATTTTTGATCGCTTCATCTGTGTTGTGGAATGCTCTGATGCAATTTGCAACAAGGCATCTGAAGTTATTTCTTCTTCTTATTCACCAGATAATGATTGTCAGCGCATGACACTTTTGTGATTTATTTTTTGTTCTTTAGGTTTGCTTGCTACTGTTTCAAAAAGATGATTCAAAACAGTAGCAATCTCTAGCTTGAAAACAGTGGCTCCTCTCCTGGCACCGTTTCATAATTGTTTTACAGTGCATAGGGTTGATCCACTCTGTTGTGGGATAAAGGTTTTGAGATCTGTAGATGTTGGTTCTTAATTACACTGGATATTGTTAATCTAATTTTGGCTGGCAATTAACTGGCAATGGGCACTGTGAAAACAAAACATCATTTTTGCAATAGAAATCAATTAGGAGTAAAGTTTTTAAAGCCTTGATTATTATTATTTTTTAGATATGCCTTCAAAAGTTTCTTCATTATGCTTCTATTTTTTCCTTCCTTTTAATAATCTTAATCTTAGTCTGAATGCTTGCCTCAGTTTAAAATTAAAATCTAGTGACATATCACTAGGAAAAAATAGATTTGTACAAGCAATATGCAGCTCATTGAAATCAGAACTAATAAGCACCTGAAATTAATACAGACACTTTGTAGATTTGTACCTGTTGGCAGTCTGCAGTGAGTCTTAAAAGATTTCTTTTTGATGTGACCTGCCATTATGTTATGTAAAGAAATCACATTATCTCTGAGTGTGCTGTTCTGATTGATTGGTTATTTGCTTGCTATTTGAAAAGCTGTCATAGTGGCATTCTGGTGATTAAAAGGCCATTACTACTAGGCACCACAGACAACAAACAATTAAAGACTAAAAAGATCAGCTTTTTAAGAAAGAACATTGAAGGTGTAGACAACCTAGTGTGACCACTATAACGAAGGGCAGCACTATGGAGATTGGTGGGTGGGTGATACATATCTCTCTCCTAGTTTTGAGCAGCTGCTAGTACATAGCAACACAGGAAGCTGCCTTATACTGAATCACACAATTGGTCCATCTAGCTCAGTGTTTTTTACACTGCATAGCAGCAGCATTCCAGGGTTTCAGGCAGGAGTCTCTCCCAGCCCTCCTTGGAGATGCTGGGATTGAACCGGAGATCTTCTGCATGCAAAACAGGTGTGCCAGACCCCTACTCAGGGTTTGTTCTCATAATGGATCTCTCACATTGTCCCCAGCACAGGTCTCTCACGATCCCACTGCTAGGCACCACCACCTAGTCCAACCCCCTGCTCAAAGCAGGAATCCAAATCAAAGCATTCCCGACAGATGGCTGTCCAGCTGCCTCTTGAATGCCTCCAGTGTCGGAGAGCCCACTACCTCTCTAGGTAATTGGTTCCATTGTCCGACTGCTCTAACAGATGGGACATTTTTCTGATGTTCAGCTGAAATCTGGCGGCCCGCAACTTGAGCCCATTATTCCATGTCCTGCACTCTAGAAGGATCAAGAAGAGATCCCGGCCCTACTCCGTGTGACAACCTTTCATGTACTTGAAGAGTGCTATCATATCTCTCCTCAGTCTTCTCTTCTCCAGGCTAAACATGCCCAGTTCTTTCAATCCTCATAGGGCTTTGTTTCCAGTCCCCTGATCATCCTTGTTGCCCTCCTCTGAACCTGTTCCAGCTTGTCTGCATCCTTCTTGAAGTGCAGAGACCAGAACTGCAAGCAGTATTCAAGATGAGGCCTAACCAGTGCTGAATAGAGGCGAACTGATACTTCATGCGATTTGGAAACTATACTTCTGTTAATGCAGCCTAATATAGCATTTGCCTTTTTTGCAGCCACATCACACTGTTAGCTCATATTCAGCTTGTGATCAACGACAATTCCAAGATCCTTCTCACATGTCATATTGCTGAGCCAAGTATCCCCCATCTTATAACTGTGCATTTGGTTTCTTTTTCCTAAGTATAGAACTTTGCATTTATCCCTGTTGAATTTCATTCTGTTGTTTTCAGCCCAATACTCCAGCCTGTCAAGGTCCCTTTGAATTTTGTTTCTGTCTTCCACGTTATTAGCTGTGCCCCCCAATTTTGTATCATCTGCTAATTTGATAAGCATGCTCTGTACCTCCTCATTCAAGTCATTAAAAAAATGTTGAAGAGCACTGGGCCCAGGACTGAGCCCTGTGGTACCCCACTCATTACTTCTGCCCAGTTTGAGAAGGAACCATTGATAAGCACTCTTTGAGTACGATTCTGGAGCCAACTGTGGATCCACCTAATAGTTGTTCCATCCAGCCCACATTTAGCTAGCTTGCTAATCAGAATGTCATGGGGCACTTTGTCAAAAGCTTTGCTGAAGTCGAGATATATTATGTCCACAGCATTCCCACAGTCTACAAGGGAGGTTACCCAATCAAAAAATGAGATAAGATTAGTTTGGCAGGATTTGTTTGTAAATCCATCTTGGCTCCTAGTAATCACTGCATTGTTTTCAAGGTGCTTACAGATTGACTGCTTTATAATCTGCTCTAGAGTTTTTCCAGGGATTGATGTTAGGCTGGCTGGTCTGTAGTTCCCCAGTTCCTCCTTTTTGCACTTTTTGAAGATAGGGACAAAATTAGCTCGCCTCCAGTCATCCGGCACTTCACCAGTCCTCCATGATTTTGCAAAGATAATAGACAGTGGTTCTGAGAGTTCTTCAGCCAGTTCCTTCAATACTCTTGGATGCAGTTTATTGTCCCCTGCCAATGTGAACTTGTTCATAGTGATTAGGTATTCCTTGACCGTTTATCTATTAATCTCAAGCTCCAATCCTGCTCTTTCTACATGTTTCCCAGGAGGGTCATAGACCCTTTTTTGGGAGAAGACTGAGCCAAAGTAGTAATTGAGGATTTTTGCCTTTTCTTTGTCATCTGTTATCATTTTGCCATCCTCATTGAGTAGCTGTGCCACCATTTCTTTTCTCTGTCTTTTACTATGGACGTACCTGAAGAAAGCTTTTTTGTTGCTTTTAGCATCTCTCTCTAAGCTCAGCTCATTCTCAGCTTTAGCCTTCCTGATGCCATCCCTGCAATTCCGTGATACCTGCCTGTACTCTTCCTTTGTGGCCTGGCCTTCTTTCCACTTCCTGTATGTATCTTTTGTTTTCAGGTCATCTCTAAGCTGTTTGTGAAGCCACATTGGCTTCTTCTGCTTCCCCCCCCCTTTTTTTTTCCTTGTTAGAATTGCTTGCCATTGTGCCTTTAGAATTTTCTTTTTTAGAAACTCCCACCCATCTTGGACTCCTTTTCTCTTTAGTGTCACTTGCCATAGAACTGTACTTTGTTCTGAGTTTATTAAAATCAGCTTTCTTGAAGTCCAGGGTGCGCGTATGGCTACTCTCAGCTTTTGCTTCTGTTAAAAGCAAGAATTCAAGTATAGTGTGGTCACTTTCCCCCAGAGTTCCCGTAACTGCCACTTCATTCACCAAATCATCTTTCTTGGTTAGAATCAAGCCCAGGATAGCTGATCCTCTGGTTGCTTCCTCCACTTTCTGTAGGAGAAACTTATCTCCAACACAAGTCAGAAATTTCTTGGAGGGGCCGTGTTGTCATTGACCCGATGCATGGGGCAGGGCACACCCTCGACTTGGTTTTTGCTCCAGATGGAGGAAGGGGTGCTCTGGAGATGGAGGGTGGTGGATGGGTGAAGTTTAGACTTATGGCTCTGATCCTCCCCTGCAGGGGTGGTGGACAGATTAAGATGGCCCACCCCCAGAGACTAATAGAATCCACAGGATTCTTGAATGCCCTGGGAGAGTTCCCAGTAGATAGAGCAGGTGACCCTGTTGAAGCCCTTGTCACACTGTGGAACAGCGAGGCGCACCGGACATGGTTGCCCCTGAGTGCCCTCTCTGGCATTGTGGAGCCCAGTTTTCAGCTTGGTACTCCAGTGAGCTAAGGGCGTGGTTCCCGAGTTTGGATAATTGGTCAGTTGCCTGCTTTGGATGGGGTTGTATTCGCTCTGATAGAGCAGGTCTGTAGTCTGGGGGTGCTCCTGGATCCCTGTTTGTCTCTAGAGGCCCAGGTGACCTCCATGGCTAGGAGTGCGTTTTACCAGCTTTAGCTGGTAAGACAGCTGCTGCCGTTTCTGGACTGGGATAGCCTGACCACTGTTGTCCACGCACTGGTAACCTCCAGGCTGCATTACTGTAATGTGCTCTATGTGGGGCTACCCTTGAGGTTGGTCTGGAAGCTGCAGCTGGTACAAAATTTGGCAGCAAGACTGCTCACTGGGGCAGGGTATCACCAACATGTCACCCCGCTGCTGAAAGTATTGCACTAGTTGCCCATTAGCTACCAAGGTACTCGTTTTGGTGTACAAAGCCCTATACAGCTTGAGACCAGGTACCTGAAATACCATCTTATCCCTTTCCTGAAAAAGTCCTCCTTGGATCCCCAAGAGTTGAATAACTTCCACCCAGTCTCTAACTTACCATTCTTGGGCAAGGTGATTGAGCGTGTGGTGGCCAAACAGTTACAGACACACTTGGATGAAGCAGATTATCTAGATCCATTCCAATCGGGCTTCAGGACTGGACATGGAACTGAAACAGCCTTGGTCGCCCTGGTGGATGATATGAGGAGGGCGTTGGATAGGGGAGAATGTACATTCCTCATCCTCCTGGATAACTCAGCGGCTTTTGATACCGTCGACCACGGTACCCTGTTGGATCGCCTGGGGGGATTGGGAATAGGGGGCACTGTTTTACGGTGGTTCCGTTCCTATCTCTCCGATAGATATCAACGGGTAGCATTGGGGGATGAGGTTTCAGACCCATGGCCTCTCACTTGTGGAGTGCCACAGGGTTCTATCCTCTCCCCCATGCTATTTAACATCTATGTAAAGCCGCTGGGGGCCATCATCAGGAGATTTGGGCTTCAGTGTCACCAATATGCGGATGACACCCAGCTCTATCTCTCATTCAAGTCCTCACCAGAGTTGGCTGTGGATACCATTTCCAAGTGCCTGAGGTCCGTAAGCGAATGGATGGGAGGAAATAGGCTGAAACTGAACCCTGACAAGACCGAGGTGTTGCTTGTGGGAGATAAAAGAAGGTTAGGAGATATAGACCTGGTGTTTAATGGGGTAAGATTGCCCCTGAAGGACCAGGTCCGCAGCCTTGGGGTCATTCTTGACTCCCAGCTGTCCATGGAGGCTCAGGTCTTGGCAGTGAGCCAGGCAGCGTGGTATCAATTACATCTGATACAGAGGCTGCGACCCTACCTTCCTGTCCATCTTCTCCCGCGGGTGATACATGCCCTGGTCTCCTCTCGCTTAGACTACTGTAATGCGCTCTACGTTGGGTTACCCTTGAAAACGGTCCGGAAATTACAGCTGGTACAGAATCCGGTGGCACGTATGATTAAGAACAGCCGTCACCGTGATCACATCACGCCGGTGTTAGAAGATCTACACTGGTTACCAGTTGTTTACCGGGCCCAATTCAAGGTGTTGGTATTAACCTTTAAAGCCCTATACGGTTTCGGCCCAGTTTATCTGAAGGAGCGCCTCCAGCATCACCAAGTATGCTGCCTGACAAGATCAGCCAATCAAGACCTTCTCTCGGTCCCACCAGTTAAATCAGCTAGGCTGGTGCGGACCAGAGAGAGGGCATTTTTGATTGTGGCTCCCACCCTCTGGAATTCCCTACCTTATGATCTTCGCCATGTCCCCTCCCTCGCAGGCTTCCGCCAGGCCTTAAAGACCTGGCTATTCAGACAAGCCTACAGGATTTCGGGGGTGGATTAGTTTTATTGTTATGAACTATGGGCGGTTTTAGATTAAGTATGACTGTTTATATATGTATTTTATCCTTCTGCTGTACGTCGCCTAGAGTGGCCGTTAATTCGGACAGATAGGCGACCCAGAAATAAATTATTATTATTATTATTATTATTATTATTATTATTATTATTATTATTATTATTATTATTATATACCCAGTTGATCACTGAGCTCTGCAGGTGAGGACCTCCTGCAGATACCATTTTATCAGGAGGTCCATTCCTCACAATATAGGAAATGGCCCTTTAGTGTAGTGGCACCTACCCTTTGGAATTCCCTCCCCTCAAATATTAGACAGGCACCATCTCTGTTATCTTTTTGGCATCTACTGAAGACCTTCCTCCTTCAACAAGCCTTTTAAGTTGAGACCTTATGCCAGTCTGCGTCTGTGTTGGAATTGCCTTTTAATATGTTTTTAAACTTTTTCTTTTTAAAAAAGGTGTTTTGAAAGCTTTTAAAAAAATGTTTTTAAAGATGTTTTGTTTTAATATATCTTAAAGTCTGTTTGTATGATGTTTTAAAGTGTTTTTATTGCTTTTTTTTGCCGCCCTGGGTTCCTACTGGGAGGAAGGGTGTCGAGCCCCAGGTGACCCAGGGGGTCTGGATCAGGAGGTGGGGAACCCCCAGGGCCCCTTCCCAGTGCAGAGTGACTCTGGGGGGGAGCTCTTTGAGGGTGCACCCCGAGCTCTGCAGATGGGAGAGTTGTCAGATGTGGAGAATGCTCCTGAAGATCTGGGGGGGAGGAGACACAATCAAGCACTCTCTGATTCCCATGGGAAATTTGCCCGCTCATGTGGAGACCCCTCCCTTGCCAAGTGCCCCAGGAGAGCCTTTGGAGCAAGACCTCGCGTGCGCACCAACTCCACCCCAGGATTCCTTGTCTGGCCCTTCAAACGCCTCCCTGCCAGAAATGTCTCCTCCCCCTTCAATGGAGCCAGCACCTGAGGAGTTTAGACTGTCCGATGAGCAGACATGTGCGCGGCCTCTGTCACCTCGTGCACGCCACTGAGAAAAGAGGCTTGGCCAGAGGGAGGTCCCGCGCAGGAGTCATAGATTACGAGTGAAAACCTTTCCTACTTAAGCCTGCGCCCCCCTGATGAGAGTACTGAGTCAACTCCCCTTACATGCTACAGAGTAAGCCTGAGTAGTTTAGTTAGGGATTCCAGTGAGCTAGTTAGCGAAATCTATGAGACGCCTTGCCTTCGATGTTACTCGAATAAAACAGAAATGAATTCCAGTCTCGCCTCCGTTTCATGATTCTCACTCTGGGCAGGACAAAGGGTGGGATATAAATCAAATAATTAATAAATAAATAAAAGGAAGAAAGGTCCTCCGCTCTGCTACATCCGCTGTCAGAAACAGTATGTCTCTGAATACAGGAAGCCAGATTGTGGCTGAACATCAGGAAAAAACTTCCTAACTGTTAGAGCAGTACGACGAACCAATTATCTAGGGAGGTGGTGGGCTCTCCAACACTGGAGGCATTCAAGAGGCAGACAGCCACTGATTGGGTATGCTTTCAGTTGGACTGTTGCACTCAGCAAGGGGTTAGACTCGATAGCCTTATAGGCCTTTTCCATCTCTACTGTTCTATGATTCTATGAATACCAGGGCACACAAGTGAGGTGTCTGCTGTTGTGCTCATGTCTTGTTTACAGACTTCCCAGAGGTATCCAGTTAGCTACTATGAGAATAGGATGCTAGACTAGATGGACATGTGCGTTGAGCCAGCTGGGCTCTTCTGATGTCCCCAGGGCTACCACCTTTCCTCACAGCTGAGTTAAGAGAAATGGCACCAAGGCAGCAGGACAGAGCATCTGGCAGCCAGCCTGGCTGTGGGTTGGGGGTAGAGGATTTAAAGGGGATAAACTGGGATTCCCATTTACTAAGGTCTATGGGACATTTGTTTTGGGTAGGAGGACAACCAATAGGACGACGGCAGCTTCTTTGATCTGTGGGGCTTTCTTGATGAAAACAGGGCTAAAGATGGTCCTGCAACCCTCATTATCACATATTTATTTATTTATTACATTTCTATCCCACCTTTCCTCCAGGGAGCTCAAGATGGCATACAACTATGGTTCTCTTCCTCCCAATTTTAAGTTAGGCTGAGAGACAGTGACTGGCCCAAGGTCACCAAGCGAGCTCCATAGCTAAGCAGGGATTTGAACCCAGTCCCAGTCCAACACTCTAACCACTACACTGCACTGGCTCTCTCTTTACGCTTTAAATGGTTAGGGGGAAGTGGAGTTTGGAGCAACTTCTGATGATCAGATGCTGAGGATGAACAACAGATTTGTTTTTACATTAGTGGCAATATTGTGTGTGAGAGAGGGGGGAGAGAGGAAGAGAGAGAGAGAGAGAGAGAGAGAGCTGTTCTGTTGCTCTCAAAAAAGCCTCTGCTGCACCCTGTTTTTATGTGGGGGCAGCCATTTTTTCCTGTACCACTCCCTCTGAGAGTATGGGACCTCATCAAGGCCTGTCACTTTCAGAGGGACTGTCAATGGCTAGTAGTCCTAATGGCTACATTCTCCCTCCACTGTCAGATGGATTGTGGCTTTGAATACCAGTTGCTAGAAATTGCTGGAGAGGAGAGCATTCTTGCACTCAGGCCCTTCCTTCTGTGCTTCCCAGAGGCATCTGGTTGGCCACTGTGAGAACAGGATGCTGGACTAGATGTGCCAATGGCTCTTCATATGTTCTTATGACTTGCACTTTCTTTTCTAAGCACGCAACACTCTACTAGCTGCTGCAGCCAGTGATTGGCTGGAAGACTTTTACTAAAGGTAGGCAGGACTGGAGCCGTTGTATCAGTAAGGGATCCATAAGACAGGTGAATATAAAGTGGACTCCAAGAGCTGATCAGGGCATAATCTGCCTAGGTCAGATCATGGGGGTCTGTTCTGGAATCTGAATTCTGCTGATTCCGCTTCCATCCCTCCCATCACTATAGAGAACTCACTGAACTGCAGGATTGCCAAACTGTACTGAGATTTGATAAAAGCCTCATTTAAACCCAGAGCTTGGAAAAGTTACTTTTTTGAACTACAGCTTCCATCAGACCAATCCAGTGGCCATGCTGGATGGGGCTGATGAGAGTTGTAGTTTTAAAAAGTAACGTTTCCAAGCTCTGTTTAAACCACATTTCATGAAAAGTCGGCACTCTTGGGATTCAGCTGCCATAAAAAAATGGCATCTCCCAAAATGTTTAAACATGCTTACCTACAGTATGATATTATTAAGGCATGCATATTGCCACCAGCAGCTGCAACTGTTTTCGGGTAGGAAAAAACAACAACAATTGACCTTTGTTTTTACAGTATTTTAAAGGTTTTAACTGTACTCTGTTTTTTTTACTTGTAAACTGCTTTGATGTTTTAAAATGAAAGAGCGGTATATAAATTTATTTATAAGCAAGGCCAGTGCCATGCATGACTGGGCCATGGGTACCAGCCTTCCCAGGCCCAAAGCGTTGTTTATCCAACACCCCCTCTCGATACAGATGGTGTGGGGCTTATATAGGCCCATCCGCCCCACCTACCTCTGGCGTCAGTGTGCACAGCCCATGTGCTTTATGTGCACACCTGGATCACCCAAAATGGCAGCAGGGGCGTCAACCCTTTAGGGACACCCCCACCACCATCTTGGGTGATGTGTGCACATCATGTGGGGCACACACACTGACATTTATTTAAGCCTGTGCAGCCTTTATGGAGGGAGGTGCCGCCTGGGAGCTCCCACTCCACAATTCGTGGCAGTGTCGGGTTACATGGCCTGACGCTGCTGTGGATCATGGAGCGGACTTCACCCTAAGAAGGAGCCCCTCAGGGCCCCTTGGGCAGAGCCCAACCTAGCCATCCACTGGCACCGGGCCTGTTTGTAAATAAATTATAAATAAACATGACATGGGATTGGAAAGTTCCCCCAAATAATCTGGGGAAGACTTTGACACAAGAGCGCTATTTTTGATGTGATTTTCATTGACCCAATATGATGTATTTTCACCCTGTCTGTGACACTGCAGTTTCTTAAGCCATTTCTCCTGTTGTGATACATAATGCAGAAAAAAAGAGGAAGGGTTGATATTTATTTGAAGGAAGGATTTCAGCTTTAAATTCTCTGTTTTATACATCTGCGCATTTAGGCCTGCTTGTTGTCTCTCTTTACATCCCCACTCACAA
Source organism: Rhineura floridana (assembly GCF_030035675.1). Lineage (NCBI taxonomy): Eukaryota > Metazoa > Chordata > Lepidosauria > Squamata > Rhineuridae > Rhineura > Rhineura floridana. The sequence goes on from NC_084487.1 coordinate 13,952,293, forward strand.
AAAAAAACAAGGTTTGCTTCCCATACCAGGGCATCAAGAAAAAGATCTTCAGGCAGCAATCCTTTTTAATATAGTGTGATGGCGTTCATTGCCTGACCTATTTAGAGTACTCAGATTCTTCTCGTTGTAGACTGCATAATTAAATTTTAAATGGAACATGATAAAGAAATTATACTGGTGATCTCTTGAGATTTGTATACCCTATTTGGCTCTTTGCAAGAGTGTAACAAAGGCATACTTAAAAAAAATTATACAGAGCTGGCCTAATTTTTCCACCCTTCCTCCTTGCTTTTTCAACCACTGATGCATTTCTGTTCTAAGCCCTTTCTGCAGTTCTGAATGATCTCCATTAACAGTATTAAAAGGTCTAAAATAAAATCCTTAAAATGCAAGTATAATAATCTTGCTTACTGGTTTCAGTATCTAAAACCACAAATTTCAGTCCATGGGGGAGGGAGGTCTGCAAGTTTGAATGTTCCTGCAAAACAATGGTGGGGGTATGTAACATGTTGGAGGACCAAGCTGTGTGTGCTAGGTGGTTTCCTCCATGCTCTCTAATCTACCCAGCTCCTCTCAGGCATGTTGTAGTAAGATCAAACTGCCAGTCTGGTTGGTTTATGTAACTGGAATTGAGGATAGGAACGTAAGAGCCTGCTGGATCAGGCCAGTGGCCCAGCATCCTGTTCTCATAGTGGCCAGTCAAATGCCCATGGGAAGCCCACAAGCAGGACCTGAGTGCAAGTCATTCTCTCCTCCTGTGGTTTCCAGCAACTGGTACTTAGAAGTATACTGCCTCCAACTGTGGAGGCAAAGCATAGCCATCAGGACTAGTAGCCATTAACGGATGTGCCATCTTGACCTTTGCCTCAGGCAGAGGAATGTCTCAGGCCAGCCTTGATGATCCCTCCTTTCTACATAGAGTTGCCAGGTTCATGGCCTGAGACTGATCCTGTACCTTTAGGAGAAGAGAAAGTCAGCCAAGTGCAGGTGTTCTTGCAACACTAATGGGAAAAACCACAAGGTGGAATTCTCCCTTCCCCCTGCACAACTTTTAAAGATACATAAGACCTCCTGAAGGCTGGGCCTGGCAACCAAGAGGTCTTCTGTATCTTTAAAAGTTGTGCAGGGGGAAGGGAGAATCCCACCTTGTGGTTTTTCCCATTACAGGGTTGCAAGAACACCTGCACTTGGCTGATTTTCTCTTCTCCCAAAGATACAGGATCAGTCTCCGGCCATGAACCTGGCAACCCTATTTCTACAAACAATTAAAAGTGCAGGAACAATGTTCTCTTTTGCATCTGGCCATCCCTCTCATAATGTAAAAATGGCAGAGTAGAAGGAATAACCTCGTGTTCTTTACTTGGATTTGTTTTGGCAGTTTTTTTGGCACCAGTGCAGCCCAAACTGTAAAGCTGTATCCATTTTGGGGCTATGAAGAAAAGTTATTCCTTTTCTTCCAGAAAAAGGGCACGTTTCCTTAATTGTTAAAATTTACCTCTTAGCCAGCCGCCTTCTAAAACTCTGTTTATAATACTTAAGCAATGAGACAGAGTTGGCCATTAGAATGTAAAACATCTGGATAAACCTAACTATATCCTTAGTGTTCGCTGCTCAGTCTTCAGAAGTCTCCTGGCAAAGAGCCTCTAATTTTAGTAAGCTGTATAATTATCCTATCAAATTACCTGGCATTCAAATTGGCAGCCATTTTTACCACCTGCTGATGACTATTAGAACACTTTACAAACACTAATGAATTTAGCCTCACACCATCTACATGAAGCCAGAAAGTTTGGTTCTTCTTCTACTGCTGGAGATTCAAAAGGCATATTCATTTAATTTCTGTGTGTCTTTGTGTGAGCACATCTTGAAAAGCTGGTCCACCATTTTGTTCCCAGTGTTCCTGCTGAGGTGGTATCTCCTTCCCTCACCTGCTACCACAGGGTTACTCAAGAATAGTTTTGTCCTGAGGGGAGGAGAGAGAGGAAGAAGGCCAAAGAGCCTGGAGAGCTACGCATCATTTTGCTCCTAGTGTTCTATCTGAGATGTCCTCTGCCACCCTCACCTGCTACCACGGGGTTTATTTATTTATTATTGCATTTCTATCCTGCCTTTCCTCCAAGGAGCTCAAGGTGGCATGCATGTTTCTCCCCCTCTCCATTTTATCCTCACAACAACCCTGTGACGTAGGTTAGACTGAGAGGCAGTGACTGGCTAAGTGAGCTTCATGGTTGAGTGGGGATTTGAACCCTGATCTCCTAGGTCATATTCCAACACTCTAACCACTCCTACTTAATAGCCATCTTGCCCTGAGGGGAGGAGAGAGGAAGAAAGCTGAACAGTCTGGACAGCTGCCCACCATTTCTGTGTAAGTCGCTTTGTGAGGTACACCTGAAAAGCAATATATGAATATCTAAAATAAATTTCAAAATGTGCATACGTGCACATTTTATGGAATCTAAATGGAAACCCTGTAAAACAACAATGCACTGAATCTTAGTGAGTGAAGGAGCTATTTCACCATACCCTCTCTGTGAGGATTGTGGGATAGATAAGGAGTAGGTCTAAGGCCTCTGTGGTTCCATGGGCTATTGTTCCATGGAGGGGCCGGCCACCCTGCATACAGTCTGGAAATGAATTATAAAAAGAAAAGAAATAATAATTTAGTAGAATAGTCCACATTGCCCAATATATGCAGGAACACACCAGAGCTCAGAAAGATCTTGTTGCTCAAGGGAGGTTCAACCAAAACAGGAAACCTTCTATTCCTTCCCCTCCAGGAGGGTCCTGTGTCCCTCTTGGATGGGTGGAGTCAGTCCATACCCCGTGGAAGTACTGAGGAGCTGCCACATGCAGTTCAGTGACTCACCACATGGGTCAGCTGTCCTCAGATCCCAGTAGCTCCTGACAGCCAGCCACGGGACCAAACATGAAGCATTTCCTGATATTTCAGCTCTCAATGGAGTCCACTGGGCTCCTCCCTTAACTTGCTCCTGCCTCCTTCCCTCACTCGCTCAGGTACCACAACTTTGGACATCAGAAGTTGGTAACCTTACCTAGTTCCCCCCCCCCAAGTTGTTTGCATTTCATTTCTAGGGTTTGCATAGCAAGCTGGGTGAAAAGTAAGCAGAAGTTTTCCAGCAGAGTTTTATTGAACAAAAATGAATTATTATTCACGCAATGAATAATCGAATCCCCAAATGTCCTCATTCGATATCAATGACTGTGAACAGACTAGTATGACTCGACAGTGAGCAACAACATGAATTGATTTTGTATGCATGTTCTCTCCCAACCTGGGTAGTGGCTTACACATTTGGTTTTTTATGACTATTATTTCTATCCTCCTTTAGAAAGCTGATTTACTGGGAACTGACATTACAAGCTATGTAGCTCTAAAAAGTACCTTTTTCATTTTCCTCCCTGAATACATAAAATCTTGCACAAATACTATATTGCTTTTCCACCCACAACTGCCAAAAAAACAAGCAGAGATGTCTTGGAAAATAGAGAACAATCGCATTTGAGAAGGCTATTCCTCCAGAGAGTTATCTTTCTTTTATCATTGAAGATGCTGACTACAATGATTAAAAATAATATTTTTTAGCAAACAGCCAGCTGTTAATGTCCTTGAGTGTTCTCGCATCCAACCCCCCTGATGCTTAAAACTTCCTCCAAGAACAGCTGTGTGGTAAAACCTACCCTCCCCCCCAAATACACATTTTCAATTAAGCCTTTAGACTTCGACTCCAGCCAAAACTGAGCACCAAACCTCACAATATGTTAACTGTGTGATTGTTTAACATTGCATTCCCACTCCTGTATCAGTCTTCAGCGTTTGGGGTGGTGGTGGTGGTTTTTGAGAAAAATCTGCATGAAAATGTGCATTTAAATAGTATTCACATAAATATTTTTCAACGTATTTTGAAATGGATTTTGATATGTTATTTGAGCCAAGAATGGAATCAGAATATTTTACAAAAATCAGTGGAAGCCACAGACCTGAACTTGCAAGACCTGAACAGGGTGGTTTATAACAGATGCTATTGCAGGCCGTTGATTCATAGGGTCGCCATAAGTCGTAATCGACTTGAAGTAACATAACAACAATCCATATATTAGCCCAAGAAATGTGGATTGAATCAGTTCATATTAGAACTATGGTTCTGGACTGTTATTGTAATGTTATATTGATATGCATTTTTTTTCTTTTGTGTTGTGAGCCACTTTGGGCACATTTGTGTGAAAAAGTGGCATACAAATAGAATAAATAAATAAATTCACAAAAATCTAATTCCTTAAGTATCCCTAAGGCCATCCCTTGTTATGCCTCCATCGCTTTGTTGGTTTCCTGCTGTTGTAATTTAGACTGTAAGAGTCTTGGGCAGGGATCTGTCCTCTCTCGCTCTGCATTTCTTTACAATCTTCTTTACAAAGTGTCAAGCAAATTGACAGCGCTTTCTTGTTAACAAGCCTCAGTATCCATCAAAGAAGGGACTGAAACACGGAGCTCTCAAGCGCTGCATGTGGAAATACCCAGATGGCCTTAAGAGAGGAAATGGAGGTTTTAGCCTCCTTAGAGAAGTGACTAGAAGCAGGGATACTTAAAACAGAAATGGAAGGGGTTGTTACTGTTGCTCAAGGGCTGTCTAGTTAATGCCAATGACTATTACAAAAAAGAAGCATGAGTACAGATGCTTATAGAAGCTGCAAAGATAAACCAGAAGTGTTCGAGCACGCAATAACTATCTGCGGTATTTGCTCTAGATTGTGTGGGGGCCGTGAGAGCCAGTGTGGTGTAGTGGTTAAGGTGCTGGACTATGACCTGGGAGACCAGGGTTCAAATTCCCACATAGTCATGAAGCTCACTGTGTGACCTTGGGCCAGTCACTGCCTCTCAGCCTCGTGAAAACCCTATTAATAGGGCCGCCATAAGTAGGAATCGACTTGAAGGCAGTCCATTTGCATTTTGTGTGGGGCCCGTAGGCAAGGTATTTGCAAAGGTACCACCACCTTGCAGCTTTCCACATTGCTCATTTGCTTGCTCTTTTTCTCTGGACCCAGTCTGCACCACCACTCGGAAGGGCAAGGCAAGGCAAGAGGAAGCTGCTGCTTCATCGCCTTCATCTTGTTGCTGCTCATGTGCTTGGAGACAGAGTAGGTGAACAGGCAACAGGGAGGAGTCTGTGGTAGTCTGCAGTGGACCCCCTTCTGAAATGTAAACCTTGGCTGGTTCCTTCTGATGCCAGTCCTAATGGAGGCCTTGATTGTCTTTGGAGAAAGGCAATGGCTCAGTGGTAGAGCCGTGCTTTGCATGCAGAAGGCCGCAAGTCCAATCCCTGGTTTTTCCCAGGCCGGAGTTTGGAAGCTTTTGCTTTAACTTGATGGACAAACTATGGTTAGCTTAAAATGGATGGGGAAACGTTGGCCCTCCAGATGTTGTTGGATGGACAACAACTGCTTTCAAAGCCTGTGTGGTGTAGCAGTTAGTGTTGGACTGGAACCTGGGAAGACAGGAATCCACAACTGAAGCCACGAAGCTCACTGGGTGACCTTTCGCCAGTCATGGTCTCTCAGCCTAACCTACCTCGCAGGGTTGTGGTGAGGATAAAATCAGGAGGGGGAGGGCCATGTTTACACACCACGACTAGGTGGGCTACAAATGTAATAAACAAATAAATAAATAAATAAATCAGCCCCAGCTGGCATTGCCAATGGTCAAGGATTATGGGAACTGTGGTCCAACAACACAGGACACAGATTCCCCATTCCTGCCTTAGAAAGTCAGCATAGCTCTTTTTCAGCGAAATTAGTGCTTTGGCAAAGTTCTGAAATATTTCTTGTGTACGCCTTGCCCCATTCTCACCGATTTATTGATTAATATTGATTATTTATGTCTGTTCAGTTCCTGTTTTGTGGTACCATTTAGTTTTCAACCTGGGTTGTCTCTTGCTAGGCAGGCAATTGGGGATCTGTGGTGATGTCACAATGTTATGTTGTTAGTTGAATTTGGCTACACAACATCATGAAGCCCATTCAGAGTGACAGCAATGATTCTTGGATCAGCATTGCTCTCTCTCTCTCTCTCTCTCTCTCTCTCTCTCTCTCTCTCTCTCTCACACACACACACACACACACACACACACACACACACACACCTTTCTCCCAAAGGAGCCAAGGGCAGCAAGCAACAAGTGATAAAACCACAAAAACACCCCCCAAAAATCTTTAAAAATATTTCAAACAATTCCAATGCAAAAGCAGTCAGAAATAAAGGTCTCTACTTAGAAGGCTTGTTGAAAGAAGTAGGTCTTCACTTGGTGCCAAAAAAAAAACAGAGAAATGGGAAGGAATCCCAAAGAGTAGGTGCAACAACACTAAAGGCCCGATTCCTATATTGTGCAGAAAGGACCTCCCAATGAGATGGTATCTGCAGGAGGTCCTCACCTGCAGAGCACAGTGATTGACTGGCTATATAAGGAGTGAGATGATCATTGTATAACTCCACATCTGTTTGCTCAGCCCTACTCTGGAAGCTGGTTAAGAGGCCAGAACTGTCCAAGATCTTTGTGGATGGTGAAGCGTTGTTGGCATTCTGTAGCAGCAAGATGTAGGGAGCACACCTGTGGTAGATGATACAAAGTCATAGGAAATGAATGTACACTCCGAAAGAACCCCTCAGAAGCTAGATCAGCAGAGCCACGTTGCTTTTCCAAAATAATCATGCACAATGCAGTAATAACAACAATAAGTGAACTATGCAAGGAGAGTCATTGTTTGTTTTTTCTCTCTAGGAAAACAGTGAGCAAAAGTTTTCACTACACCTTAATTTATGCTATAATGACATCTGAGGGAGGGGGCTTCAAAAGTCAGATACAGTGCAAGAGCCATCAGACACTCATCCCTGAATTTGCAAAACTAGCTGGGCAGGCAAGTGGTGGAGGGGTTGTTTGTTTTCATCACAAATTAGGGGCATAATGCTCCTGCCGCTCTTAACATGTACCTTATTCCAGAATAATAATTGAAGGTAATAAAGCTTGAGCAGAAGATCCTATTACAGCCAACCCAATTTGCTGTGCTTATTGTTACATGTGTTCTAATTTTAGCCTTAAATAAAATGTCATTTTATTAATTTGTTGCACATATTGCCAAGCTTGCCAGGCATTCTGCAGCAGATGTTTCACAGTGTGAAGTATATGGCGTGAGCTGCAGGTATCTACCAGGACTGTCAGACCGGATTGGTCCAGGATGCCTCTCTGCTTTCTAGTGTCCTATTTCCAACCAGGGTGGGCTTGAGCTGTCTCAGATGACATGTAGGAAGCCAAGCTGTTCTAAGACATTACAGGGAGGGGGAAAAAATCTGCAGAGAAAGGCTGGCTTGTTCTAAAGTCCCATTTCCTGAAGATCTTTATTTGAATATGTTGTCAGTCTGTGGATGCAACTCAGTGCACACCAGTTTCAAGAACAGGACCATCATAGAGTTGGAGGAGGGTTTTGTAGGCTGTCTGATCCAACCCCCTGCTGGAATCCAGAGCTAGAACATTCCCAACAGATGGTCACCCAGACTCTGCTTGAAGACCTCCAGCAAGTAGTTCCATTTTTAAACTGCTCTTACTGTCTGAAGATGTGCAACAGCAGAGATCATTCAGAGTGTAACTTAAGTGTTAATTCTGTAAATATTAAAGTCAACTAGCCAAGAGGGGGACCGGTGGAGATACTGCTTAGCAACCAGGCAGAACGGCATGATCTTTGCTGAGGCAGCACGTACTCTGATTAGCTATGTAGTTCTTAGGCAGTTTTCCTCTGGTTGTTTGGTTGTATGTTTCCCTGCTATGCACGAACCCTGACCTAAGAAAGACAAAACCTCTCTGTTTATATCTTCTCAAATTATGCACTGTTTTGTTCAGTTTGCTCACTCAAGTGTTAGTGGGACTTTTCTCTCTGGACTCTGTGTTATTTAAGTAACTTGCTAACACATCTCACTACTCCTCTAGGTAACTGATTCCACTGTCCAACTACTCTTACTGCCAAGAAGCCTCTTCAGATGTCCAATCAAAATCTACTCTTCTGTACCTTAAGCCTGTTAGATCTGCTAATGCCCTCTGAGGCACCAGGGAAGAAGTCTTTGCCCTCTTTTATGCGACAGCTCTTCTGGCATTTTACCTGCTTGGAAGTCAGTTTGTATCTGAGCCTCACCTAAGAGCATGACTTGATGCCAGCATCCTTCCATAGAGCCTGCTTATGGATGTATCCCATTCTGGGCCAGCTCCTGGTTTGAGGGGTCCCATTGGCACACTGCCCTCTCTTGGGCCTGCTCCTACATTGGTGAGATCCAGTGGTTAATCAGAACTGGGCACCTGGAAGGCACCATTTTGATTTGAAGCCACCATTTTGATTTGCTACCGTGCTGTGCACTGACGCAATGTTGGGAGCACTGTGGGAAATTTTAATGGCAAATCCAAGGCACCCAGCATGGAATGCTCAGGACAGGCATCAGTACAGTGGTGAGCCCCACATTTGCCCAGGGATGCTGCATGCATGCTGATGCCAAGTCTGCTTCCACCCTCCAAGGAACGAGGTGGGCATTTATGCATTGCCTAAAAAGAGGAAATGCATTGCCAAAACAAAGAGGTCAAAAGAAGACACATATCTGAACAAAATTTGCACACTATTTTACATGTATAGATGCAAATTTAGAAAATGACCATAATTTCAAAAGAAATGCAAAGCATTTCACCTTAGTGGGGAAGACTGTGACAAAGGGAGCTGTGTGCGTTCTTGCTCTGCTGCCCAGGTGTTCATTGCTGATGGGCAACTTCAAAGTTTCTCCTGCTCTTCCTTTTTGTGGTCCTTCATCTTTTAAACAGACTTGGAGCGGACAGCCCTTAAAAGTAGAGGACTGTCCTCTGTGAAGCAGAGTAGATGTCTTACACTTTCAGGACGGCACCCGGGGAGGTTTTTCCTTTTCTTCCATGAGACATGGAAGAAAATGCATGGCAGGGATTTGAACCTACATCTCCCAGGTCTGAGTCCAGCACGATCTGCTGGAAATGGATAAAACTACAGCTGCTATTGCTAAGCAACTTCTTGTGCTACATGTCTGGATGAGTGTGTGCCAGTCTTACAATTAGGGATGGGGGAGAAATTGGATCCAGTTCACATTTACTAACAAGGCAAACTTACTTAATTGGTATTTTTCAAAACAGTACAACTCAGAGCCACCCTGTGAAATTTGCACTTCTCTGAATTTTGGAGTGCAGTTCTCCAGCAAAGTAATATCTACAAAAACTCATGTATTAGGTTAAAATGTGCATAAATATTGATTGATTGATTGATTGATTGATTGCACTTGTATACCGCCCCATAGCTGGTATACAATGAAAATAGCTTTCAAAAATGCATCATGTTAGGGGAAATCGTGTTGCAAAAATGTGTATATTAGGAGAAATTTGCACTAAAAAGCTAGTGAGTTTTCATGTGGACTTTTTAAAAGAAAAAAACCCACAAACTGATGTGGAAATGTGAAAAATTGAATTTTAGACTGGAAAAATGAGAAATTAGGGGAATTTGAGTTTGACAGATTCATCCATCCCTGTTATGGTCCAAATTATATGAATATTAATCCTGTTAAACTTCTGTTGCATGTAAATGTTCAGAAAGGGGTCTGAATTTGCCAGCTGGCTTTAACTTGTGTGTGTGCGTATATTCAAAATGTCGATTCAAGTTTCTTCATGCTGAAGTGTCTAGACAGCACACATTCCTTTCTAACCAGTATTGAAAAGGTATTTTAAAATTAAGCATTGGTGGTAAAATGCTAAGTGGTGTTATGTTAGAATTCACTCTTAAAATAGCTCCCAGTTTGTCTACATCTGCCGTTTAGTTCTTGCTAGCGTTGCACTGAATTTTTGTGCTGCTTGATTTCCAGAGCAAAAGCAGGCCCATTGGAAGGGTGTGAAAAGGGTCCTTCCACTCTTTTTTGGCAATTTTGTTCATGCTGCTTTGTGTCTGCAGCTACATCAGCATCTTTTATGTTTTACTTAAAAGGTCATTGCCTTCACTCCCTCCCACCACTGTGACCCCTGAGCATGGTTGCTGTGAGCTGACTCACATGCTAATGCCCTTAAAAAGACCCATGTAATAAAACCCACTTGCTTGGTGCATACATACCTGCCTTTAAAAACAATTGCAGAACCGAGCCATTTTTTAAAAAAAGATGCTGTGTGATCATGTGCATGCTAATGAGCCTCAAATGCTCTTAAAAACAACAACATCCTGCTGTTCAGCGTCCATGGACATACATCTGCCCTGGGCACCTGCTGGGAGGAAGGGTGGGGTATAAATAAATAAATAAATAGAACAGGACCATGCCACTTTTTTTCTGCATGCTTAAGGATTGGAGTACGTATTATTGCTCCTAAGGTAATTCTGCTCCTCGCCCTGTGACCATTAGCCGTGGCAATGGAACATGCTGTATACATGTAAGTGTTGCACATGATATTGGCAGAGGTGGCTGGTGCCCAATGGGACTGGGAGGCGGAGAGCAGGTACCCCAGCAGTAGATGGAGCCAGAGCTAATGACAGGCAGACTCACTGGTACAAGCACCCCACCACCACATCCTCCTCCTCCCTGCTGAGTTTTACAAGGACAACACTGAGACTAAGGAGGAGACAAGAGACAGGGAGGGCCACCCTCTGGATTCGTTGAGTAAGAAGGCAGGCAGATGGAGGCTTGATGAGAGCAGACTGAGGTTGGCAGGGCAGTGTACCATGCACCCTAACTGAACAGGATCAATTGGATATTAAGTTGTATACAATGTTAGTTCGACTGAGTGTAGACCCATTGAAGTTAATAGACAGGACTAACTTAAGTTCAGTAATTTCAATGGGTCTACTCTGGGTAGGCCTTAGTTAAACACAATTGTTTATGTGCAACAATCAGGGTATGTTTTGTTTTTTAATGGTATCCCTGCAGAGACTGTGGCATATTCTGGCTCTAACCTGGTTCTTAATCCTATATGTGCATATTCTAACAGGCAGGTCCCAGTGTATTGAACTTGGGTTCAAATTCCAAAGTCATCTGCACACAGTTTCAAAAGCGGATTATCTTTTAGCATGGCATTGATGTTCAAGAAACTTAATTATCATTTTATTATGAATTGGATTTCTTACCTAACTTTCACCATAAGGTTACAACACTATAAATACAGGTTACAACACTAAAATCAGTAAAATAATTTGCAGTCAAAAGCACAGGCTGAGATCTTTTTTAAAAAATGCCTCAGGTGTCAAAGGCCAGGATAAAGAGGTGCACCTTTAGCATACAGCAGAAACTATACAATGCTGGTGCTAGGCACACTGTGGTGGGGAGGGAATTCCATAGTTTAGTACCTCCAAAGCACCTCCTCCTAACAGGTTTATGGGATTGGTTCCATGGTTCTTTGGATCCTGTCCATCAGATTTAAACCTCTCTTTCCTTCGCATTCAGACCTCCTCTGCATAGGGACCTGCATCTTTTCAATTTTATCTTAGAGAGTTGTCTTCAAGACCCAAGTGTCTGGCTTGGGGGACTCTTTTGCTATTATTGTCAAAAATGTAACATTGTTTTCTCTTAAACGGAAGAAAGTGTTGAGATGTGTTACCTGGGGACAAAGCACAATATGTCAATGTGTTTTTACCGTACATCTGCATGCTTCCCTTGGGGAGTTTGCATTATGAAATCATATCTCAGCTTATCAAGTTTCCATAATCATGGGCTGTGCAAGGAATACTTAAAAGAACAAAGAATATTTTAAACTGCCACCAGAAAATACTATGGCATAGGGATATGCAGAACACTCCCAAGACTCCCCCCCCCATTTTATCAAAAAGTATTTTGCCCCAGGTATCTCGAAATCTGTTTTGAAATTTCTCTTTGGGTGAATATGGCAGTGGCTCAGGGGGTGCTGCAAACAGTCCCTTGGGAAAGGGCTGTAGCTTAGCGATAGAGAATGTGCTTTCCATGCAGACGGCCTCATGTCCAATCCCCTGCCTCCACAAGTAGGGCTGAGAGAGACTGAAACCCGGACAGCCTGTCTGTCAGTTAGTGTAGACTAGATGTGTGCTAGATTTGGTACAGAATTTTCAATTAATTCACTTCTTCTCTATCGTTGCGGATTGGATTTTTATGTAGTGATTTCCCACGTCTATTTTCAAATAGTAATTTTGATAGTAATTCGCCATAGGAAGCCATGATGGCCAACAACTTGGGTGGCTTTAAATGAGGATTAAGCAAATATATGTAGGATAAGGCTATCAATGGCTAGTAGCCATGATGGCTATGCTCTGCCTCCATGGTCAGAGGCAGCATGCTCCTGAATACCAGTTAAGGGAAGCCGCAGAAGGGGGGAGTACTGTTGCATTCAGGTCCTGCTTGCAGGATTCCTATGGGCATCTGGATGGCAGCTGTGAGAAGAGGATGCTGGACTAGATGGCTCAGGGGCCTGATCCACAGGGCCCTTCTTATGTTCTTAGCAAGAGAGAAGGTTAAATAAGTCCTCATGTGGCAGTGCATCCGATACTCTGGGCAAAATAGTCTTTTCTATGACCAATTGTGCCACACGTAGGATAAGGATAAGGGCTTTCCCCCGTGGGTTAATTCCTTTGTTGTGCATTAGGGATGGATGAATCTGTCAATCTCAGCTTCTCATTCCCCCCCCCGATCTTAAGATGTTTGCCACATTTCTGCCTCAGTTTGCGTTTTATTAAAATGTCCTCATGAAAATTCAACAGCACTTTAGTCTAAATGTCTCCTAATATACACTTTGAATTTTTATAGGTTTGGGTTTTTTTTACATTTTTATCTCACCCCTCCTCCAGAGGGATCAGGGTAGTATACTCCTTATTTTGTTGTCTGCAAAGTGTGTCCTTGAATGTAAACGTTTTGCCTGATAACTGCTGCTGGTCAATATCAACAGCACTGGGTAAAATGGGTCACTGGTGTGAATCTGCCTAAACCTGTCCCTTATATCCTAATTCTCTTTGTACATATATATGAATACTTACACACACATACCCATTCAGGGGTCAGGTCAGTACACTGTCCTCTTTCTGCCAGCAGGGCATTGATCAAGGATATTTTCAAGCTTAGCTAGCTGAGATCCTTTCAGCTTGATATGCCAGGGATTTATATGCCAGGGATTGAATCTGGGGCCTCCAGCGTGCAAAGCATGTGGTCAGCCACTGAGCTATCACCCCTCCCTAAACTGCAGTGATTCACGTTTTTAAAAAATAAATTACCAATGTCCTATGATGGCTTTGCTTTCTCTCTCTTTTTTTCCTATTCCTTTTTGAAGTGTTGCCATTGATACATCCCCAACTGTCCCCACCACTTCAGGCATCGTTCAGAGAGAAAAGGAACAGTTGCTTGTAAAGGAAAATTGAGATCAAAGAGAAAAATGGATAATTTGATGTGAGTTAGAAACGCTTGTGTTGGGGATCAAAGGAACTATGGGGCAACAGCTTGATAATGTTGGAATTGCAGGGCTGAGAGGGGACTGAAACCTTCAAGCTCTTGGCCCTGAACTGAGCCACTCTTCGCTGAACCCAACGTTGTTGACACATCATATGCAAATAGGAAAAAGAAAGCTAGGAGGGCACAAAATAGAAAAGACCTCTGAGATATACAGAGGGTAATTAAATAATTGATCGATTGATTGATTGATTAATATCCTGCTCTTCCCCCCAGAAGGAGCCCAGGGTGGCACATCAAAACATCCTAAAACATATTCAAACAAAACATTTTAAAAAACAAATTCAAACAAAACTGCTTTAAAAACATCTTTTTTTAAAAAAAAATCTTAAAAAGTAATTCCCACACAGATACAGACTGGGATAAGATCTGTACTTAAAAGGCCTGTTGAAAGAGGAAGATATTCAGTTGGTGCTGAAAAGATAACAGATATTTAAGGGGAGGGGATTCCAAAGGGTAGGTGCCACAACACTAAAGGTCTGCTTCCTATGTTTTGCAGAACAAACCTCCTGATAAGATGGTATCTGCAGGATGAAAGAGTTTGGATTTGGAGGAACTTTATTTATTTATTTTATTTATTATTTGATTTATATCCTGCCCTTCCTCCCAGCAGGAGCCAAGGGTGGCAAACAGAAGTGCTAAAAACACATCAAAATGTCATAAAAACAGACCTTAAAATACACTTAAACAAAACAACTTTAAAAACATTTTTTTAAAAAGCTTTAAAGGCATCTTTTAAAAAGGGTTAAAAACATATTGTTTTTTTTAAAAAATATATATTAAAAGCAATTCCAACACAGACACAGACTTGGATAGGTCTCAACTTAAAAGGCTTGTTGAAAAAGGAAAGTCTTCAAAAGGGGCTGAAAAGATAGCAGAGATGGCGCCTGCCTAATATTTAAGGGGACCTGTATAGGGCTTTGTATACCAAAACTAGAACCTTGAACGTGGCCTGGTAGCAAATGGGCAGCCAGTGCAATTCTTTCAGCAGCGGGGTGACATGTTAGTGACACCCTGCCCCAGTGAGCAGTCTCACCGCCACAGTTTGCACCAGCTGCAGCTTCCGGACCAACCTCAAGGGCAGCCCCACATAGAGCGCATTACAGTAATCCAGCCTGGAGGTTACCAGTGTGTGGACAACAGTGGTCAGGCTATCTGGTTGAGATTTTCTGGTTGAGATGGGATGCAGCTACAGCTATGCCAGCATTAAATCCCTTGCCCTGACTGAGCCAGAGATTCACCAGACTGACCCAGGGCTCAACCAACATAAACCTGTCCCACAGAATTGATATTCCAGGAGCAGAATGTGGGAAAAGGGGAGACTACCACCTACCCTTATATGCCCAGTTAATCACTGCACTCTGCAGGTGAAGTCCTCCTGCAGATGTCATCTTATCAGGAGGTCCATTCCACACAACATAGGAAGTGTACCTTTAGTGTAGCGGCACCTACCCTTTGGAATTCCCTCCCCTTAAATATTAGACAGGCACCATCTGTTTTATCTTTGTGTGGCCTACTGAGGACCTTCCTCTTTCAACAAGCCTTTTAAGTAGAGACCTTATCCCAGTCTGTGTCTGTGTTGGAATTTGTTTTAGTGGTTTTTAAAAATGTTTTAAAGATTTATTTTAAAAAATGTTTTAAATAAGTTTTTAAAGATGCTTTGTATTTACAATATTTTTAATGTTTTTGTTTGCCACCCTCGGTTCCTTATGGCAGGAGGGGCAGGATATAATAATAATAATAATAATAATAATAATAATAATAATAATAATAATAATAATAATAAAAATTGGAACGTTAAAAAATATTGTTTCGCACCCACTTGGGCCTATTTGGTTCAGGTTTTTTTAAATTCCAAATCTGAATGCATTTTATTTGTTTGTTTGTTTGTGGTTTGTTTGTTTTTTAAAAGTATTTATGTACCGCCTTCTTGCAAAACATCAGGGCAGTGTACAGCAACAGAAAATCTTTGAAAGGCAATACAAAAGAATAATTTAAGAAGAAGATTTTCAACAGCGGCATAGGCAAGTCAAAACTGAGGATGCCTTCAAAATCTCTGCTGGAAGAGTGTTCCATAGCATGTGATCAGCGACACTAAATGCCTGACTTCTGGTTGAGGCCAGACATGAGAACATAAAAAGAACCTGCTGTGGCCCATCTAGTCCAGAATCCTGATCTCATAGTGGCCAACCAGATGCCCTTAGGAAGTCTGCAAGCAGGACCTGAGTGCAGTAGCCAATTTACTTGCAGTTTCCAGCAACTGGTTTTCAGAAGCATACTGCCTCTGGCTGTGGAGGCAGAGCACAGCCATCATGGCTAGTAGCCACCAATAGCCTTATTCTCCATGAATTTGTCTAATCCTCTTTTAAAGCCGTCCAAGTTGGTGGCCATCACTGCCTTTCTGGGAGTGAGTTCCATTGCTTAACTATTATTATGATTATTTAAAATATTTATATCCCACCCTTCTACCCTAAAATAGGGCACTCAGGGTGCTCACAATAAAATTATACACAATAAAAACACAAAAACATTAAAATAGATAAAAATACATAAAATACTGCTTAGAAAACTAGGAGAGTGATATTAAAAGGGGGACTGAAGAGGTAAAACTAAAAAAGGGGGTAAATAAAATCAGTTTCCAGCTTAGCCTTCAGTCTCTCCCAAAAACTCTCTGGAAAAGGATGGTTTTTGGAAGTCTCTGGAATGCCATCAGGGAGGGAGCAGAGTGCGCTTCCTGGGACAGGGTATTCTAGAATTTGAGGGCCACAGGTGAAAAGGCTCTCTCCCATGTTCCTGTCAGTCTGACATCTTTCGTTCCAGGCACGCAGAGGAGATCAGAGGCAGCTGATCTTAAATCACAGGCAGGTACATATGGGCATAAGCAGTCCCTCAGGTACATCGGTCCCAGGCCGTTTAGGCCTTTAAAGGTCAAAACCAGCACTTTGAATTGGGCCTGGAAACAAACTGGGAGCCAGTGGAGTCAGTAAAGCGCAAGGGTGAAATGATCTCCATGCCCCAATCCAGTTAACATTCTGCATTGTGTGAAGTACTTTCTTTTTTCTGTCCTGAATCTTCAGCTTCATTTCATGTCCCTGAATTCTAGGTTATTCTAATCTATAGAGAGGAAGAAAAATTTCTCACTATCTACTTTCTCCATGCCGTGCATAATTTTATAAATTATGTCACCTCTTACCTTTTCTCTAAACTAAAATGCTGCCCTTGATCATCTTGGTCACTTTTCTTTGAACCTTTTTCCAGCTCTACCAAATTCTTTTTGTGCTGAGGCAACCAGAACTGTAGTCAGTATTCCAAATGTGGTGGCACCATGGATCTGTATAATGGCGTTATAATATCAGCGGTTTTATTTTCATTACCTTTCCTAATGATCCCTCGCATGGAATTTGCCTTTTCCACAGCTGCTACACACTGGGTCAACCTCTTCATTGAGCTATCCACTTCGACCCCAAGGGCTCATTCCTGGTCGGTCACCACCATTCCAGATCTTAAGAGCATATATGTGAAATTAAGATCTTTTGCCCCAACATGCTTCACTTTACTTGTGTTTAGAGTGAACTCTGTTCACTCAGTTTGGAGATGTCCTTCTGGAGCTCTTCACAATCCCTTTTTGTTTTTACCACCCTGAACAATTTAGTAATAGCAGCAAACTTGGCCACCTCATTGCTCACCCCAAGCTCTCAATCATTTATGAAGAAATTAAAAAAGCACAGATCCCAGTGCAATGAATAAATAACAACAATAATGTGATTTGAACAAATGAATAATGAAACAATGTAGGCTTTCAAATTGAAGATGAACGGAGGGAACAGCATTGGGGGGGAACTTCCATGCCCCCTTGTGGGAACTGTAGACATTTCAATGAACACTACTGAGGGAAATCCTAGCCTTGGAAATCAGCTGATCTCTGAAAGCAAATCCCTTGACTTTGCCTGCTGTATAGCTCCAAGATATTTTGTACTTTCACCAGTCTGGGCAACTGAGGGAAGCCACAGGCTATCCTGTGTTGACCAGTTGCCTCCTGCTTATCTTCCTGTGACCCTCTTTTAAAGGGAACATGATGGAGGGTTTTAAAAACAATGCATGATATAGAGAAAGCAGATAGAAAGCTGATTTCTCTCCTTTTCTCTGTATGAGAACTCAGGGTCATCCAGTAGGGATGGGTGAGAATTTCAATTCACTTTGCATTTTAAGCTGAATTTATGGAATTTGCACTTTCCAAATCAACATGAGGACCGAAACACAGCCATCCTTTGAAATCACCCCTATTTTGAATTTATGATGCAATTCGCCAACCAACCAATATTTACAAAAATGCATATATTAGTGTGCATAAAATGAATATATGAATGAAAATACCATGCATTATATGACAAAAAATGGCTTGCAAAAAAGGTGTACTTTAGTCAAAACTGCCTACAAAAATGTGTTTATTTGGAGAAATTCACACTAAAATGCTGGAGAATTTTCTGCAAGTTGCTGCAGAAATATGGAGAACTGAATTTAAGAAAAATGAGAAACTGAGAGAACCAAAATCAACAGATCTTTCCATCCCTATCAGTCAGTGGAATTGATTTCCTGTACATTCAAAACAGTGAAACAAAAGTTCATCTTCACGTGTTTGCTGCCCCAGTGTATGGAGATGACCATTACTTTTGATGGTTTTGCTTTAAAATACAGGATAGACAAATTCATGGAGAAGAAACACATTGGTGGCTTTTGAAACTTATGGCCATATGGACCCCCATATTCAGAAGCTGTGTACACCTGAATTCCAGCCACAAGAGAAACAGAATGGGAGAAGGCTCCTGTCTTTATGCCCTGCTTGTGGGCTTCCTGGGGACATCTGATTGACCACTGTGGGGGAAGCAAAATGCTGGACTAGATTGTAATCCTCTCCATTTTGCATTCCGTTTTTAAGTGTTGGCCCCTGGTGGTCGTTAACAATCCAATTCCTTTTTCCTCCCATATCTTTTAGAAATATCAATATTATAATCGCTATGTATTCACGAGTCTCTTCCGGCATCAATCCTTATTCTGAACTCTGTAATTATTGCCTGTTTACATTCTTTTTCTAGTGCATTGCAGAGCAGATTAAGGCAGATAATCAAGTCAGTGTCTTCCACCCTGCTGCTTACAATCAACACCTCATTCCTCCCTGTTGTTTTCTGTCTGTCAGTTACAATCGACACCTCATTGACATCAGTGAAAGGGAATATACATTTGAAGAGCTCACATAGAAAGTAGATCGATAAAAGTATCACTCACACTACTGATGATTTCATAGCAATTTTTTTTAAAAAAACTAATTGGAAAAGAAGAAGAATGAATCAGAAACTAGGCATGGAGAGTTGCTACTTCAAAATTCTCTCCACAAAGACAGAGAATATCAGAAATAATAATTATTCTAATGGCAAATCCAATTATTGCAGAAACAGAGTCCATCACTAGACTAGATAGATCTTTGGTCTGATCCAGCAGGGCTTTTCTAAGACTCTTATGATTTGGTAGGTACTTGAAGCCTCCCCAGCCAGTCTGGGCTTGATCTTGCCAGCACCCAGACCTGGGTGACTGACACTCTGTTTCTGTGTGCAAATGTGATGAGAGAGAAGTTCTTTTTGGCCATAAAAACATAAGAAGACCCTTGCTGGATCAGGCCAACGGCTCATCTAGTCCAGCATCCTGTTCTCACAGTGGCCAACCAGATGTCTCTGGGAAGCCCACAAGAAGGACCCACGCACATTCTAGACTTCCGGGAAGGGTGACTTAGCCTGTGCCTGCTTTTGGGACGGGCTCCCGCCGCAAAAGAAGCTTATTCAGATATAAATCAGTCAAAACATTTTTTTTTTTGACTGATGAAACTTCTCCCGGGCAGGGAGAAACGAAGAGATTAACCTCAAAGCCTATTTTTGTTGGGAGGACTAGATTTCATTGATTTATGAGACGAGGTCCAGCCAACAAGGAAGGACGGATTTTCAACAAGCTCTATCTGATAAAGCGACACGTTCATCTTTTCTTTAGAGAGAGAACGGACTAACAGGCAAGCACCCTTCTTTCTATATTTTTTTACTTGACTTAAACTGTTGCAGTAAAAGGAGATTTGCCAGATGGATCGGCTTTGGACATCTTTTCGGTGAGCTATAACTCTTCTCTGCTATGCACTAATTAACAGCTTATCTCTGTTTTTGTTGCAAAAAGCTGTCCTGGATTTGCATTCTAAAGATATACACAGAAGAGAGATTTCTATTCCTGATTTCTATTCTGAAGAATATTATATTGTCTGAGATTACTCTCTTTTTGGTTTATTTTATTTTGACGAATCTGTTTCCTGACGACGCCATTAATTGTTTCGATCCTGGGAACTACATTTTGTTTTCCTAAGCATAGTGAGATAAGGCTGGCTGTTCTGTTTATACTGTGATGTCATCAAGTTTGGAGTATTAACCCAATTGTTGCTGAAATAAGAAGTGGTTCTCTTATATTTTTCTTTTAAAATGGCAATCAAGAAAGTGGCTGAGAATCTGGAAGTAACTAGGTTTCAGAAAATAATGGATGAGATTGAGATAACGAAACGAACCCTGCGACAGGGTTGTAAGGAGCTGAAAATTGAATTGTGCAAAATGATCCAGGAGTTTAAAGAAATAGGGGTCCCTGTGAGAGAGGAGACCCTGGAGCCTGGAACAAACGTGGAACAGGAAAAAGATTTGGAATTTATGGATTTTAGAAATAAAATCTACTGTTTGGAATTCAATGTTATCTCTGAAGAAATTAATGAAGATATTGGAGATAAGGTTGTCAATGGCATGGATAATCTTCTGGACTGGAATGATGTGATGGAGCCTAATATGGAGAAGACCTATGGAATTAACTGCAGCCATGTGACAAGGGAAAAACTTTCAAGAGATGAGCCAGTACATTTTGTAAAAAAGAACAGAGATATGTTTTTACTGCAGTATTCCAGCAACCTATTCAGAATGGATGGCAAGAAAATATTTGGGATAGAGGAAATTCCCATTAGACTCTTACTATATGACTATGGTTATGACAGCAAGATTATTACGGAATACTGATAATGGAAGATTGGACACTGAAATTACTGGAGTTAACAAGACTATTGAAGATGGAAGATGGAAGATGGAACCAATAGGGATAATAGAATAATGGCTATTGAAATTATTGAACCTAATAGACTCTGATGAGATGGATTAATCGAAATGTTTATTTTGACTATGGTTATGACAATAAGATTATTATAATTATTAATGAGATGGATTAATCGACATGCTTATCTGGAGAAAAATTGATAGATATATTTCTTAAAGAATTGAAACCTCTCTTTGACTTTTTGTGGAAAGAATAAAGTAATGTTTATGAGATTTGATGATTAAGTAAGATAACTACTGGAGGAAAGTGATTTTATAATATGACTTAAGAGACAGGATTGTTATACATTGTAGACCTATAACTGATTTGATCTGTGACAAATGGGAAGTTAATATTTCTATGGTTATGACAGCAAGATTATTACGGAACACTGATAATGGAAGATTGGACACTGAAATTACTGGACTTAACAAGACTATTGAAGATGGAAGATGGAAGATGGAACTAATAGGGATAATAGAATAATGGCTATTGAAATTATTGAACCTAACAGATTCTGATGAGATGGATTAATCGAAATGTTTATTTTGACTATGGTTATGACAATAAGATTATTATAATTATTAATGAGATGGATTAATCGACATGCTTTTCTGGAGAAAAATTGATAGATATATTTCTTAAAGAATTGAAACCTCTCTTTGACTTTTTGTGGAAAGAATAAAGTAATGTTCATGAGATTTGATGATTAAGTAAGATAACTACTGGAGGAAAGTGATTTTATAATATGATTTAAGAGACAGGATTGTTATACATTGTAGACCTATAACTGATTTGATCTGTGACAAATGGGAAGTCAATATTTTACTTTTTATTTTTTTTTTGTCTAACTATTTTTGATTTTGTTTTTTGTCTTTGAATGTTTTATGGTTTTGTTTTGTATGTTTTATGAAAATCTGAATAAAAATTATTGTAAAAAAAAAAAAAGAAGGACCCACGCACATTCTTCAGTGTCCCAAAGCCTGTCCAGACGATTGCAAATAGAGAAAAATCTATACATGGAGGGATGAGTGTGATTGCTGCAGCAATTGCCCCCCCAGCCTCCATGTTCAGAGCCGATGCATGTAGGAGTTGCATGCATGCAAAGCCTGTCTGTAATAAGGTGCATAGTGCAAGCCTGGGAGAGCCAGCCGGAATGATCCTGCTCCTCTTTCCATTTTTCCTTTCCACCCTATTTACAGTTATCGGCACAGGGGCTTTTAATAAGTCCTATCAACTTCCCAGAACATAGAGAAATCAGCATCCCCATCAACACTCATCATATTGTGGCTGTTTGTCATTTTTGTATTCAGGGCTTGAAGAATCCTTGCTTATTGGATTCAAGCAGCTGAATTTCACTACCAATTCCCAAAAGAGAGTCTGATCATAGGGAGGGTGGGTTATTAGTAGCAGATGCTGGGGAAATCCTGAAAACTGATAGCTGGTACTGACAGCTTTATCATAAAAAGTAGTTTAAGAGAATGCTGTTGCTGTTTAGTGGCGTTTTTTTTTGCATGCTGTACAGAGCATGAAATACAACATCAATGATAGATGGAAGAGTTAACCATGTTGCTGTAGCCTCCGGGTATAATCAGTTTCTCATTATTAACATACAGCTAATTAGTAAAGATTTTTTTGTGATCAAATAGCTACCCAGAGAGTCATTTTTAAAGCAGTCAGATTAAACTAAATGTGGCTGGGCAAGGAGGGATAGCAGAAATAATTTCTAAGGGCCTAGGTCATTGTCCCAGGTTAAGAAAAAATGATCTATAATGCTTGATAAGGTAACTACATTTTTAAAAAAAGAAAGAAAAGCTTAATTTATCCACAGACATTTCTGGTGCAGAGACTTAATTCTTGAAGTCTCATAATTAGGGTCAAACTAGGTGTGACGCTGTTCAAGCAATTAGCAATTGTGTGAATGGCTTTTTAAATGTAAATTGCAAGGGCATGGGTCCTGAACCAGATGGGATTCTGGTCATAGACAATGGGGGTTGTAGTGCAGCAACATCTGCAGGATCACACATTCCCCACTCTCACTCTCTCTCTTCAAGGTACAGTCCTATATGCACTTACCCAAGAGTAAGTCCCACTGAGACTTACTTCTGAGTAGACATGTATAGGATTGACACTATTTTTATCTACTGATTTTAATGCCCTCTTTTTTACTTTCATGGATGAGTGGGGGTTATTGTTTGGTTATTGTTCTCTTCAGTCCTTAATAAATAAGAAATTAATTAAAATATTGGAGAAAGTTGCTAATTATGCTAAAAGGGAATCCCCAAAGAGAAGAGGACAGGAAATGTAGAATTTGGGATAGTTCAGTACACAAATGAGTCTTTAGCTCTGCTTATGAGCAACTGACCAAATTATGTGATCTACTGTACTTTACTGTGATGTAAGCATTTTCTACAACATTTTGTACAAGCATTTTCTACAACATCTCAGCAGGGACATTTCTTACCGGTAGGTTTTGTGAGACAGTGTTTTCCTAGAGGCTGATTTAATATCTGAAGGGAAGGCATGGAGGGAAAATTAATGTTTCTTCCAGGCCCAGCAATCTCATAAAAGCCATTGGTGAGAGCCCAAGCAAGCTAGCCCTGATTTGGCACGATCTTTTTTCCCGTTTGTACCGAATGCCGTGTTTTTAATCAAACGTGAAATATAGTCTTGGCAGGTTGAAATGGATTAGCCTCCCTTGTAAGTAACTCTGTCTGCTTTAGTCAACAGGGAAGCAATTTTTCCTGAGGTTTCACACTTAAAGTTGTCGTTTTTAACTTCATCAGTTTAATAGGCCCTTGGAAGTTTGGGTCATCGAATGCAGTGGCTGTTTTTAAACAATGCCAATGACACACACCATAAGAATTGTGCTGGTTGGGTTTTAAATGAAGAAGTGGGGATCTCTGGGGACTCATTTTAAGTCAGGACAAGCAAGGTGGCAAATCTTGAAAACGGGAACACTGCATGAATGCGTGTGAGAGAATTAACATGTATAGCTTTTTAAATGCTCTCTTAAATTCAGCACCAATAATACAGGTTACTATCAGCAAGGGATACTAAGGAAGATTCATTTCATAGCCTCTTCATGTTTGGAATCTTTGGAAGACAACACCTCAAGTGAGGGGCAAGGAAGTGATAGTGATAGGAATGGTTCACGGCAGGAAGGAAGGCATGAGGATGTTGGAAATTCCATTGGTGGTTTGAAGCTACAGATGTAGCCTAGTGAGCTGGCATCAGGCGCCTCCACATTGTCGCTATTTGGGGGTGGGATTCAATCACATATAGGCAAATTCAGGTTACACAATTAAAGTTGATTTGGTGCTCTTCTGCAACAAACCCACTTCCCCCCCTAAAAAAAAACAATTGGAAGGTAACAGGGAAATGCACTTGAAGTGTGAGATAACAGTTGCTTGATGCAGTGTCTCATAACCTCCCTGCAAAGAAATCAGAATGAATGTTCAAGAAACAGCTGGCGTTGTCTAACTTCCCCATCATTTTTGTGCAAACAGATCAGGATTTATGCTCAATAAACGGGTCACCTGAAAACGACCAAAGAACGTGTCTGATGAGGCTTCAGAGCTTACTCCAGGCTACAGAAGGGAACATGGGTGTGCAAGATAGGCCCCTGTGATTGGTGGGCTCTATGAAGCCTCTGGATTAGCCAGGCCTCATATACATTTTAGGAGCCTGGCTCTAGACTAGAGTGCTGCATCAGGCAATTGTTATCCCACACTTTCCAGTGCATGTATCTGCCACTTTCCTTCCTGCTAGAAGGGGCTGGAGCAACTCCCCTATGAGGAATGGTTTCAGCATTTGAGGCTTATAAAAAAAGCAAGTAAGGGGAGGTCAGAGGTTTATACACACATTCATGGTGTGGAGAATGTGGATAGAGAAAAGAATTTTCTCCCTCTTTCATAATATTGGAAGCCAGGGCCACCCAAGGAAGCTGAATGCTGCGAAGATTAGGACAGGCAAAAGAAAGTGCTTTCTCACCCAGCGTATAGTCAAAACTGTGGAATTCACTTCTCGAGTTGTAGCGATGGCCACCAACTTGGATGGACGTGATAGAGGATTAGAGAAATTCATGGAGGATAAGGCTATCCATGGCTCCTATGCACAATGTTCTTCCTCTCCTTTCAGAGGCAGCACGCCTCTGAATACTGGCTGCTAGGAATCACAAGTGGGAAGAGTGCTGTTGCGCTTAGGTCCTGCTTAAAGGCTTCCTGTAGGCATTTGGTTGGCTTCTTTGAGAACATAATACTGGACTAGGTAGGTCTGTGATCTGATATAGCAGAGGTCTTCTTATCCTCCTATGGCTTCAAGTTGAGCCCTGCCTACTAATAGTTGTGTTTTTTTTATCAGACCTGATTGTAGAGGCATGTGCCCTGCATTTGTTTTCTTCTCAGCATTCAAGTTTGTCGCACATGCAGCTGAGCTTGAATTCTGGATAGTCCACCATCTCCCGCCCCTTTTGAAGGGTCTGCTACATACTGAAAGCTGGGGACAATATTGCCAATGACTGGTGGTTACCATTAGTCACGGGTAATGATTCAGCCGCCTGATGTCTAGAGCTTGGATAAAAATGAGATATTGATGACTTTTGGACTCAATGCATGGATTGTAATTAAATGTGATGCTGGAGTGAGATTTTAACATGGGGAGGGAGGGTATATCTCATTCTCCATGGGAGAGGGAGTAGAAGAGCTGATGAAAGAAGCTAAATAACTATTGACATTCTAGTAAGATAATGAGGGATTTTA
Organism: Rhineura floridana; assembly: GCF_030035675.1. Classification (NCBI taxonomy): domain Eukaryota; kingdom Metazoa; phylum Chordata; class Lepidosauria; order Squamata; family Rhineuridae; genus Rhineura; species Rhineura floridana. The sequence goes on from NC_084487.1 coordinate 13,977,715, forward strand.
CAAATAGAAGCAACCATTTTCTAATGGGACGTCTTTTGTGTATGTGTTGTGTGTGTAATTTTTTTAAAGAACTGGATAAACAACAACTTTCTCAACAGATACCAAGAGGCAGTTCTTTTCTTTGGGCTGTGTTGATTCTCCCAAGTAGGTCCCTGTTGTTAGTTTGATCTTTCCAATTTCAGAGCAATTCTTTTGAGTCAAACGTGAGAACATTTACTGACAGCAATTGTTCTGTGTAAATTAGCAGTTCCATAAATGAAAGTTCAGGTAATCACCTACTGGTTTAAATTTACCAGATAGCAAGGATGTGGCTTACAGTAGTACAAAGCCTAGATCAAAATTGCTTGATTTTTAAGCAGCTCCAATAAATTAGTCCAGTAAAAGAAAATGATTAGAGCCAACCAAGGGGAATATTCTGCCAGGGGATGCGGAGAACAACAAAACAACAGTATAATTTTGAGAGATGGAACCTTTTCCCAAGAAAAGATACCAGCGCCAAGTCCTCCAAACTCTAGATTAGCCTTCCTGGAATACTGGATGAGTAGATCCCTTAGGTAACTTGGATCCTAGTTGTTTAGGGCTTTAAATGCTCAGCACATCATCATTGTACATCATTTGTTTGTATTGATATGGGTTTGGGGTTGAGATGGATGATTTCTGTGAGTCCCCTTCTAGCCTCTGATTTGGAACCCTGCACCTGGAGGTGAGAAACCTGCTCTGCTGGCCAGATGAGTCCCTTTTGTAAGTCTAATAGAGTGGTCAGGTGAGTTAATGGGTCTATCAGGTGCCCACTAACTGGCAAATGAGCCAGGGAGATCCTATTGTTATTGAAACTCTTCAGGAGAAAATCCCCCCCCCCCGCTTCCTGAGGCCAAGGAGAAGCTTGTGTTTTTAGTTGCGTTTGAGGAAGGGCTGGGAGCTGGAGGCAGGCAGAGAGGCTGTCTCTCTGCTCCATGGCTTTAGGATGCCTCCTGTAAGCCTGATGGAAAATGCAAGAGCTATTGGACTGTTGATGCTTTGAACCCCTCCATCCTAAGCTCAGGTTGGAATGTGTGTAAATAAACAAACCATATTTCATAAAGACACCACAGTCTCCGCTGACCTTCTTTCCAAGGAAACCAAACCCCTGGGTAAGTGCAGGGACCCCTGGAGATCTCTCACTGCTTGGAGAGTGGGGTGGTGCGCAACAGTATGCTGCCTTTCCACAGCAAGCCATGCTCAAGGCAGCTTTCAACGTCAAAAAGGTACATAATTCTAACATTTACAACAATAAAACAAGATATAAATAGTCATACAATAGTCTCAAACAATAAAATAATGAAAACATCTCAATAAGTATACAAGTAAGCACGTGCTTCATAATAATGTCTAACAATAAAAATGCAAAGCCACAGCTCCAATAACAGCAAAAATGCATCTCTAAAATTAAATCTTGACCGCAAAAATAACTCCTAAAAAATATCCAACCGCAATAGCTTATAGACACCCTCAGCAGCAAGTCTTTCTGGACTAGTAGCAAGATAGTTCCTCTCCCCTTCAGCAGTTGCTGCTTTTGTAGTTGATGTGAGTCAAGGCCCAGCCCTCCCAGGCCAGGTGGAGATTCTCCAGTAATGCCGGGAGCCGGCGTTGCAGACTCACAGAGGTAGATGTCAGTAACCTTGAACTGCACTCAGTAGCATATTGGCAGCCAGTGCAACTCCTCAGCAGTGGCGTTATATAGTGTCAACGGGGTGTCCCAGTCAGCAACCTAGCTGCTGCATTCTGCGCCAGCTGCAGCTTCTGAATTAAGCCCAAGGGAAGCCCCACATAGCATTGTGCAGTAATCCACTCTTGAGGCTATCAGTGCCAGGACCACAGTGGCCCAGCTATTTCAGTCCAGAAACAGCTAGAGCTACCTTACTAACCAAAGCCGGTTCTTTGTCAATTCACATTTTCAAAATTGTGGCTCTTTCTTTTCTTTTTCCAGGGAAGCGTTGGGAATCAGGGAAGTGGCAGGCATGAGGAGGGATGCTTAATTTTTCCTCTGCCCACCACTTTCCTCCTGCATCTTCCCTGTAGGTGCTTTTCCTGCACCAGGAATTGCAGCCCAATGTTTTCGTTGCCTCTCCTTTTTCCTCCTGGTTTTCTCTTATGAATCACTCCTTCTGATGAGTTTCTGTTTTAGCAGGAACAAAGTGGAATCTAGCATTTCAAACCACTCGAAGATGGACTTCTGGCTGTAGACCATTTGATCTCTAAACACCCAGAATTTCCCCTATTATGGATGGGCACAGAGAGAGATGGGCAGACACTTCAGTTAACACAGATAAATTTGTTGAGTTTATTGAGTGGGTCCATCTTGGAGAATAAAGATGGATGATCCTAACCATTTCTCACAGATCTATATATTCCACAATACCAAAGAATCATACAAATTAACTTTTTAAAAAAGTTACCCTCAAAGGGGTCTTGATCATGGGTGTCCACAGGGAAACAGTTCCTTACCCCCAGATGAATCATAAACCCCCAGATCCCTGGCTTTAATTTTTTTAACAAAAGAGAAAGTTTGTAACAGTTGTCAAAGTTGAGATGTCTACAGGCACTAGTTTTATTTTTTGTGAGACGTTAGCCTCCTCCCCCTTTTCAGTGTTTCCCTTTACCACCACCACCGCAGGAAAAATTCCAATGGACAGCCATGGTCTTGATATATTATTTTCACCATTTAGGTTCTTCTTTATGTATCCCTATGATAGATCGTAGGGGTAGAAACACACTCACTGTTCTGCTGGTTCCAGTGTGTCTCCACCTTTCTGTTCTGAAAATGGGGGCACATGCCACTAATCAAACACTGCCCCTTTTTACTGTAAAACCTGGTGGGAGCAGCTTGAGTGTTTGTTTTTAATTCAGCTTCAAAGAGATTTCACAACTGATCGGCAGATCAACCTGTTCCCCCTACAGGCGTGGCTGATGGAAATGCTTTGTTCTGGTGACTAGTGTGCTCACAGCCTAAGAATCCTTTGGCACTTTTATAAACTAACAAAATGTATTATGGCAGAAGCTTGTGTGGACTGCAGTCCATTTCATCAGATGCATGAAGCGTAATCCTGAGTTGCAGAAGTATAGACACATAAACATATGGTTGGGTGCAGGAGACTGCAAACAGTGTGGTCAGAAGGAAATGAGATGCAGAAAAGTACAGAGATAATGATAGCTTGTCTCCAAAGTAGCATTAAGTCTCCTGTTCTGTTAGTGCAAGGATTTACGTTTGCACAACAGAACTCTCCCCCTGCACCCTGCCTAAATCTGTTCTTCTGGGGGTTCCTTCAATCCCCCAGAGCAGATTTAGCGAGGGCAAGGGGTGCATTCAGGGGGAGGAAAAGTTCCATTGTGCAAGTGTAAATCCTTGCGCTAACACAATGAAGGCATTGGTTGCCACTTTGTGTTTTTAAAAGAAGGTTGTATCCAACAAAGTCATGCACTCATGGGACAATTTCCACTTGCACAATGGAGCTTCCCTTTCGCCTCCTCTCCCCACACATCCCCTACCCCAAATCTGCTTTCGAGGTTTCTCCGACCCTCCAGAGCAAATTTTTTGGGGCACAAGGGCTGGAGAGGGAAAGGAAATTACATGGTGGGGGAGCAAGTCATCCTGCAAGCACAATGACATCCTTAGATACATCCCTCAGTTTTCAGAGCCACATTCGCACAACTTGGCTGCTTATTCACACCAGCATGGATCCTCTGTCAGCCTGGATTCTGGTGGCAAAACAGCCATCTGAGCAGGTTTGGAGCCATTCTACATGTTAGGCAGAATAAGAGGGTGGAACAAAGCAGTACATCTCTGGAACACATTCCAGGGACAAGCAACACATGGAGGGAGAGACCGGTTGAATGAGCTAGCCATGCTGACAACCTGAGCAGGTTAACTGCATTTTCTAAACAGGGCCCACCATACAGAAGACCCAATCAAGTTGGGAGCAGGGCCAGCAGGTATGATTTCCACTCCCCCTGCCCTCCATGCATTGATTATCCCTACATATCATGTTATCTGCACAGAGTTACTCACTAAAATCTATCAGCAGCGGTGTGAATTTCATAGAGCAATCATGGGTTTTGCAAATTGGGATGTGTCTACAGAGCTCAAAATGCCATTTTATTCATCTGGGGTATTGAGGTTTTGGTTTTTGTTTTTTTTAAACACCATATGCCAAGGGAGCATAAAATACAAGTGTTAAGCACAAGGTCACAGCTCAAATATGCACAGGATTTCAAAGGAACAAGGAGGTGACAGCAGGATATTTTCCCGGTAATGACAAAGAAATGATTTGGACACAAAGAGCAGAAGTACTTGTATTTCCTTTCACAGCAGCAAGAAGACTGCCGTAGCACATAGCTTCTATTATTTCTTGTACCTCCAACTATTACTCAGAGTAAGATGGCCATGTAAACAATACCAGCAAGATCCCATCAATAAAGTCCAGAATCAAGATTAGCTGGAGAAATTCATGAGGACTTTGGCACTGCAAAGTGGTCCAAACAAATATAATGCAAGGGTAGCCAATCTGATGCCCTCCAGATGTTGCTGGACCACAGCTCCCATCATCCTTGATCATTAGCTATGCTGGCTGGGGTTGCCAACAACATCCGGAGGGTACCACGTTGGCTCCCTATGGTCTAAGGCAGGGATGGTGAACCTTTGGCACTCCAGATGTTGCTGAACTACAATTCCCATCATCCCCAGCAAGCATAGCCCATGGGCAGGGATGATGGGAGTTGTGGTTCAGCAACATCTGGAGTGCCAAAGGTTTGCCACCCCTGGTCTAAGGACTGGACCTAATATTGATTGATTCTGTTTGCTTAGCTAACTTATGGAGGTTTACAAGAGGACAGTTTTGATTCCATTTCTACTTCCAGCAGACCCCTGTGGCCCCTGAAAGCTTCTGTGGAGAGTCCAGGAGGCCCACATGGGCTCCAGAGGCACTTCAAGAACTGGAGAGGGCAGATGTGATTGTTTGAAGTTTTGCTCTGGCAGCAGCACATCTGTTGTTAGAAGTTATTTTTAAAAGACATGGTGGTGGGAACCTTGTAAGGAAGGGGATGGGGAGACTAAGGGCTCATCCAGATGACTGCAAAATGTGTGACATGCCCGCTATGTGTGTTCATTATGTTTCGCTCGTCCAAATGACGTCTCGCACTGTTATGCATTTTCGCGGGTTAAATCCGCTCCTTGCAATACCGGCAAAAATGCGATTTGCTGTTTAAAATCGGGAATCATCCGCTGTGCCTTCAGGAGTTAGGATGCAATACTGCAGACTTTACAGCTGATGGGTGGTTCTTGGGCATTTCCCCTTGCCCCTTCTCTTCATTCCAGCCAATCACGTATCTGCACTTTTGCGCATGTGCGAGAATAAGCCTGGGAAAATTGAACCAATCATCGCAATGGTGGGGTGTTGGGGGGGTCTGCAACTACTGCGCAGATGCATTTTATTTTTTGCCAGCCTGCAAACTGGGTGGCCACTCTGGGTGAGATCTGCAAAGCACAGCAAGCGAGAAAGGGGGGGGGTCGGTTTCAGCCTGCCTCCAAAAGCTTTGTCAATTTCATTCTACTTGCTGGGGTTTTTGCTTCAAATCAGAAAAGCATACATTCCTTTAAGTGTAATGTGGCAAATATAAACAAGAAAAGGGCTTCTGGTCGGTTTCAAGCCTGCTCCTGAAAGCTTTGTCAATTTCATTCTCAGTGGGAAGGAAAGGGAGAAGGAGGGGGGGGCACGTTTCTTGCTTTTTTGGAGAAATAAGTGCATTGCCAGCGTGTGTATCTCCTTAAATATCAATAAAGGCAGAAAAGCATACATTCGTTTAAGTGTAATATGGCAAATGCAAACAAGAAAAGGGCTTCTGGTCGGTTTCACACCTGCTAGAAAGCTTTGTCAATTTCATTCTGGTGGGAAGGCAGGCGACCAGCAGCCTTTCCTTCCCAGACGAGAACTGCTTTACAGCCATATTGTGCTTCGTTGCAAAGGGGGAGAGGAGCATACTTAATTTTTTTGCTGACCAATTGGTTGGTAGGGGGAGGTTTTAGAGGCGGAGCTTGGAAAAAGTAAAAAGAATGTAGGGGTCTTACCGCTGCGTGTGGGTGCAAAGAAGCATTTTTTTAATTGGTAAAGAGTGAACTAAAAGGCAAAGTGAGGACTATCAGATGACAAACCGAATATGGAAACCGTGGATTATCCTGCTCCATTGGGATAAGCCCTAAGAGGAGTATAATGTTATGGTTCAGGTGAGGGCCTTCTGCAGATACCATCTCATCAGGAGGTCCATTCCGCACAACATAGGAAGCAGACCTTCAGTGTAGTGGCACCGACCCTTTGGAATTCCCTCCCCTTAAATATTAGACAGGCGCCATCTCTGTTATCCTTTCGGCGCCTTTTGAAGACCTTCCTCTTTTAAGTGGAGACCTTATCCCAGTCTGTGTCTGTGCTGGAATTGCTTTTTAAGATGCTTTTAAAGTTGTTTTTTTAAAATATGTTTTTAAGATGTCTTGTTTTAATATGTTTTAAAGGCTTTTGTTTTTAAGATGTTTTAAAGTTCTTTCAGTGTTTTTGTTTGTTGCCCTGGGCTCCTTCTGGGAGGGCGGGCGGAATATAAATTTAAAAATAAATAAATTCACACGCAAGCACTGGCCTCATCCAAGGTAAAACTGCTCTAAAAGATCAAAGCTCTGATGTTCCTTCAGCAGCAGTCAGCCTTAAGTCTGATCTTTTTTTAGGAGCAGCAGCCCAGTCTCATTTGTAAGCTCCACCTTTTCTTAAAGGTGCACCTTCAGTTAAAGAGAGCCAGCCCATTCCTGCACGTCTTTGACTCTGACAGAGCAGGGGAGACCCTGGTTGTACTGGGCTTTCTGTCAACAGCCGTGCAACATCCTTAGGCCAGAGGGGCACTGGTCACACAGGCTTGTCTTGCAGATAGGCTTCTCAGTGTGGCCCTAGTTGCAAATCCTCCTCTGACTCCGAGTCCTCAGTCTCAGCCCCTGAACAAGGGGAACCTGATCCCAGGGACACGACAGAGGGGAGACAATGACCGACCAGGAAGGCAGTGAGGGAGGGACTTTTCTCTCTTTCTAACCTTTCTTCAGGACTTCTTAAAGGGCTTGACAGGTACACTGGAGGCAGCGTAGTGATGACCTTTATAAGAGGTTTTGAAGAAATGGGAAGAGACCCTTCCCAACTGTCTGGATTCTTTGGGAAAAGCCATGCACTCCTAACTGTATGGTACATACACACACAAAATGACTCATTCTCCCAACCCCAGCCCTTGATACTAGAATTGAAAAGGGGGGGAGAGAAAATGGTGCAATGGATTCACCCCCTCAAAAAAGGCATCTTGTCCAGGGGCCCAAAATCTGGCAGCACCACTGTGCATTACATAACTTAAAAATACCTACCCAGGCAACTTTGTCTATTGGAGAGTTCTTCAAGCTAAGCCTCAAGAACAGAAGGCAATGGTCACCATAGTGGGTTGACCACTGACACTCTGTAGGGCAGCCTTTCCCAACCAGCGTGCCTTCAGATGTTGTTGGACCACAACTCCCATCTTTCCTGACCATTGGCAATGCTGGCTGAGGCTGATGGGAGTTGTGGTCCAACAACACCTGGAGGCACACTGGTTGGGAAAGGCTGCTGTAGGGGTTTGATGCCAGTTGTTCTACATTTCTTCTAATAATGTAATGTAAATGTACTGCCTTCAAGTCGATTCCGACTTATGGCGACCCTATGAATAGGGTTTTCCTGAGACTGAGAGGCAGCGACTGGCCCAAGGTCACCCAGTGAGCTTCACAGCTATGTGGGGATTCGAACCCTGGTCTCCCAGGTCGTAGTCCAACACCTTAACCACTACACCACACTGGCTCCACACATTTCTTCTACTGTCTCTCAAAACAACAACACAGGCCTGGAAGCAGGTTTGTTGCTTTGTGCATTGGGAACTGGGATCAGTCTTTTTAAAACATGATTTTCATGATGCTTTGTTTTCATTACCATGAAATATTAATTCTGGTGCCTTTAGGTTTAAACAAACATAATGCTGTTTTTCCTCCTTTAAAAAAAAATAAGAAAAGGTAAGTTGCTTTCCTGAATGTGGAGCATTAATTCAGAAGAAATTTTCCTATTAAATATTTAATAGTTTGGTGTTTACTGGAATGAAATTTATACAGTAATTTACATTGCTTTAGCCTTCCTTGTTGGTCAGGGCTAAAGTTGGGTCTCCTCTATTATTTAAACAAAATGATCTGTTAAGAAGCGTCAAAAATGTCTAAAGGCTGTTTTCAGGAAAGGGCGAATCTTAAGACGTAGGGGACCAGCTAAATGAATAGGGTATCAGCTCCAAGATGTTCTATTAAAGCAATGTATTAAGACTCTGTAGCCTGCTTCATCCGTGAAGCTCAGAGGGGACAACTATTTTCTGTAATAAAGCTCTGCATATCTGTGAGTCTGTCTGTGGCCACTTCTCCTCCCAAGAGAAGTTGAGGATGGAGAAGGTAATAGGCTGCGTTTGAGGAGCCTACAACGTTTCACCTGAGGGAGAACAGAAGAAAATAAGAGTCTGCTGGTTCAGGCCAGTGGCCTATCAAGTCCAGCATTCTGTTCTCACAGGGGCCAACCAGATGCCCCAATGAGAAGCCTTCAAGAAAGACCTGAGCACAAGAGCACTCTCCTTTCCTGCAGTGTCTAGCCGCTGGTATTCAGAACCAAATTGCCTCTGTCAGTGGAGGTAGAACTGTGTCAGGGTTAGTAGCCATGCATTCGGAGACTGTGTGAGAAAATGGCAATGCTTTCTTTGGCTTTAAGGATCCATCAGTGTCTTTAAGCCATCAGCAGCCAATATACCCAGTTTCCAACCTCATTTCAGATCTGTTTGCATACTTAGCAGGCAACAAATCTCACAAGGACAGCAGCAAGATTCACCGTTTAATTTTGGCATACCTATTTTCTAAATGTCAACCCCTAAGCTGTTCCTTTGTGTGAGATACATGAATCTATCCATGTATATCAACCTTGTAGATAATAACTCACCTAGTCACCATAGAAGACAAGGAATTCTGTGCAGGTGAGTTCATAGAATTCCATACAAGTGAGTGAGTGGGCTGACAGAGAAGGGATAGATTTCCTAGAGGAGTATGTTAGAATTTCTTCTGAGCAGCTGCGGTTTGGCTTCCAGTCTGAAAACTTCAGGCAGTATTAACCTTTGTTTATGAGATGGTGTTCATAATGACTCATTCTGAACCTCCCACCCCCGGAAGATTTGAGAACTGAATGGAGAGAGTGCACAGGTTTCTTGTCCTCCAACTTCTCTCTGAAGTTCAGCAAAGTAGGAAAAATGTGCTCACTTTGCCACAAACCTTGCTTGTGTTTAAAGGATGTTGCTAAATGTATTGGCCTCTGTCCTTGCAAATATGTATACAGAAAGGACCTTCACTAATGGATCCTGTCTGATGGCATATGCAGGCTCCTTTCTGAAGCAACATAAGCTAGGAAGCTGGGAAAGGTTTTTTTAAAATAAAATAAGAAAGACATGATACTGACTTTCTGCTCCTGGATTTCATCTTGGGAGGAACCAGTTGCTGAGATGCATGCATGCTTGTGATAAACCTAAAATATATTTTCCCATTATCTATTTATTTATTTATCAAAAAACAACGCCGCTCTTTCTGAAAGAGTTTGGAATTTCTAAGGCAGGAGGAGGAACCTTTTTCAGCCCAGGGCCATATTGCCTCATTGGCAGCCTTCCAGGGGCCACATATGCCAGCAGTGGGCAGGAGGCAGAGGGGAAAGTGGGTGGAACAACAGATGTAATTCTGACCTCTGACAGGAGGCTGCATTCCAGCCATGCAGAAGTCAGTGGCTTCTCCACACATCACCTGCTTTGGATTTTAGATTGTAAGGGCCCTGGAAATAGGGGCCGATGCTGCCTGCGTAGCTGTGTAAAACACACCTGCTTTGTGGGATGATGGGACAGTATAAAGCAGGGGCGCAGAATCTTTTTCAGCCCAAGGGCCACATTCCCTTCTGGACAGCCTTCTGAGGGCCACATGCCAGTGGTGGGCAAGACCAGTGAGCAAGAACAACAAATGTACTTTTTACCTCTGTCGAGTAGTTTTTACACACACTGACACACCCAGAGCTTGGGAAAGTTACTTTTTTGAACTACAACTCCCATCAGCCCCAGCCAGCATGGCCACTGGATTGGGCTGATGGGAGTTGTAGTTCAAAAAAGTAACTTTTCCAAGCTCTGGACACACCCCTGTCTGCCCTCCATCCAGGGAAGCAAGAGGCATGATCAGAGTTCAAGGACACATTTTTAGCCAGACAAAAGCACTTGAGGAGGGCACAGAGGAGGGTTGGTGAGGGAAGCAGCCAGGGGAGAGGGCAGGGCCAGCTCTAAAGGGCGGCCAGGTGGGGCCCTGGCTGAGGGCCCCTGGGGCTACAGGGGCCCTTGAGGGGCCCCTGTGCTCCCTTTCCACAATCTGCATGCGTGCCATCAACAAAGATGGCGGCAGAGGCTTCAGCCCTCTAGGGAAACTTTGGCCACCATCTTGATTGATGGCAACCCTGCAAAAAACAGCATAGAGAAAGGTAGGTGGAACGGGGGAATAGTGGGCAGCTTGGAAGCTCCTGCCCTGTGATCCGCGGTACCAATCCTGCCGCGAATCGCAGAAGGGGAGTGCTGGGGCCCGGGGCAGGCTAGTGCCTAAGGGCCCCGGCATGCCTGTGGCCGGCCCTGGGAGAGGGTACGGCACTTGGAAGGGGGTGTGGCCTGAGAAGTGTCTCAAGGGCCAGGTAGAGAGGCCTAGAGGGCCATATTTGCCCCCCCATACCTGAGATTCCCCACCAGTATGCTAAAGACACAGAGTTTAAAGATTTGGGGACTGGCTCAACTTTAAGCAACCTGATGACAGAATGAAGCATCCTTTTCCTTTGTCAAAAAAAAGGAAACATGCATTTTTCCGATGAAAGGTCTATTTCTGAACTGTTGTTGCAAAAGGGCATGGTAATAAGATGATGCCTACCCCTCCAAAATAAATTTATTTAAGGCATGGAAGAACACCCTGAAGCAATTTCATGCGATCAGTTGTGTCAGTGTCTATCAGTCCAGTTTATGTACTCTGTGGAAGGACTGGCCAGGTAACATTCTCAGTGAGCTTAGCAGAATGTCAGCATATTAAACCCACAAGTATTCTTATACTCTAATAAGGAAAGAAAAAGTGTGGTTATTTTTAGAAATTTGTAGACTCTCTCCTAACTGAGATCCACTTTAAGTGCGGAAAAATTGGTTTCGTTTTTCCCTTCCATCCATTAATAACAATTAAGTTTTAGAATAAATGCCTGCACATATCATTTAACCACACTTACGTTACTTAGAATTGACAATTAACTCAGCATGATAATACATTATCATAACTTCATGATGAGTTTGTATCTCCTTTTTGAAAAGTGGGAGGGGAGGATTTACTTTTACATTTTCTTATTCTGTTGTTGGTGTGTTTTATTGCCACACCCTGGCAGAAGTTGTATGATGGAAAAGTAATTTGATGTTGCCTGAAATTTTTGACACCCAGTTCTGACAAAAGCTCATTAACTTGGAGGCTTTTTTAAAAGAAAAGAAATTTGAAACTCTTAACGTTGCCAGATTATCTGTTCTGCAAAATTCTTCTAGCACCTGTAAAGAGTCATAATTTTGTTGTGGCATGATCAGTGTGTTAGTGATCAATGTATTCCATCTTAAGAGAGCCATATGGCTTGTTGTTTCTGGGTTGGTTGGGAGGGAGGGCGGGCATTGCCGCAGAAGCCTCCCATGGTTACTCTTCCATAAGATAATGTAGGAAAATTTTCAAATTGAGGTTTCAAGGACCCTCAAAGCTCTCAAGAATGTGTAGATCCAATATTTCTGGCATGATGAGAACTCTGTAAAATATGCCACTTGAAACAAGAATATTGGGGAGGGAACACTCTATTACAGTTTCCACTGCCCCCACTCCCATGCTCAGAATTGTAATAAAATATAGTAGTAATTGAAGAGGTTGAAACCTCTTTGTGTGCTCAAAATGCAGATAAAGAGTTAAAACTGGAGTCTGCTTGAGCTGCCCTTTCCTCCTCCCTCCCACCCTCCGTAACTGACCAATGAATGTCAGGCGTGCAAGGCCCACTTTAAATGTTACTATGACAATGATAGCTTTCCTCTCCCCCCCCCTCCAAAAAAAATCTTGTGCAGCCAATGGGAACTGACCTTACACTGTCAAAGCATGTCAGAAACAACTCAAACACCACTGGCTCTATATGAGACGAGGGGTGGGGGGAGCAAGTGAGAGGGAAAGGAGATTTGGACACTTTTTATCTAAGGCATTTCATGGGATTACCTTATATTGACTTGTTAGAGTTGTGCAGTTAAAATAAAGGTGGACTTATCTGTCTTTCCAAGAAATTGCAACAACAAAGCCAGCTGTGGCCTGAGCCGATGTCAGGCCAAGGCTTTGAGGAAAGGAACAGAAGGAAAACACACCACCCAATCTATGTCATTTTTAAAATTTAACAGAGAGAGAGAGAGAGAGAGAGAGTAAATGTGTATGTCTTCCTCAATGTCTGATTTAGATGGTAACCCCCTTTGGGGACAGAGAACAGCCTATTTTTGCTTATTCAGTTCTTTACAGTGTTAGCCCCATAGGCACTATATGTTTTAAAGTAGCATCATACCACTTTAAAGAGTCATGGCTTCCCCCAAAGAATCCTAGGAATTGTAATATGTGAAGGGTGCTGGGAGTTGTTTGGAGAGCCCTGTTTCCCTCAGAGCTACAATTCTCAGAGTGGTTTTTAACAGTCAACCTCTCTTCCCAGGGAACTCCGGGAACTGTAGCTCTGTGAGGGGAACAGGGGTCTCCTAAGAGCACTCAGCACCCTTCACAAACTACACTTCCCAGACTCTTTGGGAAAAATCATGGCTGTTTACAGTGGTATCATAGGGATTTAAATGTATGGTGCAGATGTAGCCTTAGTGTGCATTTGTGGTGATGTATCAATAATAATAATAATAATAATAATAATAATAATAATTCATATTTTTATTTATGGTCTGGCCACACAATATAGGAAGATAACTTATACCAGATCAGAATTCTTGTCCAATTGCCCCAGTATTGTATACTCTGACAGGCAATAGCTCTCCAGGGTTTGAATCAGATAACCTGCTATCTGAAATCCATTTGGAACTGGCAGAATTTGAAACTGGAACCTCTGCATGAAGAGCACACATTCTACCCTGAGCTATGCTGACGCCAAAAAACCCACTGTTGTTGTTTTTGTTGATGATGATAATTAACAACAACAACAACAATAACAAATTTAACAAAGAAATCAAAAGTATTGTTTGGATTCAGGTCTAAAGAAGAATCAAATTTCTTGATAAGTTCTAATTCAGCAATTTTGCACAAGAGCTGCCTTATAGGTCAGACTATTTGTCTATCTGGGCCAATATTGTTTACTCTGACTGATAGAGTACCTAAAAAATTTCAGTGGGTCTACTCTATGTAGGAGTTAGTTGGATACAACCCATTAAAAAAAAGATAACCTTTACTTTAAATTGGATTTTGAAAGAAATGTGAAATATTCTAATTGTTTTCCCCTGCCCAATACTACATTTCTTCTAAACCATAACTAGATTAATATTCAATAATCTGACTACATATATGTTAGACCTACAGTTAATCTCTAAATTGAATCAACGACTCTACCAGATAACATCAAGTTAAAGGAGGCTTTTTCTATATAAATGAAGAACCAATTCGATCATTTCTCAAACATGAATGTTACACTCTATCTACCAAACATTGGCATTTCATTTCCACCTAATGAAAATAAACTATTCTAGTCTGTCCAATACCCACCAGACTTACCTGCTACCTATTAGTCCAGGGCAGATCATTTTTCTTAGCTGTTTCGTTTTCATGTGGGTTGTTGGCTGGGCCAAGGCAGATTAAACAGGAAGTCAAAATTGCCCAGTGTGCAGCATCTTTTAGGGAGGGGCCATAGCTCAAGGAAGGTCCCAGGTCCAAACCCTGGCATCTCCAGGTAGATCTGGTAGAGACCCCTACATGAAACAAGGAATGTAAGAAGGCATTGTTTTCCATTCCATCTTGAATTTGCTATGCAATACTGTTTCCATTCTCTGCCGTTCGTCTTCTACCAACAATTACTTTCGTCTCCTCACTGGCCACTGTGATGAAATGATGTAACTAACATAAATATATAAATTCACTAATTGGCAAAAATCCTTGCGGTTTAAGAATGTACCTATAGCCCACAGCTATTTCTATCAAACTTTAAAAAGCAGGGAAATTGGGCAGCTATAGTGAATGCACCAGGGGAGCAGGAGATCTGAACTCCTCTCTGAGATATTGGACTGCCCTACAAATTGGTCAAAATGCAAACACCATTTGGGTTGGTCTTTCACAGTCCAATCCACTTCCTGTGTAGCTTGGAAGAATTTGGTAACATGTGCCTCTGAGCATATGGTGAGTGGTGGCAACACTTGCAATCTCCAAAGACAGAGAATTATATTTTTGTATGTTTGTTGGTGTTCTTCTTACTTTGCTTCTTTTCTGTGTTACTACTGTTTGTACAGAGAATCTAAACTAGAACATTTTATTTTCCTCATTATTCATCCCAGAAATCTGTGTCAAATTTATTTTTATTAATTTCAAAGCCTTTTTAGTGGTCAGTGTCATATGATGGTGAAGACAGCCTTTTGTGTTTCAAATTGGAGGTTATGTTCTATTTCTATTTTGGGTGCTTTAACAGTTGAATCTGAAACTGTAGTTTGATGTAAAATCAGACTAATTCTAATATGTTGCTACTTCAGCAGTGACTCTAGCTGTTGGGAAAAAGAGGATGCATGTTTTCAGCCTGCTATGTTTAAACCACTTCATTTAAGTCAAGGTAGGCACGGTCAATTAAAAACATAGAGCACACCTAGCATTTTGTTAGAATATATTTCACCTCCCACTGTTTTATCTTGTGCAAATTGACACACTCCTGAGGTCCACTGGAGACTATTCTGCAGAAGTCAGTGCCATTATTATGTTTGGAGTTTTTTTAGTGTAAATTTTGCAAAGTGTTGCTGTACTACACATATTCGCAGAAATAGAAACAAAAGAAAATGATTTCCTATAGGAAACTTCACTAAAATTGCAAAGGAAATCAGACATATTCAAAGTGACCATCTCAACGATATCAAGTGTCTGAATAATGTTGCTTCCTCCCTGCTAAAACAAGATCAGCACAGCACATGTCTTGTTTCTGTTATTTGGGCTGATTGCAGGTGTTGCCACCACTCACCATATGCTCAGAGGCACATGTTACCAAATTCTTCCAAGCTACACAGGAAGTGGATTGGACTGTGAAAGACCAACCCAAATGGTGTTTGCATTTTGACCAATTTGTAGGGCAGTCCAATATCTCAGAGAGGAGTTCAGATCTCCTGCTCCCCTGGTGCATTCACTATAGCTGCCCAATTTCCCTGCTTTTTAAAGTTTGATAGAAATAGCTGTGGGCTATAGGTACATTCTTAAACCGCAAGGTTTTTTGCCAATTAGTTAATTTCCCTGCTTTTTAATCCGGGAGGTAAGAGATGGGATCCTGTGCAAATTAGCACCAGCAGTAACAGAAATAGTTCAGCAGTGTATTTTAAATATTATATTACCATCAAGAATGCCTTTATCTTTACAAGAGGGTCATGGCTTAGTGGCAGAGAACATGCTTTGCATGCAAAAGTCCCCACATTCAATACCCAGCGTCTCCAATTAGGGCTGGGAGAGATCCTTATCTGAAATCTTGTCAGTCAATACGGAGCTAGGGACGTCTATTGTTATAGGAGAAGGCATTAAAAAGGATCTTATTCTCAGCGCAGCAGCAAAAAAAGAAGGAGGGGCATGGCTGTGACTATCATGAAGAGACCCGGCACTTTTTAATTTGCTACTGCACTACTGGTCATAAACAGAAAAACCACTTGGCCACCTCATTAGTGTAATATGGTATTACACTAACTGCAAATATTTGATGCCCCTGCATCATCAATGGGTTTAAGGGGGTTGTCCTGAGCACATGGAACCACTGCTGTTGCTTCTATGGCTGTAGCAGAGTGAGGTTAAAGATAAGTGAAATGCAAATAGAAAAAACAACAACACAAGAGCCAGTAACACTTTCCTAAATGCAATACCATACCAACCACAAGATTCCTATGAATAAGGCAGAAAACTCCACACCCCACAACCAGTCAGGATTCATAACCAAAAACCCAAACTAAAAAAATCCTAGCGGCCAGTCAGCCAAGGTCACAGAAATCCCCATGCAGCACAACCTGACCTGGGGACTTCAGTTAACGCAGAATGCTGCAGCACGATTGCTGACATGAGTGAGATCCTAACAGCACATTACACCTCTGCTCTGAAATCTGCATTGGTTGCTGATTTGCTACCAGGCCAAGTTCAAGGTGTGCTTTCCATGTTATGGGTGCCACATAGTACTTGCTCTGCTCTTGTAAGAAATCAGTCCTTTTGTGTGGCAGCACCTACACTTTGGAACTCCTTGCCTATTGACATTAGGCAGACGCCTGTTTTCAGCACCTGCTGAAATCAGTTTTCTTGAGGCAAGCCTTTCCAGGCATGTAGAAGCTATTGTGTTTTTAAATCTGTTTTTAACTCATTGTTGGTTTTATTATTTTGAACTTTTTAAAATATCTGTCCTTAACGCTTTTGCCAATAATTTTATTGTTTTAAGTCTTTCTGTAAACACCTTTGAGATTTTTTACACTAAAGCGGTATATAAATGTTGTAAATAAAAATACATCAATAAAAGTTGGAATCACTGTGGCCCTTGAGTCTCTTCCCACTTTTAGGAACCAAGGAATCTTCCTTATACTGACTCAGGCCACTTTGTACCATCTTACTCAGTACACATGACATGGACTAGCATTGGCTGTCCAGGATTCCAGGCAATAGTCTTTTCCAGGAATTGAATTTTGGACCTTGTATGCAAAGCATATGCCCTAACTATGAGCTACAACCCTCCCCCTGTTTAAAAAAGTATCTTTTAAAAAAATTCTTTGCAATTCACTCTTGAATGCACATCATACCTACAACATTTATTTATAGTACATTCAACACCCATTTGAAGCACATGAATCCCACCACAGAATCATGGGAATTTTCATTTGTTAAGGGTGGTGAGAACTATAACTGTGAGGGGGAAACTACACTTCCCAGGATTCGTTAGGCGAAGTCATGGGCTTTAAATGTGAATTGGATGTGCTTTAAATGTGTTGATCTACTTAATAATAATAATAATAATAATAATAATAATAATAATAATAATAATAATAATAATAATAATAATAATAAATTTAATTTCTTTGTCGCCTATCTGGCCAATGGCCACTCTAGGCGACTTACAAAATTATTAAAATACAATTAATAAAATACAGTAATACAATAAAAACAATAGATCTACAACAACAATATTAAAACTGGGTAGGAGGCATTACAATTATATCGATTAACCCTCCCCAGATACCCCGAAGGCCTGCTGAAAAAGCCAGGTCTTTAAGGCTTTCCGAAATACATTTAGGGAAGAGGCATGCCGGAGATCTCGTGGGAGGGAGTTCCAAAGAGTGGGGGCCACCACTGAGAATGCCCTCTCTCTTGTACCTGCCAATCTGGCTGTTTTTGTTGGCGGGATTGAGAGAAGGCCCTGTGTGGCCGATCTTGTCGAGCGGCATAATTGGTGGCGTTGAAGGCGCTCCGTGAGATAAACTGGGTCGAAACCGTATAGGGAGTTAAAGGTCAATACCAACACCTTGAATTGGGCTCGGAAAACAACTGGAAGCCAGTGTAGGTCGAACAACACTGGTGTGATGTGATCTCGGCGGCGACTATTCGTAAGTAGTCGAGCCGCCGCATTTTGTATCAGTTGTAATTTCCGGACCGTTTTCAAGGGTAACCCC
Source organism: Rhineura floridana (assembly GCF_030035675.1). Classification (NCBI taxonomy): domain Eukaryota; kingdom Metazoa; phylum Chordata; class Lepidosauria; order Squamata; family Rhineuridae; genus Rhineura; species Rhineura floridana. Next base: position 13,995,736 of record NC_084487.1, read on the forward strand.
ACGTAGAGCGCATTACAGTAGTCCAAACAAGAGGTGATCAGGGCGTGTACCACCAGTGGGAGCTGATGAACAGGAAGGTAGGGTTGCAGCCTTCGTATGAGGTGTAGTTGGTACCAGGCTGCCCGGCTCACTGCCGAAATCTGAGCCTCCATGGACAGCCTGGAATCAAGCACAACCCCAAGGCTGCGGACCTGGTCCTTTAGGGGTAAACTCACCCCATTGAACTTCAGGTCAATGTCACCCAACCTTCTCTTGTCCCCCACAAGTAGTACCTCGGTTTTATCAGGGTTCAACTTCAGCTTGTTCCTTCCCATCCATCCACTCACGGATTCCAGGCAGTTGGACAAGGTCTCCACAGCCAACTCTGGTGAAGATTTAAACGAGAGATAGAGCTGAGTGTCATCCGCATATTGATGACACTGCAGCCCAAATCTCCTGATGATTGCTCCCAGCGGCTTCATATAGATGTTAAATAGCATGCGAGAGAGGATAGAGCCCTGTGGCACACCACAATTGAGAGGCCAAGGGTCTGATACCTCCTCCCCCAACGCTACCTGTTGGTACCTGTCGGAGAGAAAGGAATGGAACCACTGTAATACAGTGCCTCCAATTCCCAATCCCTCCAGGTGAAGCAGAAGGATACTGTGGTCGACAGTATCAAAAGCCGCTGAGAGATCGAGGAGGACAAGAAAGGTGCATTCTCCCCTATCTAATGCCCTCCTCAAATCATCAACCAGAGCGACCAAGGCTGTTTCAGTTCCGTGACCAGTCCTGAAACCCGATTGGTATGGATCCAAATAATCCATTTCATCCAAGTGTGCTGACAACTGGTTGGCCACCACTCGCTCAATGACCTTGCCCAGAAATGGTAGATTCAAAATTTTTCAAAATGGAAATCAGCTATAAAGTATACTGGGTGACCATGTGCTACTCACCATCTCTCAGCCTATCCTCCCCTCAAGATGAAAACAACAGAGTACCATGACCACCCCAAGGAAGAAGGGCACACTTAAAATGTAGAGAAAAAATCATCTACAACCATAGTGTGAAATCAAATACTCATTGGGACACAGTATGAAGAAATATTTATATAAACATGACTATCAAATATGTTTATTAATTACATAATCTGTAATTGATATTTATAGTGCAATCCAATGTTTGTTTACTCAGAAGCAAGTCCCAATGTATTCAATGGGGCTTACTAAACTGGGAAGTGTGCAGAGAACTACAGCCTCAAGTGATAAGGAACTTGTTCTTTCAACAAGCCTTTTAAGCTGAGACCTTATCCCAGTCTGAGTCTGTGTTGGAATTGCTTTTTAATATGTTTTAAGCCTTTTCTTTTTTTAAAAAAATGTTTTTAAAGCTTTTAAAAAATGTTTTCAAAGATGTTTTAATAGATTTTAAAGTCTGTTTTTTATGATGTTTTAAAGTGCTTTTAGTACTTTTGTTTCCTGTCCTGGGCTCCTACTGGGAGGAAGGGCAGGATATAAATCAAATAATAAATAAACTTCTTTCACCCAACCCAAAATTCAGAATCATGCCGCTTTAGGCTGTTTTCCAACTGTTTATTCTTGCTTTATGGTTACTGGATTTTAAGGGGATTTATTTCTTGTTGTGAGTTGTCTTGGTTTCCAATCACCAAACCAATCACAGAGTTGTTAGAAAGACTCCATACACACACTGCAGATGTATAAATACATACAGCCCATATAATACTTTATTGTCAAACCACTTGGTCATTGCAAAAAATCAGTATTAATTTTAAACAAATCAGTATTAGTTTCCTACATAATAAAAAACTGTAATACCTAAGTAAGCCCTGCCTAATTGCTTTAAAACAGGACTGGAGAACAACAGAAAGAAAGCCCCCCCCATTTTTTAACTCTGTCCCACTCACCTCCCATCTGCTGCTGCTTTCTCCCGCCATTGTCAGCCATTTTCTCTCTCTCCCTCTCTCTCTCTCTCTCTCTCTCGGTTCCTCACACAAATTCAAGCTCAGCAGAAGGCCAGTGTGAGTCACATGTCTGTTGCCCACCAATCACAGGAGCAGACTTCCTCTCTCTCTCTCTCTCTCTCTCTCTCTCTCTCTCTCTCGGTTCCTCACACAGATTCAAGCTCAGCAGAAGGCCAGTGTGAGTCACATGTCTGTTGCCCACCAATCACAGGAGCAGACTTCCCCTGCTTCTTCCAAGTAACTGGAAGGGGAGGGGAAAAAAGAGTGAAACGAAAGAAGTGTTTCTTCTGCGCATGCGGTACGTTATAACCCACTATAAGGCATTTTTTAATCACTTAATTAAAAATAAACCATGCCCTTTTTTAAATTTAAACCTACTTCAGATGAAGTACTGTGTATGGGGCAAGCTCAGGGATTTGATTAGGGATACCTTACAGTAATCTCTGAGTTGTAATCAATGACAACAGATTATGTCAATTTCAAGAAAAAAAAGTCCAAACCGCTTCTAGTTTTTTTGCCTCCCGTTTTTCACTTTAACCTGTGGATTCTCCGTGGGGAGGTTGTGTATCACCAAGAAAACTTCCAGAGTTGTAGAGCAAGCGATTCTGAATCCAACAGTAAAAGACTTGTGTTTGTTTTGAATTGGGACTATACAAAGCACCAGAAAGGAGTGGGGGGGTATTTTCATTTAACATGGTAGAACGCGAAAAAGCCCTGCTGACTATAGTATATAGTATACACTCTTGTGGCTGTATAATTTTGTAAGTTACATTGTCTTTACGTTATTCCGCCCCCTTCATTTTGATGCAAAGGAAGTGCAATGCAAATGGTGGGAAAGCATAATCAATTACGTAGCATTTCCAGACTGCAAGCAGCAACAGTGAATACCAATCGTATTTGCTGGATTGATTTCCGCTCCAGACACGGGAAGAATAAGCGGACTTCATCAATTTCCGTTCTTTCAGCAGAATTCTCTAACCTCCCTACCTAAAACCCTGGAGAGCTGCTGCCAGTCAGTGCAGACAGTATTGAGCTTGATGGACTAGTGGTCTGACTCAATATAAGGCAGCTTCCTGTGCCTACTACCTCTCTCTCTCTCTCCATCCAGGTCAGTAAGAGGTGTTATCACAACTTAACTCAATAACATGTCCCAGTTACATGTTCCACTAAGCAGTGAGCCCGAGGATGGGGCGGTTCTAAAGGGCGGCCAGGTTGGGCACTGGCCCTCAGCTGCCCCTCTGCTCCCCTTCCGTGATCTGTGGGCCCCCCACACACCCCCACCTACCTGTCTGCGGTCTTTTACCATTGCCCTTAACAAAGATGGTGGCCGCGGTTTCCCTAAGGTACTGAAGCCCCTGCCGCCATCTTAGTTGATGGCAGAGATGCGCATGCATAGCACACACACGTGCCATCAACAAAGATGGTGGTGGAGGCATCATCCCCTTAGGGAAACCGCGGCCGCCATCTTCGTTAAGGGCAATGGTAAAAGACAGGAGACAGGTAGGTAGGGGTTGGGGGGATGCTGTACACACACACACACTCACTCACACGCTGGGGGCCAGAGCAAGCTGATGCCCAAGGGCCCAGGCATTCCTGGAGCTGGCCCTGGGTGAGGGGTATGGCCTGGAGAGAGACCAGAGGGATGGATAGAGTGGTCTGGGGGGGTAGCATTCAGCCTTCCCAGGCCTGAGCTTCCCTACCTTGCTACAAGCAAAATGTCCATACTAAATGCCCCATTTTTATCTCCAATGAAACTACAGCCCTCCATTGGGTTCCCATCTCTAATCACCAAAAATAAGGCCTAATAACCACAGGCGCTTCAGACAGCTCATCCCCCAGCAATGGTACTGAGCTAGATGCCCCTGTGGTCTGACCTGGTATAAGGCAGCTTCCTGTACTGCCAGAGAAACCATCTTGGGGCCTGGCTGTAAGATTCCAGACCCTCCATCTCTATATAGGTAAATGCAGAAAGCATGCAAAAATGTAGAGGGTGCAACAAAGAGATGCAAATCCTGTTTGTAAGAACAAATCAGTATATACAATATTTTATTTAACTTTAAACTAATGTTTCAGGGATCAGATGTACACAATTGTTTAGAAACTATATGAAAAAATATCAAAGGGAAACTTGGTTTAAACCTGTTTTTTTTCCTTGCTAATTTAAATTGCCTTTATTTAAATCTGTCCACCTGCTGACAGCATCTCTCCAGGGCTGCAAGAAGAAACATCTTTCCCATTACAGGCTACCTGATATTTTAATGGAAAATTCCCAGGGACTATGCCTAGGAACTTCTGTATACAAGCCATGACATCTATCGAAATATAAAATAAATATAAACCAAAGCCAAAGACAGCTGGCACTTTGATTTGATCTGCTACATTCTGAAGTGGCAAAACTGTTCCTAACCGAAGATTACAACACTGCAATGGCCAGGAAAGAGAAAGCATTGACCCTAATCTTCAGGCTGGAGATGCATGTGCAGTTCATTTCTGGACCCAATTTAAAGTCCTCATGCTAATGTTTAAAGCCCTAGATGACTTAGGGCCCAAATATCTGAAAGGCTGCCTCCTTCCCTGCAGACCCTCTCAGGTATTAAGATCAGCAGAGGGGGCCTCCTTGGTAGATCCACCACCCTCATAAGCTTGGGTGATTGTGCCCTGGGAGAGGACATGCTTTGTGGCAACCCTTAAGTTGTGGAACTCCCTCCCCATGGAGGAGTGTCTGGCACCTTTGTTGTACAGTTTTTGGTGAATGCTGAAGATGCACCTCTTTTCCCTGGCCTATGACATCAAAGATGTATGCTTTCAGTACCTATTCCTCTGATTGTAATTTGTTTTAATTGTTTTTGATATTGAATTTTAAACTGTTGCAACCTGCACTGTGACCTGCTGGTCAAAGGTTTAATTATTATTATTATTATTATTATTATTATTATTATTATTATTATTATTATTATTATTATTATTATTATTATTATTATTCCTTATAATGGTGATTCAGCCATAAGGTTACCATGATAAAGCTATCAGTTTCTCTAATCCCATTTTAAATAGAACTGACACGAAAGTGTGGGGGGGGGGAGTCATGTTCCTCTTCTGGACTTTCTGAGATGGGGCTCAAAAGGCATGAAAATTCTTGTTTTTTTGTGGGGGTGGGGGACATGTTGGATTATTGAGGCAACTGTGCTTATGCTTTCTATCTACCTACATGGGCAAAGAAACCAGTGGTCTCTGGTCCAAGAATGTTGTGGGTAAGGTAGGTCACGATGATGGGAAATAGTGTGGTCCTTTTTTTTCTGTGAAGGAATTTACATTCCATTCTTATGAGTGATTCTTCAGTTTCTGTACCATTGATCTGGAAGCCGTTCAAGCCTAAGCAAGGTTTACCATCCACTCTCTCGACATTCCACTTTTGATTACCAGCGAAATGAAACACAAACTCATTTAAAGATTCTGATTGAGGGCCTAGGTAAATGTAATGTATTGAATGTGCGTAAAACAATTATGAGTCTTATTAGCAAAATTAGCGTGAGCAAATTTACCAGAAAGAAACTGTTGCTGTTTAGCTCTCTAATTACATGTCACTATTCTTTGAGCCTAGAAGACTTAATGAAAGTAATTTCATTTTCTCATTCTGCAGAGGGAGGGGGGGTTCTCAGAGTTGCTGAATAATCAGGTATTATCCAGTTGTTTTACATTAGCGAATCTATAGAGGCCAAAGGGTCTGAACTGGGCTCTGGAAATAACGTGGAATTTAAAGTTATACTCAGCTGAAATGCATCAGTGCAAAGGGAAAGAAATGTTCTAAAAAGGATATAGATGCAAATCAGCAGGAGCACAATTTTTATTGAGAAGGTCAGGAGCAGGGCTTTTCCTGTTGTGGCTCCTAATAGCAAAGTTGTTCTCAGAGGACCAATCCTTACATGGTCAAAACAGCACTATTCATTCACTGGAGGAAGGTATCAGCTGGTTCAAGTATTTAAAGAGTATTTCAAGTTTGAGCAGTCTTCAAGTACTTGAAAGGTTGCCACACAGAAGAGGGCCAGGTTGTCTTCTAGATCATCCCAGAGTGCAGGACATGGAATAATAGGGTCAAGTTACAGGAAGCCAGATTTTGACTGAACATCAGAAAAAGCTTCCTAACTGTTAGAACGGTACAGCAGTGGAACCAATGACCTTGGGAAGTGGTGGGCTGTTCAACACGAGGCATTCAAGACGCAGCTGGCAGCCACCTGTCGGATATGCTTTAAGGTGGATTCCAGTATTGAACAGGGGGTTGGACTTGGTCGCCTTATAGGCCCTTTCCAACTCTACTATTCTGTTATAACATGGAGGTTTGTAGAAATCTTTCAGGGGAAACCCCATAAGGGCGTGGGGGGCAAAACAGCACAAGGGGAGAAGGGAGACTAAAAACAAAGTGGAGAGGAAACACAGTGAAGTATCCTAGAATGGGGCATAACTAGCTGACTGGAAGCCTGAACAGAACACTCTACACTGCAACTTTTTGTTGCGGGTCCTGAATACTTGCTCCTAATATAGTGCCCATGGGAGGACTGAGTTTCAAGCGTGATAAAACACTGGCGTGCTGGAATATTGCATTTGATCAATGCCAAGTTACATTCTGTTATTCCCCGCCCCCTGGCATATACCACACCCAAACTAATGCTGGGACTGTTTTTAGAGTTTAGGATGTGATGCACCAAGTGCTTCTCAACACCTGTGCCCTTTTGAAGTGTTCTTCCTTCTCTCAGCAGTAACTTGTTTAGGAATATTGTCGTCTTTTTAAAAAAAATCCCCTAGGAGTAAAATTAGCTAGATCAGAAGCTACTTATAATGTGGTCTGGTCTAACTCCTCCTTTTTGCTGTGTGCACAGGATTCCAGCTCATGAGCACAGATATTTGGCAGTGGTGGAGTGGGGCTATGGGTGCAGTTCTTCTGTGGCATCGTTCACACCATACATTTATTCCACTATTATTCCACTTTAAACAGTCATGGCTTCCCCCAAAGGATCCTGAGAAGTGTAGTTTGTGAAAGGGGGTGAGAGTTGTTAGGATGCCCATATTCCGTTCACAGAGATACAATTCTCAGAGTTCCCTGGGAAGAGAGACTGACTATTAAACCACTCTGGGAGTTGTAGCTCTGTGAGGAGTGCAAGAGCACTTTTCCTTCCTATGGTTTCCACCAACTGGTATTTAGAAGCCTACTGCCTCCAACTGTGGAGCCAGAGCATAGCCATCATGGGTTGTCCTTATCCTCCATGAATTTGTCTAATCCTCTTTTAAAGCCTTCTACATTAGTGGCCATCATTGCCTCCTGTGGGAGTGAGTTCCATAGTTTAACTATGCACTGCATAAAGAAGTACTTTCTTTTGTCTGTCCTGAATCTTCCAACATTCAACTTGATTAGATGCCCATGAATTCTAGTGCTAGGAGAGAAGAAGAAAAACTTTTCTCTATCCACTTTCTCCATGCCATGCATAATTTTATATAATTTTATTATGTCACAGTATGTTCTTCATAGACAATTGTCGGTACCTTTTTCATATTGTGACCATTTGTCCTATGTGTGTACGCAAAATCTGGTGAAGTGGACTGTACTCAATGAAAGCTTATGGCTGGTATTATTTAATATCATGTCCATTAACGCTATAATAACATTGGAAAGCAGATAGTTTTACATACTTGCCATAAGACTCATGAATGAAAATAAGTTGGATTCATAAACCACTGAAGATTAAACCCTACTGTCAGTCACCAGGGTCTAAGTGCTGACAAGGTCCAATCCCAGGAAGGGATTCTGTACACTTGAACAGAAATGTTTATTTATTTATTACATTTATATACCACCCCATAGCCGAAGCTCTGGACAGTTTACAACAATTAAAAACATTAAAAAATATATACAAATTTAAACCATTAAAATCCATAAAAACCAATAAGCAAGTTAAAAATACAAGTTATTCAAATGCTGTTAAAATGCCTAGGAGAAGAGGAAAGTCTTGACCTGGTGCCGGAGGGGAGGCACTGAAGGATAATTCAAAATTGCCTACAGGGCCAACTCCTGTACACTCCTGGTCCCTCTGCCTAGCTCTGCTGGTCTCCAGGCCAGGCTGACCCAGCAATTTGCATGGTGCCTTCCCACCTTTGCCCTGGCTGGCCAACATAGGAGGGCTGCAGATGCTGCAGTGGCCCTGCTGCACCACTGAGCCCCACTGGGTGGTGGCCGGGGTTTGGACTGATGCCAAGGAAATGTGTTAGAGAAGAAGACCTCAGAAGTTTACAGAAAAATAATATGATTCATGTTACAGTGCGCATTTGGTCCCCGTGACATTTTCTCCAGTTTACAAATGTGTCAGCAGGCCTGAAAAAGCTGGCAACTCCTGTATTAAGATATAACAATGTAGCTGAGTTATTGTGAAGATATATTTAATTCTGATATATTTGTGTGTGTGTTTTCAAAATCATACTTAAAAAAAAAACCCTCTGGGGACCTTGTTGGGGCAAGGTGTCTCAGTGAAACCACAGGATATTAGCCAAGGACTACCATCCACAGCTGAATTTTGCTGCAAACTTGCAGAAATGACCCCTCCGACTGAGCTCAATCCTGGAGAAGAAAAAATATATTTTTCCTTAGCCCTGGGTACTTCCAAGCTCATCCCATCACTTTAAAACTTATTTATTTATTAAATTTCTTAGTCGCCCATCTGGCTGGTTCTCCAGCCACTCTGGGCGATGTACAAATTAGCATATCAGTGCAATAAACATTAGAATCTGAGCCAATAATAATACTTACATCTGTCTTACATCTGTCTTCACTCAAGATTTCTTTCTAAACTGGATGTAACCTATCCTATGCATTCAGGATAGGACTGGGTATAATTAAAATAGTCAGGTGCCTCACCATACCCTGTCTGTCACATGGGGCTACCTATTGTGAACCCTGCTTCTATTTATTTATTTTTAATGTACACCTTTTGAAATGTATAGTAAGCCTTCGAAAAAGCAGATCAGGAATAGGGAGCAGGGGGAAGAGGACTCTATGAATGCATAAAACGGCAGCTTTAATCTTGAATGTGATTGACATCAAACAAAAGTGAGGAAAACTCCCTTTGTTCTCGACCATAAAGGCTGTGTGTGTGTGTGTTTGTTCAGTGTGAATGAGTGCCCCCATGATGTCCAAGGGAAGATTTTTAATGAAGTTGGCAGTCTTCAAGTTGTCTCCTCCATGAAATAATTCCAATGACAGAGTCATCACGTACAATTTAACTGAGAATGACATGAGAAATTTCTGCCTGGGTGAGAATGTGGCGTAGGAAGGAGGGACATTATTACTCCACAAAATTAAGCAGCCTTAAGGCCTGCAGAGCAGGGAGGAGAGTTCATGTCCCCAATAAACCTTTTACTTTTGTGTTTGACTGTGGAGGGTTTAAATTTATGAGCTCTGCCAACTGATGTGGTTGCCAGTTATTAATCACATCTGTATCCGGCTCTTCCCGCAAGAAACTCAGGGTGGGGTCTGCATATGGCTTCAGTAAATATGGGTTTAATGAGAGACAAATGAACACCCCCTAGAATATAAGCAGAGTGGAGGGAGAAATTCGATTCAATTTGTATTTAAAGCCAAATCTATCAAATTCGCCCTTTCTGCAGCAATATGAGAACCGAAACACAGCCATCCCTCAAAATTCATACTTATCCAATTTTTACAATGCAGTTTTCCAACCAAACAACATTTACAAGAATGCATATATATGGGGAAATTGTGCATAAAATGAATATATTCATAAAAATAACATACAAAAATATTTTTATTTTTATTAAGAATATGTATATCTCACCTTTCCAACTGTATTGCTCAAGATGGCTAACAATGAAGGGAAATTCATCAAACTAGAGACTAAAACATATTAGAATATACTATAAAAATAATGAAAACAGTACTAAAAACAAAGACAGCACTAGTCATAGCTACAAGCATCAGAAAGGTTTCCAAAAGGTCACCTGAAATAGGAATTAAGATTGTGGTGTTTAGTGATGCAATCTCTTGACTACTTCTGCAACAGAGCCAAAATTTCCTTTATCAGTAAAAGAGCTGAGGATCTTGTGAACTGGCTCAAAAGAATAGATTATTAGCAACAGGAACCCAAAATAATGGGAAACTGGTTGATCATTTTTGGTACAGGTTGCTACATTGTTCGCAGTAGGAATGGACAGTGTTGTTTTTGGAATGTTGCAGCCATTTTGAAGTCAGCTATGCTACAGAGCTCACCTGGTTTAGAGATATGGGGTTACGTATTAGGAGAAAATGTGTGTAAAACTGTCCACATTAGTCAAAATGCCATACAAAAATGTGTTTATTGGGAGAAATTTGCACCAAAATGCTGAAGAATTTTCATGAGGTTTTTTTTCGGGGGGGGGCTGCAAATTTCTGCAGAAATGTGGTGAACTGAATTTAAGATTGGAAAAGTGAGAAAGAGAGACAACCAGAATTGACAGATCTTTCCATCCCCAGTTATAAGCTCTGTATTGATACGACGGGTTGCATATGTGTTCCAGTCATGACAAAGAAGCAAAGTTTCTAGATATTCTAAATGACTATTCCCTAGACCAGTTGGTCATGGAACCGACCAGAGGGACGGCAACCCTGGACTTAATCCTCAGTGGGGACCGGGACCTGGTGCGAGATGTAAGTGTTGTTGAACCGATTGGGAGCAGTGACCACAGTGCTATTAAATTAAACATACATGTAACTGGCCAATTGCCAAGAAAATCCAACACGGTCACATTTGACTTCAAAAGAGGAAACTTCACAAAAATGAGGGGATTGGTAAAAAGAAAGCTGAAAAACAAAGTCCAGAGGGTCACATCACTCGAAAATGCTTGGAAGTTGTTTAAAAACACTATATTAGAAGCTCAACTGGAGTGCATACCGCAGACCAGAAAAGGTACCGCCAGGGCCAAGAAGATGCCAGCATGGTTAACGAGCAAAGTCAAGGAAGCTCTTAGAGGCAAAAAGTCTTCCTTCAAAAAATGGAAGTCTTGTCCAAATGAAGAAAATAAAAAAGAACACAAACTCTGGCAAAAGAAATGCAAGAAGACAATAAGGGATGCTAAAAAAGAATTTGAGGAGCACATTGCTAAGAACATAAAAACCAACAACAAAAAATTCTATAAATACATTCAAAGCAGGAGACCATCTAGGGAGACAATTGGACCCTTGGATGATAAGGGAGTCAAAGGTGTACTAAAGAACGATAAGGAGATTGCAGAGAAGCTAAATGAATTCTTTGCATCTGTCTTCACAGTGGAAGATATAGGGCAGATCCCTGAACTTGAACTAACATTTGCAGGAAGGGATTCTGAGGAACTGAGACAAACAGTGGTAACGAGAGAGGAAGTTCTAAGCTTAATGGACAATATAAAAACTGACAAATCACCGGGCCCGGATGGCATCCACCCGAGAGTTCTCAAAGAACTCAAATGTGAAATTGCTGATCTGCTAACTAAAATATGTAACTCGTCCCTTGGGTCCTCCTCCGTGCCTGAGGACTGGAAAGTGGCAAATGTAACGCCAATCTTCAAAAAGGGATCCAGAGGGGATCCCGGAAATTACAGGCCAGTTAGCTTAACTTCTGTCGCTGGAAAACTGGTAGAAAGTATAATTAAAGCTAGATTAACTAAGCACATAGAAGAACAAGCCTTGCTGAAGCAGAGCCAGCATGGCTTCTGCAAGGGAAAGTCCTGTCTCAGTAACCTATTAGAATTCTTTGAGAGTGTCAACAAGCATATAGATCGAGGTGATCCAGTGGACATAGTGTACTTAGACTTTCAAAAAGCGTTTGACAAGGTACCTCACCAAAGGCTTCTGAGGAAGCTTAGCAGTCATGGAATAAGAGGAGAGGTCCTCTTGTGGATAAGAAATTGGTTAAGAAGCAGAAAGCAGAGAGTAGGAATAAACGGACAGTTCTCCCAATGGAGGGCTGTAGAAAGTGGAGTCCCTCAAGGATCGGTATTGGGACCTGTACTTTTCAACTTGTTCATTAATGACCTAGAATTAGGAGTGAGCAGTGAAGTGGCCAAGTTTGCTGATGACACTAAATTGTTCAGGGTTGTTAAAACAAAAAGGGATTGCGAAGAGCTCCAAAAAGACCTCTCCAAACTGAGTGAATGGGCAGAAAAATGGCAAATGCAATTCAATATAAACAAGTGTAAAATTATGCATATTGGAGCAAAAAATCTTAATTTCACATATACGCTCATGGGGTCTGAACTGGCGGTGACCGACCAGGAGAGAGACCTGGGGGTTGTAGTGGACAGCACGATGAACATGTCGACCCAATGTGCGGCAGCTGTGAAAAAGGCAAATTCCATGCTAGCGATAATTAGGAAAGGTATTGAAAATAAAACAGCCGATATCATAATGCCATTGTATAAATCTATGGTGCGGCCGCATTTGGAGTACTGTGTACAGTTCTGGTCGCCTCATCTCAAAAAGGATATTATAGAGTTGGAAAAGGCTCAGAAGAGGGCAACCAGAATGATCAAGGGGATGGAGCGACTCCCTTACGAGGAAAGGTTGCAGCATTTGGGGCTTTTTAGTTTAGAGAAAAGGCGGGTCAGAGGAGACATGATAGAAGTGTATAAAATTATGCATGGCCTTGAGAAAGTGGATAGAGAAAAGTTCTTCTCCCTCTCTCATAATACTAGAACTCGTGGACATTCAAAGAAGCTGAATGTTGGAAGATTCAGGACAGACAAAAGGAAGTCCTTCTTTACTCAGCGCATAGTTAAACTATGGAATTTGCTCCCACAAGATGCAGTAATGGCCACCGGCTTGGACGGCTTTAAAAGAAGATTAGACAAATTCATGGAGGACAGGGCTATCAATGGCTACTAGCCATGATGGCTGTGCTCTGCCACCCTAGTCAGAGGTAGCATGCTTCTGAAAACCAGTTGCCGGAAGCCTCAGGAGGGGAGAGTGTTCTTGCACTCGGGTCCTGCTTGCGGGCTTCCCCCAGGCACCTGGTTGGCCACTGTGAGAACAGGATGCTGGACTAGATGGGCCACTGGCCTGATCCAGCAGGCTCTTCTTATGTTCTTATGTTCTTATGTCCATCTACAACCATGCCCTTCTTCCTGAAGGGGTAGTCATGCTGCTGCAGCAAAAACAACAGAGTCGTGGGACACCTTAAAGACCAGCAGATTTATTCTTTGGTTACTGCCTGTTTTCATTTCAGCATGACATTTTTTGAATGGTTTGCCTGTTAAGTTTGTCCTGTATTCTCCTGCTGGTCTCCTTGGCTTCATCTGCATTCACCTTGTGCCGGCTATCTGTTATCCCATTGAATGTATTTTGTGAACTAGAAAAGCATGGACGGAATGGATAATGAGAGTCAAAAATTGCAGTATCCTGTTCATACCTTTTGAAATCTCTTGACATCCCGGCAGCAAAAACATCAGTGTGTTGCTTGGAATTGATATGTAAAACTCCAGTGAGGGCACCAGTAGTGACGGTGATCTCACTGCATGCTAGATGACTTAAAATCCTCAAAGCAGGATGGTTTCTACTCCTGCCTCCTCCATAGGTTAGTTCTGCCTGACTGTAAGTGGGTCTCATAAGGGAAGAGTGGCTAGCCTGTGGCCCTCCAGATGTTGTTGGACTCCCAATGCCCATCAGCCTCAGACAGCATAAGCAATGGCCAGGGATGATGGGAGTTGTATTCCAACAACATCTAGAGAGCCACAGGTAAGCCACCCCTATCATAAGGGTTAGTGCTAAAAACACACTCATCCACACATCAGCCCTATATCCTATTGTGTCTCTTCAGACTAAAATGCTCATCATTCAACCTAAATAAATGCAATAAATAAATAATAAATAGGGTATCCAGCTGCCCACCTCTTCCCAGAGCTCAGGAGGGCCTGATCCAGCGCATACCCTAGTGCAAGGGAAGCCAACGTGGTGCATTCCAGATGATATTGGACTACAACTCCCATCATCCCTGACCATTGGCAACATCTGAAGGGCACCATGTTTGCTCCCTCTGTACTAGAACTTGTGAGCTCCTCCCAAGTAGGAGTGAGAAAGGTGAGATCCCATGTTGCCACATGGGTGTTGCATTTCAAGTGGGTGAGATTTAACATGAACCTATCATTGCCTCTGCTTCTCCTATTCTAGGGCTGAAAATGGAGGGTCTTGTACCACAGTGGAGGTCCCATGGGCAGGGTCAGTCTTTTAATATTGTGGCCTCCTTACCTGGCATTGTGGACTCAGGCCAGGACGAATCGCATCAATCAACTTTAGGTTCTGTCTGCCGTTTTCCAAATTCTAAATTCAGTTCTCCAAATTTCTGCAGCAATTTGCAATTTTTTAAGATATGAAATTCCTTATGAAATTTTTTAAGCATTTTAGTACAAATTTCTTCTCCGAAACACATTTTTTGTATGCAGTTTTGACAAATGTAGACTTTTCCCCAAGCAATTTCTCGTCATATAAGGCAGATTTGTGGTATTTTCACAAACATATGCATTTGTGTGCACACTTTTCCCAACAGATGCACCGCTTTGCTGCATTGCAAAAATAAAAAAGTGCTGATTTTGAAGAAAGGCTGTGTTTCTGTTCGCATATTGTTTCAGAAAGTGCAAATTGTGTAAGTTCATCTTTCAATGCAAACTGAATTAAATTTCTCCCCTTCCCTTAACTCCAGTTGGCCATCCCAGTCTGTGCTGAGGGGTCATAGCAAGGTCCCGCACTTCCTCTTTGGAGATGTTCTCAGTGGGTTTACCTTATGAGCACTCCTTTTATTAAAATAAGGCTGTTGACTGGCTGTCTCTGCAGGCATGCATTTGCTATAGATGCTTAGTTTTTGTAAATACCCTTTCAGCAAAGAGCCCAAAGTAAAGGGACCAGAGTACTTTAGAAATTCAGGTTTTTAGCATCTTCTGCAATTAGTTTAAATCTTCTTCCCAATGATCCCATCCCCAATGCCGAGCGCTAATGCAAAAAATGCATTTTCGCTTTAAATGTCAACCACTCCAGAGGATCCCAAAAGGCTGAGCAATGCCTTCCGTTCCCTTTGATTCCAAACTGATAGCCAAACAGAGCCCCAGTGTGCCATTAGAGTCTGGCCTGATGATTGAACTTCCAACTTAATGGTGTGTATGATGCTGAAATAGTGTCTTGAGTGTGATTTTTCCTCCCTTTTCTTCTTTTTTTTTCTTTTTCTTTTCCCCCCTTTCTTTCTTTCTCTGGTATATTTGGCTTTCTGCCAGACTTGTCTTCCCAAATACAGCTAGATGAAATGATCCTTTGTTCTATCTCTTTGGCTGCTGTGATTTAGGATTTGAGCCCTGCCAGCTACGCTTCACTATCAAGTGGGAGAGAGACAATGAAGGGCCTACATGTTATTATGGCTGGTGTCGGGGAGTGTTACAGAGTATATAGCCTTTCATATGACTTACCTAAGCCCTGAAACAGAACATCTAGTTGTGATGATCATTATGTCAGGGATTCTGGGGCAAGGACTGAAAAGTTAAAATCTGACTTAACAGAAAACACACAGTGCTCAAAGCGGAGTTGAGGTGTACATATGAAACAGAAAATAAAATATAAACATTTAAATATTAAATTAAAATTTAAATAAAATATACACATTTCATACACATATATTGTTATATATTGCTGGTGTTGAGCCTAGACCCCATCTGTGCTTTACATTTAAAGCAGCATTATAGCACTTTAACAGTCAAGGGGCAATATTCAACAAAATATGGTGGGCGTGCAAGGATTAGCGCTAGCACAACAGGATTTTATAACCTCTCCCCCCCCCCGCACCATCCCAAAATCTGCTCTGGAGATTTGGGGGGAAACCCAGAATAGATTAAAGTGGCAGGCAGGGGGAAGAGAGGGGGAGAATGTTCAACTGTGAAAGGAGCAATCTGTGCGCTGATGGAACGTTCATCCTAACACTACTCTGAATACAATCCATGATTTCCCCCAAAGAATCTTGGCAACTGTAGAGCTACAATTCACAGATTGGTTTAACAATCAGTCCCTCTTCTGGGTGAACTCTGGGAATTGTAGCTCTGTGAGGGGAATAGAGTTCTCCTATAAGTCTCAGCACCCTGAGAAAACTGCAGTCCCCAAGATTCTTTGGGGGAAATCAACCCTGTTTAGAGTGATACAATAGTGCTTTAAATGTAAGGTGTGGATGCTGCCCTGGTTTGGAACTGTGAATGGGGTGTGCCCTGGCCTCAGTCTTCTTCAGGCACAGAAAGTAATAGGGCCTTCTGATTGGCATGCAATATGAAAGACCTCAATGGATAACTGAAGAAACTCTTAAAATTGTTAAAGAGAGAAGGAAAGCAAAAGCAAAAGGAGACAGAAACACAGTCAGAACCCTAAATGCAACAATACAGAGACTAATACGTACGTGTTGGAGGAGAGCTTTGCACATACCATGGACTGCGAAAAAGACAAATAATTGGGTGCTAGAACAAATTAAACCAGAACTATCTCTAGAAGCTAAAATGATGAAACTGAGGTTATCATACTTTGGACACATAATGAGACATTGTGTCATTAACATGATTAATTAGAAAAGGCAATAATGCTGGGAAAAACAGAAGGGAGTAGAAAAAGAGGAAGACCAAATGAGATGGATTGATTCCACAAAGGAAGCCACAGACCTGAACTTACAAGATCTGAACAGGGTGGTTCATGACAGATGCTCTTGGAGGTCACTGATTCATAGGGTCACCATAAGTCGTGGTTGACTTGAAGGCACATAACAACAACAATATGAAGCCTCTGGATTGGCCAGGCTTGTTGTGGATATCCATTACCTGGCCTTTTAGCCCTTATCCGGTTCTCCCAGAATTCACTCCCACAGAAGGCAGTGATGGCCACCAGCTTGCTTGGCTTTGAAAGAGGATTAGATGAATACATACAGGATAATTCTACTAATGATTACTAGCTATGATGGCTATGCTGAGTTGGAGACAGTATGCTTCTGCATACCAGTTGCTGGAAGCCACTAGCAAGAAAAGTTGCTGTTGTGCTTGTGTCTGCTTGTGGGCTTCCCAAGTGAGAACAGGCCGCTGGACTAGATGGGCTGTTGGCTTGATCCAGCAAGCTCTTCTTATGCTGTTAGGTTCATTTGTGTCTGAGGGGCAGTATGCCAATGATGCTGCAGGTGGTAGCAGAAGAACCTGGCCAAGGAAATACAGATTTAAAAGCCATGGCAACTTCATGGAGGACCCACCCCTGGAATGGCCTTTTGTCTGGGGCCCTGAATTGTCTTTTCCTTCCCCACAAATGAAAGTTTAATTGCAGCTTATTTCATCTGTGACCTGTTCAAAAAAGGATGATCAGAGTGGATTATAGATTTGTAGGTTTGGACAGAGAGGGTGGCAAAGTTGGCAAGGGGAACAATTAGGCTAAAAAAATGTACAACAGAAGTGGGGAACCTTCGGCCCGCCAGACGTTGCTAAACTACAACTCTCATCAGCCCCAGCAGGCATGGCCAACAGTCAGGGATGATGGGAGTTGTAGTTCAGCAACATCTGGAGGGCCAAAGGTTCCGCAGACTGATGTACTGTATAAGGTTCTTCATGCAACTGGGAATCAAAAGAAGCCAATAATGCTGGTGGCTTCTAATTTAGCTGTGAGAAACTGGATGCTTTGCCTTCCCTTTTGTCCTCCCTGTCTTGACATCAGGTGCCAAATGGGTTTTTACAAGCATGGCCTAAAACTAATAACAATTTGTTTTCAACTTTTTGAGCAAATAGCAGAAGTATCTTTTTAATGCTGTTAGCGAAAATAACCAATTTCAGGTTTGCATGCAAAGCTGCTCAGGCCAATTAGCGTGAAATTTAATTTGCATTAATCACCATGAGGTCAGCAAGAAATTAACTTGAGGTGTGTCTGGATTTCACAGAGATGCTGCATATGCAGGGGAGGGGCTGTTTGTAGAGGGCTTTTAGTGTATTTAATCCCCATTAGTGTTTGGGATGCTCAGAGTATGGCCCTCTTTAAAGGGGAACGATAAGCCAGGTGTGCCAGCTGGATGTGAGGAGTTGTTTTGCATGTGAAATTTCCTTAGGGGTAGGGAACCTGCAGCCTTCCTCTTGCTGTTGGACTCCAACTCCCATCACCCTGGCCAAACGATCAGGGGAAGATGGGAGGTGGAGTCCAGTGATAACTAGAGGACCATTGGTCAACCTTGCTTAGTACTGTCTGTGTGGGCTCTCCGATGCCTCTCTGGCACTCCCATCACCCAGCCCTCCTACCTGAGATCCTTTAACTGGAGATATCAGGGCTTGAACCTAGGGACCTTCTAGGACCTTAGATATGCAGACTAAGCATATCCTCTATCCCTGAACTGCAGCTCCTCTCCCAAGAGAGGGGAAGGCCCATAGCTCAGTGCTGGAACAAATACTTTGGATGCATGAAGTCCCACGTGAAATCCTCAGCATGGCATCTGCAGTTGAAAGGATCTGAGCTGGCGGTACTGATAAACTCCAAATGCCAGTCTGAGTCAATCGTACTGGGACAGACAGACCATTGCTGATCAGCACTGTGGCACATGCATTGAGCAAGCAAACCCTTTTAAAGCCCAGCTTCTCTAACTTTGATCAACTTTACATCAGCCTTGCAAACAAGCCAGTAAAAGTTACTAGCGTGCCTTGCCAAGCTGTCAGAGTTTTAGTTGGTTGTCCACCCAGATCGGTCAGTTGAGTCAGGAGGAGGTTTATGAATGCATACCTGTACCTTTCAACAGAGGTCCTTTTTGATGGTTCTGTAGTCCATCTAGCTCTAAGAGTATGTAACAATAAAGAGGAAAATGGAATCCATTCTTCTCCTAGCAAAGGGGTGAGGAATATGTATGTTCCCTCCTTTAAGGGCATATAAGGGCATGCTGGACCAGATTTCAGGAGCTGAGCTGGCATTTATGGGGGCCATACTACCCCTGGCAAAATCCTCTGCTTGACCACTGCTGGCTGGCAGACACTTTTTTTGTATATGCACCCAAAAGTTCCAAAACAATGCTATGTGATGACATGAAATAACTCAAACCCAGGCTTCTGATGGGACTTTTCTGGTTTATTTATTTATTAATTGCCTTCCACATACATCTCAAGGCAATGCACAAAAAGAAATAAAAGCAGCTAAAAAAAACCCAGAGAAAATATCAGCAAATATATTTTGAAAACAATACAAAGTAGACACCCATGGCAGATTCATCCATCTGGGAAAGCCTGTTGGAACAAACATGTCTCTAATTGTTTCCCAAAAAGTGGGTGCCTGTCATATCTCGACAGGGATGCTGTTTCACAGAACAGGGGCAGCCACACTACAACCCTGCTCTGAGTTACGTTGGAGCAGGCTTGTGATATCTTTGGAACCTACAGAAGCTCTCCCGTGGGACTTGGAGGAGACGGCCAAAAAGCTTTTTAGGTGACATTGGACCAATCACCATGTTTAATCCAACCTGCCTACAGGACTGTGCTATGATGTGCTATGTGCTTCTTCTTCTGTGAAATAGGCTTCCATTTTTTCTGCCTCATTCTCAGGGCACTTGAAAATGTCATTAGAATTTCATTTGGCATGGGATTTTTGAGCTTACCTTATCATTACAAGGTGGACAAAGTATTCTTTCCAATAAACAATTTATCTACTACTTTGCAGCCTTTTTGGCTGTCCACACTCCCAGATATGAAAAATCCACATGGGAGGAGTTATTGACATGGTCATGAAGTCCTCTCCTGGGATTTAATTGAAGCATGGGAAGCTGGAGAAGAGTGTAATTTCTGTAATGAAAGAAGGGATGCTCATTAACACCCCCTGGCCACCTCAAAAGTGAGGAAAGAGTATACAAACCCCTGTACCTTACTCATGAGAATTTCACCAACATTTCCTTTCCCCTTTGATGATTTTCTAATGCCATTTCTTTTCTTATTCATTGTTGGAGCATTGTCAAAATAAATGCAGGAGAGATTTTCAGCATAGCACTACTTGTTAGTGCAGGAGTCAAAAGTAGGGAACCCCATGATCTTCTTGGCAGAAGGGCAGGACACAAATATATTAAATGTGTACTATTGCTGCGAGATCTTGATGCACAGGTTGCAAACTCGAGACGGTACTTTTAGGTGCTCTTGGAGACTTTGTTGGGCTGTCGTGAAATATTATTATTTCTAATAATTATTAGAGGCAGGGATTCCCATACTGTGGTCTGTGGACCACATATGGTCCACAGGCTTCATTAAGGTAGCCCTGACATGTTTGTGGATTTGTGGTTGAAGACTGGAGACAGCACATCCATCATATTGAATATATTGATTGATTTCTTCTTTTGTATTACATTTTGAATACAATAATGTACAATGTATAAGAAATAAAAGAAGCAATAAAAATCCAATTAAAAATCATGCAGCATCTAGCACAGCCCATTACATTACAATTGGTACAACAGGCAGAAAAATCAGTAGGTGATGCTCCAGGGCCCTCAGCAATTTGCACGTGGTCCATGGTGGGGAAAGTTTGGGAATCACTGATTTAAAACATTTTGGTACCACCCTTCATAATAGGCATCCCAGGAGAATATTATGTCTATTCTATCATCTCCACGGTCACACTGTTGTCAAGTTATTCCTGCTGGACTTTGGAAGGAGCTTCCATGCCTTGTATAGCTCTATGACAAGCTACGGTTCTACAGGAATGAGGAGAGAGTAAATTCAGATGCTAGAATTATATTTGGTACAAAATTAGAGGCAGAAGGGTACTCTCTAGGATAGGAATTGTGAAGCCCAGCCAAAAGAGAGATGCTTGAAGAATTTGACCTTTGGGAGTTCCAATACAAACTGATGGGATCCGTACCTCCCAGATTAGCATTCAGATAGAAATTTAGATGTCTACTGGCTGTTACATTTCCAAAAAATCCAAAGCAGGTTTTGGCTCATAAAAATGTATCAAAATACATTTTAAAAAAGAATATTTTGATAAAGACATTTTTAGGAATGCATATTTTGAGAGAGAATATTTACATGTGAATTTTTGTGTGAATTCTTTTTTTTTTAATCACAGATTAATGCAGAAAGAGGACAGAACAGACGTGGGTGGAGATGGGCAAGAGTGATGCACAGCAGAAATAGACAGATTCACCTATCTTTACTCTCAAAAGAAATATACCATCTCATAGAATCTCCTCCAAATTTCTTCCATTCCATTCAGTGTAAAATGCAAACTGTGGTCTGTGGACCACCAGTGGTCCATGAGCTTCATTCATGTGGTCCGTGGCATGTCCACATTAAACATTCATATTGTTTTTTAATTGTATGGTTATCTTTTATTTCTTATATTGCATTTTACTTTATTCTGATTTGAATTCCATGGAATGCAAGTTGAAATACAATATAAGAAGCAATAAAATCCAATTTAAAATAATACAGCATCTAGCACAGCACACTCCTGCTGTGACAGGCAGGGAAATCATTAACTGGTCCACCAAGACTATTAGCAATTTTCAAGTGTTCTACTGGGAAATAAAGTTTGGGAACCACTGCAATATAACGTAGCAACTGTCTTTTCAAGATGGGTGTCTCTTCATGGACAACAGGCTGTATACCTTGCCAGCTTTTAAGATCTAACATGTTTTGCAGAGCTTTTGCCAATCATGGAAGCATATAGTCCATAGTGGGGGGTTTTAGCCTTTATGCCCACACATCTTTAAAAAAAATCTAAAAGGGGGTGGAAAGAGGAACCCACAACCAACCAACCTGATTACCTGAAGGAAATTCCTGCTCACCGTAGGTAACTCAGTTTTTTACAGGTCAGCATTATAAAATTTCATTGCTAGAAACTTGAGCTGTCCTTTTCATATTCTCCAGTTATGATTGTAGGTTCATATCAAACAACTGTGGTTGGTTCTTCTGAATCATGCTGGTATTGTACAAATATTTGCCTTTGTACCCCCCACCTTCTGCCTTCCTAGATTAGATAATCTATCTCAGTTGGGGGTTGTGATGTGAACAGGATGATGTCACTACCAGGGCTAGCCCTTTCATGAGGCAAGCTGTCTTAGAGGTGGGTGCAGGGGAATGATTGATTGTCACCCCAGACCCCAAACCCCATTGCTTCCCTCATCTTCCACCCAGCCCTTCTGCCAATGCTGTCAGGCTTCTGCCCAGTAAGGCTGCCAGGCACTCCCATCACCATCTCCTTCCTGCCTCACTCTTGGAAGAGGCAAAAGAGTCTTTCCTCAGAATGCGGCATTCTGGGTGAGGTGGCCACAATAGTGCCAATGCCGCTATTACGGTTTGCCATGATGGCTACAAATGTTTTTTTAAAAAAAACAAAAGTAAAAGTTTAAAGTACCAAGTAAGTTTAAAGAGCATTTCTAGCCCCTACAGCAGGGCACAGGCACTGTTCCAGCCAGCTCACCCAGAATGCCTTGGAGGAAGGGCTGTTTTAGCTCTTTCCAGAGTGAAGTGAGCCGGGGAGCTTGTGCTGCCACACTAGCACAGCTTCAAAAGAAAAAAAGTGAGTGGGCAAGAATGTGGGTGGCATAAAGAAAGATTGAAGGAAGTGGTGGCAACAAAGGTGGTACAGTCATTTGTGCTGGTCCTGGTCCCTGCATAGCCAATCAGATTTAGTTATATGATGATTATGTGATGTAAATCACCATGTTTGCAAGGAGAGCATTTTCCAGGACTACTAGATGCAAGCTGATAGTTTGGGCTAATCCCCACCAGAAAGTAGTTCTTGAAACAATCTTTACCAGGCAGGGAGGGAGGAAGGAAGGAAGGAAGGAAGTGTCAATTTCCCCTAGAAATGGAGTTACATTGTATTGAACTAGTCCTCCTGCATGGAATACAGAAGGAGTGGCTCACTAGGGGTTAAAAGAAGAAATGGCAAGCTTTTTTAAAAAAAAAATCCCTGAGCCTCTAAATGAAAACTTTCATTTTTCTTCCTGAGCTGGGCTCATAGGTTCCATCAAGCCACTCAGCTTTGAATGTGCCGGGAACTAGGGTAAGGGACTCTCCTGCTGTGCATCCCCAGGCTCAGAAAGAGCGATCAGCTTACAATCCCTTTGAGTGTGCAAAAGTTCCATCCGGCTGGAATCATTAAAATGCTTATGAAACAACTGATGGTTTGTCTGTGTATGCAAATTAGTCTTTAGCATGGTCTCCTTTCCACGGAAAGATGCCCCCATTCTTTAAAAAGAACAAAACACTACTACTCATTTTCTATATGTATGTTTCCTCTCTCTGCTTTCTTTTTTTGGGAAGGGTGCTACATTTCTCTCTCTTTTTCATGGTAATTAGAAGAAGAACCTAACACCAGCCGGGGAAGAGTGAATGCAAACAAGACCCCTATAGGCAGCCTGGTGCATTAATGTAAAATATGCCCAGACAACATAACTTGTCAGAGAGGATTATTTCTGTTCAGTGAATCTGCAGGGGCCCCTTTGCTCTTCCACTCAGCGTCTGGCACAAGACAGAAAGAGAAAGAGTAGCCATTAGCGAGTAGCTACTGTGGCATTGATGTTTGAGCGCACTTCTGAACCAGCTTTTGTTGCAAATATTGGTGTAGAAAGCATGCGCTGCCCCAAATCCGCTCTTACTATGAGAAATGAGGAGCTTCTTTTAAGGTAGGTTGATGCCTCCTTTGTTTTCAGTGGGTGCTTTTCCAGCTGCCAGGGCCCATTGTGGCTAGGAGATGCACTTGGTCTCTAGTACTCTTTTCCCGCCCCAATCTTGTCTTTGGGGAGGTGGGGTGGGGAAGGTTTTATTTTTTATGTGTTATGCCATGGGGATTTTGCTTTTGTGTAAGTGGCATTTCTAAATCGTGAACCTCCAGTTGCACACAGCCCAAATCAGGAAAGCCAACAGGAAGTAATTTTATCAAAAAGCACACCCCCCCCAATAGCTTGTACATAGCTTGTGTTAGATTCCTTCCTTCATTAATATGAATTGGGGATGGAATAAGCACGGGGGAAGAGCAGAGGGAGACTCCATATTAGAGCCGGTGCCCTAAACACCACTTAAATTGGTACTTGGGTTATATAAATAACCCCATCTAATCGCTCCTGATTTATAGCTTATACTGACCACTTGATGCTTTTCTGGGGAGAAGGGCTGAATAAGCATAAAAGGAAGAAACACATATTGCATAGATCAATGGATTCTCCTAGCATTCTGGGATGTAGCGAAGAGCCAGCTGTTAACAGAAGCTTTTCAGAGCAAGGGAGGGGGGCGGGGAACCAAAGACAGCAAGAGCGCCAGAAATTCTGCTCAAACTGGCACTCTGCTCCTGGGGAAAAAAAAATGTAGCCTTTTGTCTATTTTCTAGCAGACATTCAAGCATGTGAATACATCTTTTTGGCTGACAATGGAGCAATAGAACAATAGAGCTGTCAAGCTAGCTTAATGTATGTCTGGGGCTGTAGTTGTGTATGTGTGTGTTTTTAAAAAAATATGTATCTCTTTTTTAAAGAATCCCTATCCCATTTAATTTCCACTCGTCTTATTTGTATAGACTGTGAAATGAAGTGCACTCCTTTGTGTGACTCTTTAAGGAGAGAGACAGAGAAAGGACCCCTGTTCCACCATCACCACCTCTGCATGTTATGACTTTGTCTACAAGAACAAAGTTGTAAAGCTATATGCAGGCTTCTTCTTTAATTTCAGGAAGGAAACCTATAGATCCTATAGAACCTATAGATTACTGCAATGCACTCTACGTGGGGCTGCCTTTAAAGACGGTTCGGAAACTGCAGCTTGTGCAACATGCAGCGGCCAGATTGGTAACAGGGACCAGACGGTCTGAACATATAGAACCGATTCTGGCCCGCTTGCACTGGCTGCCTGTATGTTTCCGAGCTCGATTCAAGGTGCTGGTTTTGAGCTATAAAGCCTTACACAGCTTGGGACCACAATACCTGATGGAATGCCTCTCCCGATATGAACCCACCCGTACACTACATTCAAGATCAAAGACCCTCCTCCGGGTGTCTACTCCAAGGGAAGCTCGGAGGATGGCAACAAGGGAGAGGGCCTTCTCAGTGGTGGCCCCCAAATTATGGAATAATTTGTGTGACGAGGTGCACCTGGCGCCAACACTGTTATCTGTTCGGCACCGGGTCAAGACTTTCCTCTTCTCCCAGGCATTTTAGCATGTGTTTTATACTGTTTAAATTTTTAAATTGTGTTTTAAATTGTTTTTATAAGATCTGTTTTAAATTGTATTTGCTTTAATGTTTTTAGTTACTGTAAACCGCCCAGAGAGCTTCGGCTATGGGGCAGTATACAAGTATACTAAAATAAATAAATAAATCCGGAATGCTTAAGAATGAAACATTGGGGTTGGACAAGTGCCTCCTCATCAGCCTTTCCTGTTATCTTATTTTAGATCATTTCAACTTTCTCCACTGTTTCACAGAAATACTACTCAGATTTCAGTCTTGGGAATAAAAAAAAATTACAGCTGTTCTAACATATGTCAGGATTTCTGAAGACGTAACAAAGAGTGAATGTTCCACTTCCTCTATCTAGGGGGCCTTAAGGTTACAAGGTTATAAAAGAAGATTCTTTAAAAAAAAAAACACATTGTGAATGCTATCTCCCATCTGTGAAATAGGACTGAGTGGAAGGTGCGTTTATTAGCCAAGGGATCATCTTGTGTATATTGGTAATTCCAAATCATAAAAAGTTTGCTGCTTTCATGACTGTCAAAAATGGTTTTGTTTTGTATTTTAAACTTCCATGGTAAAGATCTTCTTGCAAAGACTGGCTTATACTGACTTTGAATTGGGTTGGATTGTATGTTTTACACACACACACACACATCTCATTCGGAAGTGTATTCAGTGTTGCAGATCAAGATTATTACTGAGGGGGGGAAGCGGCTCTGCTTGTTTCAGGAATAATAAAAAGATGGGTATTACAGTTATGTGCAGACCTATGCGAGGTTCTCTCTGAAAACATACTTGCCATTGTAAATGTAACTGCTGACTTGAGTGAGATTCATATATTATGAAGCAAATTGTGGATGCTGTTGATGTGTGACGTTGTACTCAAACTTTTCAATGATAACCAGGAAGCCTAATGTTTATATGTGAGGACAGCATAACTGAGAATCAATGGCTCCAATCCAGATAAAAATTGATTGTAACAAAGTACCATTGAAATCAGTGGGACAAGCTAGTCATAACTAACATAAGCCCCATTAACTGATTTCAGTAGTGTGGTGTAGGTGTAGTGGTTAAGGTGTTGGACTACTACCTGGAAGACCAGGGTTCAAATCTTCACACAGTTGTGAAGCTCACTGGGTGACCTTGGGCTCCCTCAGTGACCTTGAGTCACTGCCTCTCAGCCTCAGAGGAAGGGAATGATAAACCCCCTCTGAATACCACTTACCATGAAAACCCTATTCATAGGGTCGCCATAAGTCAGGATCAACTTGAAGGTAGTCCATTTTCATGACTTAGGCACAACTAACATTAGCTTGCTTAGTCATAATGGACATGTTGACATTGGCTTCAGAGAATGCTGGGTTTGCACCCGTCAGGCTCCAAAAAAGCCTTGAGAAGAGAAGCCTGAGGGGAGATATGATAGCACTTTTCAAGTCCTAGAAAGGTTGCCTCATGGAGGAGGGCCAGGATCTCTTCTTCATCATCCCAGGTGCAGGACACAGAATCATGGGCTCAAGTTGCGGGCAGCCAGATTTCGGCTGAACATCAGGAAAAAGTGGGCTGTCCAACACTGGAGGTATTCAAGAGGCAGCTGGACAGCCACCAGTCAGGGATGCTTTAATTTGGAATCCTGCATTGAGCAGGAGGTCGGACTCAATGGCCTTATAGACCCCTTCCAACTCTACAATTTCTCTGATTCTTGATTCTATGATGCCCACCAACTTGAATGGCTTTGAAAGAGGACTGGACAAATTCATGAAGGATAAGGCTATCAATGGCTACCAGCCATGATGGATGTGTCTGCCTCCACAGACAGAAGCAGTATGCTTCTGAATAGCAGTTTCTGGAAACCACAGGAAGCGAGAGTGCTCTTGCACTCAGATGCTGCTTGTCGGTTTCCAATAGGCACCTGGTTGGCCACTGTGAGAACAGGATGCTGGACTAGAAGGGCCACTGGCCTGATTCAGCAGGCTCTTCTTATGTTAATATTGATGGGTGAGCCTAATCTTGCCCCAGGTGTGTGCAGTGTAAGCCTCATCCCCCTTGGGGAGAGAGGCCCTCCTGACTCACTGCCCTCTCCAAGCCCCAAATTTTTGGAAGTGTGATGTGGAGAGTCTCAAAGGGGATCCTTTCCCTGCCCCAGGGTCCCAAAGCCCTTTAGGATAAGTCTGTGGTGGAATCCTCCTTCACTAGATCCATTTCAATCGGGTTTTAGGCCCGGTTTTGGCACTGAGACAGCCTTGGTCGCCCTGTACGATGACCTATGTCGGGAAAGAGACAGAGGGAGTGTAACTCTGTTGATTCTCCTTGATCTCTCAGCGGCTTTTGATACCATCGACCATGGTATCCTTCTGGAGAGGCTCGCGGAGTTGGGAGTTGGAGGTACTGCTCGGCAGTGGTTCCGCTCCTACTTGGCGGGTCGTCTCCAGAAGGTAGTGCTTGGGGAACATTGCTCGACACCGCGGGCTCTCCAATATGGGGTCCCGCAGGGGTCAGTTTTGTCCCCCCTGCTTTTTAATATCTACATGAAGCCGTTGGGAGAGGTCATCAGGAGTTTTGGAGTGCGTTGTCATCAGTATGCTGATGACACGCAGCTCTACTTCTCCTTTTCATCTTCTTCAGGTGAGGCTGTCGATTTGCTGAACCGTTGCCTGGCCTCGACAATGGACTGGATGAGAGTTAACAAACTGAAGCTCAATCCAGACAAGACTGAGATGCTGTTGGTGGACGGGTTCTCTGATCGGATGGTGGATATATACCCTGTCCTGGACGGGGTTACACTCCCCCTAAAGGACCGGGTTCGTAGTCTGGGAGTCTTTTTAGACTCTTCCCTCTCACTTGAGGCTCAAGTAGCCTCGGTGGTTAGGAATGCGTTTTACCAACTTCGGTTGGTAGCCCAGCTACGTCCCTATTTGAGTAAAGAGGACCTTACATCAGTGGTACATGCTCTGGTAACCTCACGTTTGGATTACTGTAATGCGCTTTACGTAGGGCTACCTTTGAAGACAGTTCGGAAGCTACAACTAGTGCAAAATGCGGCGGCCAGATTGCTGACAAGGACCAAGCGGTCCGAGCATATAACACCTGTTCTGGCCAGCTTGCACTGGTTGCCAATATGTTTCCGGGCTAGATTCAAAGTGTTGGTATTAACCTATAAAGCCTTATACGGTGCGGGACCACGATACCTTGCGGAACGCCTCTTCCGATATGAACCGGCCCGTGCACTACGTTCTGCTACGAAGGCTCTCCTCCGGGTTCCAACTCACAGGGAGGCCCGGAGGGTGATGACAAGATCTAGGGCCTTCTCAGTGGTGGCCCCCGAACTATGGAACAGTCTCCCTGAGGAAGTACGCCTGGCGCCGACTCTGCTTTCCTTCCGGCGCCAGGTCAAAACCTTCCTATTCTCTGAAGCATTTTAAGTTACATTGATCTAATTTTAATAATGTTTATTGTATTGTTGATTGTATTTTAATATTATTTTGTTATTCATTGTATTTTTATACTATTTTATGTTCACCGCCCAGAGAGCTATCGCTAGTCGGGCGGTATATAAATTTAATAAATAAATAAATAATAAATAAATAAAGATACCTCGGGGCCAGAGCTTGGAAAATTTACTTTTTTTGAACTACAACTCCCATCAGCCCCAGCCAGCATGGCCACTGAATTGGGCTGATGGGAGTTGTAGTTCAAAACAGTAACTTTTCCAAGCTTTGCTTGGGGCTATTACCAATGTTTAAGAAGCTGGACTACTCCCCGCACTGCCCTGCCCCACAGCCATGGCCAATCTACTTAAGCAACATGCCACCTGAGCTCATTTTTATCTATTTATTTATTTATTTATTATTTGATTTATATCCCACCGGTCCTCCTGGCAGGAGCCCAAGGCGGCATCAATGATGCACACACACACAGGAGCAGTGTAAAGTATGCAAAAACAACAACAACCCTGCCTGCTATGGCCAATCTAGTTAGTATAAGGGGAAAAGCCTACTCAGCCCGAAGGTAACCAGAGAAACCTATGCTGCATCCGTCCGAGGGGCAGGGCAGGCTTTTTTAAAAAAAAATTATATCCCATATCAGCAAAAACAATTGAACAACAAGAAAAAGAAAAGCATTCCGGGGGTCCCAATTAGCGTAGTGACGGGTAATGGGAGGTATGGCGTTAGGAGGAGAACGTGCCAGGTAAGGGGAACTCGCCCCAGACAAGTTGTGTCTGTGCCTTGTTCCGGTTCTCCTCAAGGCCACAGAACTGCTGGTTGTTCTATCAGCCAGCCCTTAGATCTCCAGGTGCTGCTTTTGAATGCCAGGTCGGTATATAATAAAACCTCCCTTGTCCACGACTTAATTGTGGATGAGGGTGCCGACCTGGCATGTATAACCGAGACCTGGGTGGGTGAGCAGGGAGGAGTTGCTCTCTCTCAGCTTTGCCCACCTGGGTATACGGTGCAGCACTATGGTAGATCTGAGGGCCGGGGAGGCGGGGTCGCTGTGGTCTATAGGAGTATTTTCTCTCTCACCAGGCATCCTGTCCAGATGACGACTGGTCTAGAGTGCTTCCACCTTGTACTGGGCCAAGGAGACAGACTGGGAATCCTGTTGGTGTACCGCCCACCTTACTGCCCAACAGCTTCCCTAGCTGAGTTGACAGAGATAGTCTCAGAGGTGTTGTTGAGGTCCCCCAAACTTGTGGTGTTGGGGGATATCAACATTCATGCCGAGACTGTCCTATCTGGGGCGGCTCAGGACTTCATGGCCTCCATGACAACCATGGGGCTGTCTCAATTTGTTACTGGCCCAACGCATGTGTC
The DNA here is from genome assembly GCF_030035675.1 of Rhineura floridana. Classification (NCBI taxonomy): domain Eukaryota; kingdom Metazoa; phylum Chordata; class Lepidosauria; order Squamata; family Rhineuridae; genus Rhineura; species Rhineura floridana. The sequence goes on from NC_084487.1 coordinate 14,025,696, forward strand.
GGGTCACACTCTTGATTTGATCTTCGCCACTGGTCATGGAGATGGTGATCTGGAGGTGGGGTGTTTTTCATCTACTCCATTGTCATGGACAGATCACCGCCTGCTGAGTTTTAGACTTACGACGACTCTTTCCCTCTGCAAGGGTGGGGGACCTATTAAGTTGGTCCGCTCCTGGAGGCTTATGGATCCTATTGGTTTTCAGAGGGCTCTGGGAGTTTTTCCAGCTGATAGTACTGGCGCTCCTGTCGAGGCCTTGGTCGAACTGTGGAATACGGAGATGGCCCGGGCTATCGACACGATCACTCCCGCGCGCCCTCTTCGATGCAGAGCTCATACAGCTCCGTGGTATACCCCGGAGCTGAGAGTGATGAAGCAAGAGAGAAGGAGGCTGGAGTGCAGATGGAGACGAACTCCAGACGGATGCAATTATGCTTTGGTAAGTGCCTCTACTAAGTCGTATATAAAAGCGGTAAGGGCAGCGAAGAAGTCCCACTTCGCCGCCTCTATCAGGACATCTCTCTGCCGCCCAGCAGAGCTTTTTAGGGTTGTACGAGGACTCTTACATTCTGGTCCTCAAGATACCATTGAAACATCCGAAGCTCGCTGTAACGACATTGCAGGGCACTTCCAAAATAAAATTGCATGCATCCGTAGAGACCTAGATTCTGATGTTATGACAGATGAATCCATTGAAGTGTCCAGAACACGGTCTTGTCTTTCGTTATTGGATGAGTTTCAGTTGGTGCAGCTTGAGGAAGTGGACAAGGTGCTTGGAATGGTGCGGGCGACCATGTCTGCTCTAGATCCTTGTCCATCTTGGCTGGTCAAGGCTAGCAGGACTGGTACCACCGACTGGGCCAAGGAAGTGATAAATGCCTCCTTGAGTGAGGGAGTAGTCCCTAGCAGCCTCAAGGAGGCAGTAGTGAGACCTCTTTTGAAGAAACCTTCCTTGGACCCAGATAACTTGAACAATTATAGACCGGTGGCGAATGTCCCCTTTTTGGGCAAGGTTCTGGAGCGGGTGGTTGCCGGTCAGCTCCAGGTGCTCTTGGATGAGACCGATTATCTAGATCCGTTTCAATCCGGTTTTAGGCCTGGTTTTGGCACTGAAACAGCCTTGGTCGCCCTGTACGATGACCTGTGTCGGGAGAGGGACAGAGGGAGTGTGACTCTGTTGATTCTCCTTGATCTCTCAGCAGCGTTTGATACCATCGACCATGGTATCCTTCTGGGTAGACTCGCGGAGTTGGGAGTTGGAGGCACTGCTTGGCAGTGGTTCCGCTCCTACTTGGCGGATCGTCACCAGAAGGTAGTACTTGGGGAACACTGCTCAACACCTTGGACTCTCCATTGTGGAGTCCCTCAAGGGTCGGTTTTGTCCCGCATGCTTTTTAACATCTACATGCAGCCTCTGGGTGCCGTCATCAGGAGTTTTGGAGTGCATTGCCACCAGTACGCTGATGACACGCAGCTCTATTTCTCCTTTTCATCTTCTGCAGGTGAGTCTGTGGATGTGCTGAATCATTGCCTGACCGCGATAATGGACTGGATGAGAGCTAATAAACTGAGACTCAATCCAGACAAGACCGAGACACTGTTGGTGAGTGCCTTCCCTGCTCAGATGGTGGATGTTTACCCTGTTCTAGATGGGGTTACACTCCCCTTGAAGGAACAGGTTCATAGTCTGGGGGTTCTTTTCGATCCTTCCTTGTCTCTTGAGGCGCAAGTGGCCTCGGTGGCAAGGAATGCGTTCTACCACCTTCGGTTGGTAGCCCAGCTACGCCCCTATCTGGACAGGGATGACCTCGCCTCAGTTGTTCATGCTCTGGTAACTTCTAGGCTGGATTACTGTAATGCGCTCTATGTAGGGCTGCCCTTGAAGACAGTTCGGAAGCTTCAGCTAGTGCAAAACGCAGCAGCTAGACTGCTGACGAGGACCAGCCGGTCAGCGCATATAACACCTGTTCTGGCCCGTTTGCACTGGCTACCTATTTGTTTCCGAGCCAGATTCAAGGTGCTGGTTTTGACCTATAAAGCCTTACACGGCGTGGGACCGCAATATCTTGTGGAACGCCTCTCCCGCTATGAACCTACCCGGTCACTTCACTCAGCATCTAAGGCCCTCCTCCGGGTACCAACCCATCGAGAAGCCCGGAGGACAGTTACTCGATCTAGGGCCTTTTCTGTAGTGGCCCCCGAACTGTGGAACAGCCTCCCTGAAGAAATACGCCTGGCGCCTACGCTCCTATCTTTCCGGCGCCAGGTTAAGACCTGGCTATGCTCCCAGGCATTTTAGGCGTTTTATGTTATAATTTTTTTTAAAAAATTCTTTTCTTTTGTTCCTGCTTGTGTTCATTGTTTGTAGGCTGATTTTATTGTGATCTTGTATTTTAATCTTTTGTACACCGCCCAGAGAGCCACTCTCTATGGGCGGTTTATAAATGAAACAAATAAATAAATAAAATAAATTCTAAAAACAGTTAAAAACATTCTGAAACACAGTCACAGTTCAATATTCAGCCTTTCCCAACCAGTCCAGATGTTGTTGGACCACAACTCCCATCAGCCTCAGCCAGCATTGCCAATGGCTGAGGCTGATGGGAGTTGTGGTCCAACAACATCTGGAGGCACACTGGTTGGGAAAGGCTGCATTAGAAGTTTGTTCAAACTCCACCCCCATGCATGGCCAGCATGCTGATTTGCTGTGTATCACTACATATCACTAATCGTGTCTCTCTTCTATTTGGGGGAGGACATAGTGCCTCCCCCTACCTCACACACCTGTATCAACCACTGGGGAACAGGAGGTAAGTCATTGGGCCATATCGTACCCTAACGGTATAGTGTTAAAAATATCGTTGTGGGTTTTTTAATGCATGTCTCCCCATTCATAGTGGAGACTGGCTATCTATTATGCATGGTTCAACGAGTACTGATCACTGTTCCCCATTTAAAACAGAAACCCACCAGCTATTGCACATCTATCCAATCTTCCTAATGTTCATCATTATTTCCCATTGAAAGCACCTTCCTGGCTAGTAATTTTTGCAGGCTATTGCTCATCAGATCTCCCATTCAAACTGCTAAACTATTAACCATTATTCTAAGCCTATTGCTCATTCATTGTGCCTTCACTTATCTGAAGATGATCAGCAAGAAGAGGAGGGATCTGAGTTGGTCTCCTTGCATTGAGCTGACACTCGGAGTGGTTTCTGTAAGTAAGTTCAGAACAACTTTAGGAAATCATGTTTTGTGATAGCCGTTGGTTATACAAAACCTTAATATGCCATTGCAGCTCTGTCTAGTCCCATAACTCTTCAATCCTATGCTCAAGGCAACATTCTTAACTTCCCCAGGAGCCAGGTGAGTTAAGAACAAGGGCATTGCTGTCAACATCCTAAGTTCCCATTGCTCAGAGAGATTCCTCTTGCTCAGAAATTCTGCTTTTAAAAAAATTGCTGGCTGCTGCTATCCAAAGTCACATGTCTTCTAACTTTCTCTTTCTCTGTCAGTAGTATGGAGTTGTTGAATGTGCTTTACTTTTGCTGCAGGCAAAAGATCCATGACCAGCTGCCTCTCTCTCTAGCCTGTTGCTCTCATCACACCTCTGATACCCCAAACACATGCAATTCATTACATACTCAGAGAAAAACATTGCATAACTGACCATATTTCAACATAAGTCTGTTTAATGCTTTTGATAAGTCTGTATCCAATGGTGGTGCCCCTCTAACTGAAAGCTACCTGAGATAGGCCATTAACCTATCTAATATTGTCTACTCTGATTGGCAGCACTTGTGGGTCTCAGGAACCAAATTTCTCACTCCTACCTCCAGAGAGCCTATTTGAATGGAGATCCCAGGGATTGAAACTGGGACTTTCAGCATGCAAAGCATGTATTCTGGCATGGACGTTACACTAGTACCCTGGTCATGTGAGGAGAGAACAGCTGCCGTTTTTTGAGTGATGAGAACTTTTTAGGGTGAATCCTGTCTGAATAGGGTAACTGCCTGCATACAGGTGCTCTCGTGTAATTGCAAGTAGAGGAGGGGCATGATGGCTACGCTCAGCCTCCACGGTCAGAATGCCAGAATGCCTTCTGAATGCCGGTTGCTGGAAACTGCAGGAGGAGAGAGTGCTTGTGCATGCTAGTCCTGCTTGCAGGCTTCCCATAGGTATATGGCTGGCCCTTCTGATAAGAGAATGCTGGACTAGGTGGGCCTCTGGCCTGATCCAGCAGGGCTCTCCTTGTATTCTTAAGAGGAAAAGCACCTCCCAGTGCCAGTGGGGCAACAGGAGGAATTGTCCCATAGTGTAAGTGCTCAGATGAGTATAGATGAATTCATGGAGGACAAGGCTATCGATGGCTACTAGCCATGATGGCTGTATTCTGCCTCCACTGTTGGAGGCAGTATGCTTCTGAATACCGGTTGCTGGGAATCATAGATGGGGAGAGTTCTCTTGTGTTCAGGTCCACGGGCTTCCCATGGGAATCTGGTTAGCCACTGTGAGAACAGGATGCTGGACTCGATGGGCCTCTGGCTTGATCCAAAAGGCACTTCTTAATGTTCTTATATTTTCCTGCTTTCCTACCCTGGAATTTACTTAGCATGAGAGTTAATCCAGCTATGGATAACAGACAAAGCTGTTTAGATTCTAATGGAGATATAGCTCCCCAATAGTCTTATTTAAGGACTGCAGAAGTGATCTGTGTTCCACTTGCTCTGAAAGGCTTGTTACCCACAGATACACACACAACATTTTCTGTATATCAGCATGTTAAAGTTCCTGTTGTGAGATCAGAATGCCATCAAAGTGAGGGTTGTTTCCTCCTCCTCCTCCGACACCCCCGTTTTCAGTTTTAAGATTGCAAGCTGTACCATGAGAGCTGAATGAGGAAGGGGTGGGAGGGAAAGCAAGACAAAAGGAAATGGCTGGTTTCATATTCATATGTGGGTCTTCTACTTTCAAGTATAACTTGCACTTGGCTACTTAAGAAGTCATTCAGGAGTGAATCAATAGTAATGACTGTAATCAGGAGGGCTAATTAGCTGACGATGCCACTGATGGAAAGTTCATTGCTCTACAGCCCTGAAAAACACCTAACTCGATAAAGCCTGCAGGCAAGGAGGGCGCTGTTAAATGGAGAGGTTTGGTTTTTGATCTGCTGTGTGAAGGACCTGCTCTTTAAAATAAAATAAAAAGTCCTGGTTAGAGGGCAAGGGGTTGGGCTGTGTCTCCAGCTCCATTCACACAACACTTTCCTGACAGTAGGGATAATGCCAATGGTATGACACCAGTATTGGACTGTATTCCTGAGCACGGTTGCTCTTAGCAGTAGTTATAGCTACTACTTCAAGGACTGCCTCTGCCCACATGAAACAACCTGGCCCCTGCGTTCAGTGTCTGAGGCCCTTCTTTGTGTGCCCCCTCCTAGGGAGGTGCAGAGGGTGGCGACACGAGAATGGGCCTTCCCAGTGGTGGCCCCCCACTTCTGGAACGCTCTCCCCAGGGAGGCACGCCTGGTGCCTTCATATCTATCTTTAGGCTGCAGGCAAAAATATTCCTCTTCTCCCAGGCATTCGGTTCATAATTTTTGGAGGGTTTCTGACATTGTAGCCTTTTAGAGGATGGGTCATTTCATCTTCTTATCCATGTTTTTTTTTCTACCTTTTAGTTGTGTTAGTTTTATATTGGTTTTAATTTTTTTATTGTATGTCACTTTGGGTTCATTTTTGTGAAGAAAAGTGACCAATAAATTTAATTGGTTGATTGACTGATTGACTGACTGACTGATTGATTGATTATAACACCACCACCACCAACTATGGTAACTTGTGGAGGGAGTGTTGCGCTGCCTGTAGTGAGGAAGTAACAATAGCGAACATGACCTTTGGTGGTGGTACTGATTTTAAATTTCCCTTGAAAATGCTTAACATGTGGAGTGACCTCCAAATTTATTTGTAGGCAAAGTCCTAGGGATGTCAGAACTCCCCCCTCCCCAAAGCCTGGCAAGTTTTGTCAATCTTGTGGCAAGTTGCTTGGCATTCCCAAAAATCCCTCAGACGTTTCATCTAAGAAAAAGGCTCCAAGTTCAACCTGAATTTTTCTTTATGCAAAGTGTTACTGGCCTTCTGTATAGTTGCCATCTGTATACATAGGGAACTGCTTATACTGAGTCAGACCTTTATCTAGCTCTCTACTGCCTACACCGACCAGCAGTTGCTCTCCAGGATTGCAGACCGGGATCTCGCACAACCCTACTTGAAGATGCCAGGGATTGAACCTAGGACCTTCTGCAGACAAAGCAGTTGCTCTACCACCGAGCTACAGGCTTCTCAAAGTATATACTGCTTAGTATGTACTAACCATGCCCTTAGTCATTTGTGGAGGCAATCAAAGCCAATGTGAAATTCAATGCGCTATGTAGTTGTTAATCTAAAATAATTCCAGTACATTTTAATAAAAAATATAAGGGGACATGAGCCTCAGTCTTATTATCATTTGCAGCAGCGTTTGGATGGTGTGTTCAAAGGTTCAAAACCCTTCACATGCATGGTCAAGTGATAATCCCCATGCAGTCCTATAAGGCAAATCAGTATTTTTGTTCGCCATATTGAAATGGGAAGATTGAAGACGAGGGGGAGTGCCTTGGTGAAAGCTACTAGGGAATTTCTGGACAGAGGCAAGATTCAAACTGAAGAACAAATAGTCTCGTGAAGGATAAGGCCCTCAGTGGCTACTAGCCGTGATGGCTGTGCTCTGCCTCGACGGTCAGAGGCGCAATGCTGCCAAATATTCGTTGCTGGAAACCGCAGGGGGAGAGTGCTCTTGCGCTCAGATCCCATTTGTGGGCTTCCTGTTGGTTGACCACTGAGAGTAGGATGCTAGACTGGATGGGCCACTGGCCTGAACTAGCAGCCAGGCTTTTCTTATGTTCTCATTTTCCTACTGAGCTGTTGGGTATTTAACAGCAGACTCTTGTGCATGTCTTCTCAGAAAACAGCCCCAGTGACTTCGCTGGGAGTTAGACTGCATACACACTATACATTTAGGTGCATTTCCTGCCCCCCCCCAAATAATCCTGGGAGCTATCATTTGTTAAGGGAGCTGGGAATTGTAGCTCTCTGAGGGGTAAACTGCAACTCCGAGGATTTTTAGGGGGCATGCTTTAAATCTGCTTTCATTACTCATAAGAAGAGCCTATGGGAAGCCCGCAAGCAGTGTCTGAGCATTCTCCCTCCTGTGGTTTCCAGAAGCTGGTATTTGGAAGCATGCTGCCTCCAACTGTGGAGGCAGAACATAGCCCTCATGGCTACTTGCCATTGACAGCCTCATTCTCCATGAATATGTCTAATCCTCTTTTAAAGCCATCCAAGTTGGTGGCCATCACTGCCTCTGGTGGGAGCAAATGCCATCATTTAGCTACGCACCGTGTGAAGAAGTACTTTCTTTCATCTGGACTGAATCTTCCAACATGCCCATGACTTCTGGTGTTATGAGAGGGGGATAAGAACCTTTCTCTCTCCACTGTCTCTTCGCCATGCAAAACACTTTTTGGTGTTTTTCTTTTCCTCTATAAAGTGTCCAGCCATACGAGTCTTCAACCTTCAAGATTTGCAGAAGTACAAAAAAAAAAAAAAAAAAACTTTGGGAGGGAGGAAACAAGGGAGAAGTGGGGCAAAAAGCCTGGGGGGGAACCATTAGCCCAATGACCACGCTCAGTGGCCAGAGAACTGACTGTTGGGGGGGGGAATGGAATGGTGTATCTTGGAAAAGGGCATGGCTGGCTGGCTGGAACTCTGAACATATAAAATAACCCAAGGGGTATCTGTTCCTGAGGGAGGTAGATGCCCTCTCTCTAAATGGCACCTCCATTGGGACTGGTGGGGCAGAAGGCAGAGAGCCCAACAGTAGGTGAAATCAGAGCCAATGCAAGGCAAAGCCGCCAGTTCTTGGCTGGTTGTAACTAAGGAGGCAAGCAGGTAGGGGCTGGCTGAGAACTGATCTGAGGATGGTGGGGCAGTGCCCCATTTCCCCTTATGGACCAGCCTCCACTGGGAACCTCTGAATTTGATGTGGATAAACTCTTAAAATATTCCAAACATTCAGAAGGACTAGTGTAACAGAACAGATTTTAATGCCAAGTGGCTGGTGAGAGGGGGCGTTTCTGGCTGTCACATCAGTGAAGATTATAGAGCAAAAAGGCATCTCCTGATTTTATTTGAGCGCGTTCGACCTTAAAGTGATTAAACCATTATTTCTAGGAATGAGGAATTCTCTTGCCAAAAAGGGGTTTCTTGATGTCATTAACGACGATTAAGCACCGGTTCTTATTTATCTTCGTGATGGCTTCCTTTTGACACTCTGACTGCTTCCAACTCGCTGACACATTATGTCAGCTGTATAAAAGGTAACTGGAAATGGCAGCAGGCGAGAAAGAGCGTGTCGCCATGCCTGGAATGACATGGATTATCTGGGCAGCAGGAGTTTCTGGCACTGCAGCCCGTTTCTATTTGACCTGCTGCATGATTGGCTGCTGGGGAGAGTGATGAATCACGAGAGGTCATGAAGCAAGGCTGCTGGCTTCCCCACCGAGGAAGTAAAAACTGGAATATTCCTTCCCAAAGTGGTGAAACTCAAAAAAACGTGTGTGTTTCCCCCTTCTTTTTCTTCTTTTCCTGTCACTTTATCAAATCGTTTTTCTCTGCAGAATGCCTTATTAACTTAAGGAATTCATTGGCATTAGATGCACCGATAGATTAGGAACACAGGAATATAGGAAGTGGCCTTCCACTGAGTCAGACTATTGGTCCATCTAGCTCAATACTGTCTACACTGACTGGCAGTGGTTTTCCAGGGTTTCAGGCAGGATTCTCTCCCAGGCCTATCTGGAGATGGCGGAGATTGAGCCTGGGACCTTCTGCACTCAAGGCAGATGCTCTACCACTGAGCTACTGCCCTTCCCCTAAGGGCCATATTGGAGCAAAGATAAGACATAATACTGAACTTATAGCTGATTCTCCACCAGCAGTGTGAATCCAGCCTTCTTTGCAATGGTTTGGCCCTCAATCCTAGCGAGAGGTGGATGAGAAATTTGATTCAGCTTGCACTTGAAGGTGAACCTAACTAATTCACGCTTTCTGACATAATGGCCAAACCAAACCACAGGCATCTTTTGAAATTTGCATTTCTCCGAATTCTGAAATGCAGTTCTTCTGCCAAGTAATGTAATCCTAGGGCAAAGTGTGTATATAAATGCATATGTGAAAATGCATTAACATTAAGGGAAATGCCTTTGCAAAAGTGAGTGTATTAGGGAAAATGCCTAAAAACGTGTGAAATCCTCACTAAAATCCTGATGAATTTTCTTGAGGACTTTTTTTTAACACAAACTGATGTAGAAATGTGGAGAACTGAATTAAAGATTGGGAAAATGAGAAACTGGGAGAAACAAAAATGGACAAACTCACCCATCCCTGATCCTAGCCCTCAGGCTGCAGCGTGGGTAGGTATGGAGAAGAATTGTTATTTGGGCTTTATTTATCTTTTTAATGAACTTATATAGCTTGCAACTTCTGGACTAATGCATGTTTCAGATCATAATTATCATAGCTCTCTGATTTCACACCTCTCTGATTTTTTGCAATACAGTTCTCAGCTAATAAAACAAAATAATAAGCCAAAATGTGTTAAAAATGCATATTTTCACATCAAATAAATTTAGAAATGAGATAAAATATATATATTTAAATGTGAATCTTCATACTATTTTTTTTTAAAAAAACAGATTACTGTAGAAACAGAATGGGATGGACATATATATGAACACATGCAAAATTGGCATTCACAGGAAATAGACTGATCCATCCATTCCTGGGGTGGGGGGTAGCGGTATTTTTCAAAAAGTATCACATGGACATTCATTAGAATAGGTCCTAGGGCAGGGGTACGCAATGTGGCACCTTCCAGATGTTGTTGGACTCCAACTCCCATCAGTCTCAGCCAGCAACTCCTATGATGGGAGTTCTAGTCCAGCAACATCTGGAGGGCACTATGTTGGGTAGTCCTATTCTGGAGCATGAGCCAATGGTGCATGATGCAAGAAGTAGCTTTGCTAAGAACTGGTCTGGATCTTTCGATGCCAGGGTGGATGTCTGTTTTTATACTTATTTATTGTAAGATGTCCAGGGAACTTTATGTGGCGGGATGGCACACTGGCGTCATGAAATAAAATAAAATGTGCCAGGAATATAGGTGCAATAAATAAATAGCTGCTCTCATGTTTGGCTATCAAATTGACAAAGGCAATTTCAACAAGGCTTGTGAGTTTAAAGGCATGATTCTCGGGGGGGGTGGATATCCTAGGGAACAGAAGAGGGCAGTGCCTTTTTAAGAGAGCTCATTGCCAGAGTTTGTGCCTTGCATTCATAGGATTATGATTATTTATTAAATTTATAGCCCGCCCTTCCTCCCAAAGGAGCCCAGGGCAGCAAACACACAAACGATAAGACATCTAAAAGAAAAACTCCAGTACAGGTGCAAACTGTGAAAGATCTTGACATAAAAGGGAGGTCTTCAGTAGGTGATGAAAAGGCAACAGGGATGGTGTCTGTCTAATAATTAACAGGCGGGAATGTCAAAAGGTAGGTGCCAATTCCTATATTGTGCCAAATGGACCTCCTGATAAGATGAATCTGATAAGATTATCCCTGATAAGATGCAGAGCACAGTGATTGATTAGGTATATAAGGAATGAGACAATCTTTTAGGTATCCTGGTCCCAAGCTGTATATGGCTTTAGGCACCAGAACCAGTAACTTGAACTTAGTCTGGTAGCTAATTGGCAGCCAGTGCAATTCTTTCAGCAGTGGGGTAACATGATGGTGATATCCTGCCCCACTGAGCAGTTGAGCCACCATATTTTGCATAAGGTCCCACTAGCCAACATTTCCAGTCTAAAGGAGCTCTGATATCAGGATTTTGGATAGATATTTCCTTTGGAGAACTGCCATGCCTACAGTCACAGCAGACCATATGGGAGCAGAGGAACAGACCGCCTCACATGTTATGAGGCAGCTTCATATGTACAAAGCCATTTCCAAAGATTGTGAATGGCATATATTCAAAGATAAAATGGAAAGCGAGAGGTGTGTTGAACAATCAGGGTAATCTGAATTCTGGTGAAAATGCTGGACACTCTTTGAGCACTTCTGTTGCCAGGGGAAGAATAAGGGGAGTGGTCAGTTTTTCTGTTCTATGGGTCCTTGTGAAGCAGCAGCCGTCGGGGGGCAGGGTCCAATCCTTGTGCACAGTTATTTCATAGAATCATCATTTGACAGTAAGGCCATTGGACTCAGTGCTGTTGTTTTATATAGTGCCATTATATAGTGCACAGTGTGTTACAGAATGCAAGAGAGTAGGTCCCTGCCCCGAGGCGCTTACAATAAAAACATTGACAGCAGAGAAACAACAGTGGAAGAGTGAGGAAGTGGAGGCATAGGCAAACAGAGAAGCAATTGTTTTAGCTGCATGTGTTCAGGCTTAGTTTTTGGTTTAGGTCCAAAATGCAGTGGCCGGGTTACTGGCTGGGGTTCCATTCAGATTTCGTGTAACCCTGCGTTTTCAAACAGCTGCATTGCTTGCCAGTTCATTTCCAGGCCCAATTTAATGTGCTCACATTAATGTTTAAGCCCTAAACAACTTAGGGGCCCAAATATCTGAAGGAGTGCCTTTAGACCCTTTAGACCCTGTTAATCAGTAGATCTTGCACACCATGCGAAGTTCTGGTCAACCCTCATTGGATCCTCAATCCTGGTTCATTTTGCTCAGCAGCAAGACCCAATGGAATGGGATGATGCATAGGTCAGAATTTGACTTGGTGTGCATGGGCCTTGATAAGATCTACTGATTAACAGATCCTCTCGGGCGTTAAGATCAGCAAAGGGGACCCTCTTGGTAGTTCCGCAGCTCTCAGAAGCTCTGAGGAACAGTGACCCACGAGAGGGCATTCTCTGTGGCAGCCCCTAAATTGTGGAGTTCCTTCCCCACAGAGGTGTGTCTCTTTTTACGCTGCTCTTTGACCCCTGAGGGTCATATTTTAGGACCCACTCTATTCTTGTCATTGCAATTTAACTGTTTTTAATGTCACCTTTTAAATTGTTGTGCCTTGCCCTTGGACTTTAGGGTGAAGGGCGGGTAACAAAACATAATAACAATAATAATATTCGTAGGAGGGCATGGAAGTAGAGGGATTGTGCCAAAGACGTCACGGTACAGGTGGAGGGATTTGAATGAAGCAAGAGAGGTGGCTTCACACAATGTTCAGGAGGAACGTGCATACAGTTGGACTGTTAATGCCTTTGTAATGCCTACTTGGACACGCAGTGGCTAAAAAAGGCCTTTCTGAGATCTGCTCCCTGGCGGTCCTTTAAGTTGACGATGACCCCATGACCTCCATGACCCCTTCTACATGCCAAGCATGCGCTGTACCACTGAGCTACGAGTCCTCTCCAAAAGGGCCAGCTTCTTTCACCCAGTTGCATTGGCTTATCTGGGATATGATGTCAGGCTCAAAAATTTACATCTCAGGGAGTGGTGGGAGGGAGAGCTCCTTTTGCTCAATGAATGGGCAATGCATGTGCTGACCCAAAGGGCAGCATCAAGATGATGGGGCAATCATTGATGGCACCTTGAGAAGACAAGCAGATCAGGAGGTTATCACTGAAAAACATTTTTGTAAGAGTGTTGAATAGACTAAACAAGGCAGGGATAACAGAAAGGAAGGGAGCAAATTAAAAGAGGAGTTTTCGCTCTTGGCCAGTAGACAGAGATGAATCAGCCTATTTCTGACCTATGTCAGTTTTGCACGTGTTCATTCCTAAGTCCATCCTGTCCCATTTCCGCATCATATGATTTTATTTATTTATTTATTTATTTATTTCGTTTCATTTCTAGACCACCCATAGCTAGTAGCTCTCTGGGCAGTGTACAAAACTGGATTAAAATACAATAATATAATAAAATCAATAACACATAGCAGCAAGTTAACTAACAAAATTAAACATAAAAACCTCCTGCATGAAAGTTCTTATTTTAAAAAGCATTTTTGGACATATGTTCTCGCAAAATAATCCTTTTAAATGTGCTTTGTATGTTTTCTTGGTATTTGAGGGATAAGGAAGGAAGTCTCCATGCAGTGGACAAGCTTGGGAAGATATCAAACTAGAGCCATATGTTAAAATATATAAACCAGAGTCGGATAGGATAACAAATTTCCAGTGCAGTTAGGTATTATTAAGCCCAGTTTCCTCAATGGTGCAGGAAATGGCAACTGGATTTCTTAGAGGCTGCAGCAGATGATCTGTTACATATCCCCCCTCCCATATTCTAGGACAGTTCTTAAATGCTCCAAAAGTGAGGGGAGGAGGGATCCCTTCATTTTGGGATGTTCCTGTTGCTTCTGGGGGGCTTGAGGTGGTAGCCTAGATATAGGTTCTTTTCAGACTGGTGTTTTGCTGGTGTATTCTGCAACACATTAGTGACACAATTGTGTATTAGTGGTGTATTTATAGGGGACTGGCCACACATTATTATGCTTTATTCAGCAGAGCTTTCCCAATGTCATTTCATTATGGCCTTCAAGAGAGGGACTCTTGCATTACAATGCCATAAAAGTAGAACGAAAAGAAATAGACAGAATATTTGTGGAAAGTTACATGATTTCAATAGGAAGTTACAGGACATGCACTGATTGGAAATGAAGCTGTATGTTTGCCCAAAAACTTTTGTAGGTGCAAGGAGTATTGAGAACAGGATTAGGTGTAACCACCCTGATACCATCGTGAGCACAAATTACTATGAACGCACAATAAAAAGGATGTCTGGAGTAGGGATGGTGGAGAAATTTTATTCGGTTTACACGTAAAGCCACATCTATCAAATGTGCACTGTCTGAAACAATATGAGGACTGAAACACAGCCATCCTTTGAAATTTCCACTTATCCAAATTTTGCAATGCACTTCTCCAGCCAATGTTTACAAAAATGCATATATTAGGGGGAATGTGCATAAAGTGAATGTGCATACACTAGTGAAAATAACATATAACATTATATTAGGAGAAATTGCTTGGAAAATGTGTACCTTAGTCAAAACTGCGTGCAAAGATGTGTTTATTAGGAGAAATTTGCACTAAAATTCTGAAGAAATTTCATGAGGATTTTTAAAAACAAAATTCACAGATTGCTGCAGAAACATGGAGGACTGAATTTAAGATTGGAAAAATGAGACACTGAGAGAACTAACATTGACAGATCCTTCTATCCCTAGTCTGGTGTGTGTGTGCGTGCATATTTGCCTTCTCTCAAAACCGTGAGTTTTCCATTATCCCCAGGACAGGACTCTCGCTGCGGAAGGATATATCTCACATGCCCAACTCTCTCCCCAACATTTATGTCCTGGGTGAATAGTTTCATTCACACTTTTTGTTTGTACATGGCCCTGGAATCCTCTTGATGGGGTGTGGTGGTGGTTAAGAAATACATGAAATAATAAAAAAAATGCATTGGTTTCAGTTGTAAGCGCTTTGGACATTTTCTGGAAAAGCAAGGTATTCATTTCTCAGATAGGTTTTTGAGAGTCCTGCTCATTAGAAACATCTAATTTGAGGGGAACTAAGCTTTGCAAAGACTGGCAAAAATTCTCAGAAGGGTTGCAGACATCCCTGCCGATTTTAATGATGCCAGTAGGTTGTTTTGTTATGTGTTCCACTTTGTGTCCTAGTGATGATGATTTTTAACCACAACCACTCAATGCTTTGGCAGAAAATTGCCATTTAATGGTTGTATTTTTATCTACTGGTACGTTTTATGCTGTTCCCATAAAAAAATTAAAATTATGCAATACATTTGGTTTCATTATTGCCGTATAATATGCTAAACAACTTGTGGCCATTATAGTTAATGAAAATGTTTATGATGATTAATGTGGAGCTGATGGAATTAAAGAGAGATGGAAAGAAAGGGGAAAAGAGCCAAGGGAGATTGGTGAGGCCAAGTATGATTGGCTAAATATGCAGGATGAGTCACAAACACCCATAGTTAGTGGGTGTACCGGGGGCCCGAGATCTGGACCCCCACTTTGATTACAAGGCTCATGAGTGAGCTGCAAAGCACAATGCTAGTGAAACCCCAGCAGCATTTTAATTTGCTCATAGGCCTAAATTTGCATGTTGTTATGTGCCTCCAAATTGACTATGACTTATGGCGACCCTATGAATCAGCTACCTCCAAGAGCATCTGTCACAAACTGTTCAGATCTTGTAAGTTCAGGTCTGTGGCTTCCTTTATGGAATCAATCCACCTCTTCTTTTTTATTTATTTATTTATTTTATTTAATTTATATACCGCCCTAAGCCAAAAAGGCTCTCTGGGCGGTGTACATAAAAGATAAAACAAGCAAAATATATAAATACAGTAAATATAACAGAATCAAAAGTCAAAACAACAAACAACAACAACCAAGCAACATCAAAATATAACAATAATAAGATACTGTTTAAAATACACGATAAAAACAATTATTAAGATACATTTTAAAATGCCTGGGAGTATAAAAAGGTTTTCACCTGGCGCCAAAAAGATAGCAGCGTCGGCGCCAGGTGTACCTCATTGGGGAGACTATTCCACAATTCGGGGGCCACCACCGAGAAGGCCCTAGTTCTGGTCACCACCCTCCGAGCTTCTTGATGGGATGGCACTCGGAGGAGGGCCTTAGATGTCGAGCGCAGTGTACGGGTAGGTTCGTATTGGGAGAGGCGTTCCACCAGGTATTGCGGTCTCATGCCGTGTAGGGCTTTATAGGTCAAAACCAGCACTTTGAATTTAGCCTGGAAACAAATAGGAAGCCAGTGCAGACGGGCCAGAACGGGTGTTATATGAGCGGACCTTCTGGTCCGCGTCAGTAGTCTGGCCGCTGCATTCTGGACTAGCTGTAGTTTCCGAACTATCTTTGGCCTTCCTCTTTTTCTACTCCCTTCTGTTTTTCCCAGCATTATTATCTTTTCTAATGAATCGTGTCTTCTCATGATGTGTTCAAAGTATGATAACCTCAGTTTCATCATTTTAGCTTCTAGTGATTGTTCTGGTTTAATTTATTCTAACACCCAATTATTTGTCTTTTTTGCGGTCCATGGTATGCACAAAGCTCTCCTCCAACACCACATTTCAAATGAGTTGATTTTTCTCTTATCCGCTTTTTTCACCGTCCAACTTTCACATCCATACATAGAGATCGGAAATACCATGGTCTGAATGATCCTGACTTTAGTGTTCAGTGATACATCTTTCCATTTGAGGACCTTTTCTAGTTCTATCACAGCTGGCCTCCCCAATCCTAGCCTTCTTCTGATTTCTTGACTATTGTCTCCATTTGGGTTAATGACTGTATTGATAATCCTTGACAAGTTCAATGTTCTCATTGTCAACTGTAAAGTTACATAAATCTTCTGTTGCCTTTACTTTAGTCTTTTTGACGTTCAGCTGTAGTCCTGCTTTTGTGCTTTCCTCTTTAACTTTCATCAGCATTCTTTTCAAATCATTACTGGTTTCTGCTAGTAGTATGGTGTCGTCCACTGGCTGTGATACATCCATGCTTAAGCACCGTAAAGTTCCATTGATTTCAGTGGGAGTTACTTGATATCATGCTTAACTTTCTGTCTGAAATTGGTGGACTTTGGGGTCATGCACACTATATCGAAAGAAATAACATATTAAGGTGCTATCTCAGAGTCTATTTCAGTAAGAGAAATTCAGCAGAGTGGTCAGATGAAGATATCTTTTAAAAGTTGTCCACAGCCACATCTGTGATTTGAGTGGTTTTGAAACCTGGGCACAGCTTATCAGGAGAACTCCAAGGAGATAACGAATTATGAAAGGTAACCTATAATATGTAACTCAAGAGCAGTCTTAGCAGTGTTTTAGGGGTGCTCTCTCAGTTCAGGCTAGGTGACTGTGAGGCCAATTGACCTGCCAGTATTCCAGGTGAGCCATGTTTGTACGGTTATTATTTTATTTATTAACTATTTAGTATGTGTATAAATCCTGGGTGTTCTCTGGGCTGCTCACAAAAAAGTAAAAGAATAAAATATAGTATTAAAAATACAACACAAAACCATCAAAGCAAAAGCATAAAAATGTAGGAAGCTGCATTACAGCATATCAGACCATTGGTTAATCTCATTCAGTATTATTAACACTGACTGGCAGGGGCTCTCCAAGGTTTCAGATGGGGATATTCTCAACCCTACCTGGAGATTTAAAGTGGGAACTTCGGCATGCAAAACAGTTGCTCTAGCACTGAGATTTCCCCATCTGTTCTTTCCAGCAAAGACCATAGTAAAACAATTAGTAGCATGGATATACAATAAAACATTAATCATAAAATCAAGATGCCCAGATTATAAAACCACAAGTGGTTTTAAAGGCCTAGGTGAAAGGTCTTCACTGAAAAGACAGTAAGGATGGCACCAGGCGAGCCTATCTGGGGAGGCTCTTAGGTAACCAGGGTGCCACCACAAGGAAGGCTCTCTCTCTAGTAACCACCCACCTCACATTATTTTATTTATTTATTTATTTTATCCATCTGTCTTTACAACAAAAGAGTATCAGAGTGACTTACATGTTGAAATAAATACCCAACAAGACCATAATCAATAGTAAAAGTCTTCATCCACAACCATCAGTTAACAAGGGCAATATCTTTCCCTGCCCCACCAAAAGATGAACATCAAGAATAGCCCAGAAAGTTAACCAACGCCAAGGCCCAAATGCCTGAGGGAATAAGAATGGCTTCACCTGGTGCCTAAAAGCTGACAAAGTTAATGCCAGGCGAGCCTCCCTGGGGAGAGCATTCCACCACTGAAGAGCCACCACTGAAAAGTTCTCTCATTGCCACCCTCTACACTTCCCTTGGAGGATCTGACAAGGATCTTCATGACTGTGTAGGCCTTTCAGGTAGCCTGGTCCTAAGACATGCAGTTGGGCTCCTGCATTGAGCAGGGGGTTGAACTTGATGGCCTTATAGGCCCCTTCCAACTCTATGATTCTAAGAGCTCTAAGGGTGAAAACAAGCATTTTAATTGGGTCCGTCAACAGTCTGACTAGGGATGGGTCTGTCCATTTTTCTCAGTTTCTCATTTTTCTAGTCTTCAGTTCTCTCCATTACCACATTCATTTTCAATGTTCTTAGATGTTTTTAAGTGTTTTAAATATGTTTTTTATTTTGTTTTTTAATTGTATTATCACTGGCGTCTGCTGCCTTGGGCAGCTTTAGGAGGAAGGGCAAGATATAAATGTAATTAATAGTAATGATAATAATCAGTTTGCTTTTTTATGAAAAAAAAGGTCCTCATGAAAATTCATCAGCATTTTTGTATGAATTTCTCCTAACAGGCACATTTTTGTATGCAGTTTCTCCTAATATACACATTCTTGCAAAGCAACTCCCTCAAATAGAATGGATTGTTAATATTATTTTCACTAATATATGCATTTTATGCACATTTCTTGGCTGGAGAACTGCATTGCAAAATTCAGAGAAGTGTGAATTTTGAAGGATGGCTGTGTTTCGGTTCGTTATTGTTTCGGAAAGTGCAGATTGGGTAGGTTCAACTTTAAAAGCAAACTGAATCTAATTTATTCCCCATCCCTAAGTTTGACTGTGTCCCAAATACCTTCTGCAAAGTTCCTCAGTGTTCCTTATGGGTACAAATGTTGGAAATGTTGGCATTTCCACAAGGCCAGTTCCCCCCATTGCACTGTTGACATTTGAAATGAGGGGCCATATATTACAGGCCGATGATGGTAGCTTCTCACATCAGTGTTTCACCCTCCCATGGAGTGGCATGAGAAATAGCCATGCTATCCTCCAGTCCCACCGCTGATGTTGTGTGGGACCCAACCATGCCAATGCAGTATCCACATCACTCCACTTTCTCTATCTCACACTTTCCAGGGCATTTCCCTGTCACTTCCCTTATCACAAAAAGCCCAATCTTTAGGGAAGCTGGGTTGCTTTGCAAGATCTAATTGCACAACCTGAATTTATCAGTATGTGATTGAATCCCACCTGAAAATAGCAACAGGCTGAAAGCACCCTTGTTGTCTGATTATTCAAAGGGGTTTTTAAAGATTAATTTCTCACCCAATAGTGTTAGATTAAGAAAAAAAACCTAGGGTGTCCTCCCTATTATATGCCCCCTTTCATACCCACCCAGAAAACATTCCAGGGTAAGTTGAGAGTAGCCAGTGCTCACAGTGGGATGCAATGCCGCCTCACTGCTTTTTAGTTGGACCTAAAGACACGAGTGATGTGAATGAATTGGAAGGTCATGATAGACATTTTCTGTATAAATAAATGGATTAAATAAAAGTATTCTATCATATTTTCAATGGATGCATCTGGGTCCAGCCTAATTTGGAATGAAACACCCACTTCCTTTCCCCCTTCCCCACGCCGAGCACTCAAAGGAGGCAGGGATATAGGAAACTGGTCCATATGGTCATTATTGTCTTCACCAGGGGTAACCAACGTGATGCCCTCCAGATGTTGTTGGACTACAATTCCCATCAGTCCCAGCCAGTACGACCAATGGTCAGTTTCCATGGGAGTTGTATTCCAACAACATCTGAGGGTGCCATGTTGGCTGTGCCTGGTCTACACTGACTGGCAGTGGCTCTCCTGGGCTTCATTCCAGCCCTACCTAGAGACACCAGGGACTGAGCCAAGCACATTGTGGAAAGCCACAATGACTATAGGCAAAAATGAGCTAGCTGAACCAATAGCCTTAATTCAGTACACAGCAAATTCCGATGTTCACTACTGTCCTTCTGGCCATTTAGAGTGGTGGTTCCCAAAAATAAGTTTCCCCCATGAAGCACTTGACAATTACTGAGGGTTCTGGTGGACCACTTAATGTTTTTCTGCCAGTTTTAGCATTTGTAACACACTGTGCTAGATGCTGGTATGTTTTTTAAATTGCATTTATATATAGCGTCTTACTGTATAACAATTTGCGTTCCATAGAATTAAAACAGTAATATGATTAAAATACAACATAAGAAATAAAAGAAGCAATAAAAATACAATTAAAATCAATTTGTATATTTAATAGGATGGATTTGTCATCTCCCATCTTCATCCACAAATCCACAGACACACCATGAACCACCTGAATGAAGCTCATCCATAGAGCACAGTTTGGGAACCCCTGATTTAGAGAAGAGATTATGGCATACATATAGTCCCCTGATACTCCACCATAAGGTGCCAGTCACCAATAAAATTTCTGAACTAGAAACCTGATGTCACATTAGTCACTCTTTGTGAGATTCCCAAGAACAGACTCGGGCACCAGTTAACATAACATTTAAGAATGTACGAACCAACCAATCTTTGCATTTTTCTTTCTCACCAACTGCTTCCCTATGTGAAAGACGATAGGGGTTTTTTTGTTGTTGTTTCAAATGTCAAACGATTTGTATCCTTCCTTCAGAACTTCCAAAATGTGTTTTTCCCCCACCACACAGTGAAGGAACAGCACTCTCTCTCTCTCGAGCCGAAGAACTTGTCTTCAGCTTTCCAGCCCACATTTACTTTTAATGAGAGCGTTGCATAACTCCTTTTAGACATTATGAAAGGCTCACAGCTGGTGAACTTCAAGAGAACCTTTAGTGCTGTTTGCATTTAGTGGGGGGACCCTTCTCTGGATGAGTGGAGAGTGGCTTCGTGAATCCCCAACCTTTTATAAGTACATCAGCCATGGGGAACCTTTGGCCCTTCAGATGATGCTGAACTACAACTCCCATCAGTTCCAGAAAGCATGGCCATTGGCCAGGGATTATGGGAGTTGTAGTTCAAAAACATCTGGAGGGCTAAAGGTACCCCATGCATAGTTTACTTATTCACTTCATATAAGGCATTATTCACACACGCATGAATGCATATCCCTTTGGGATTCCCAGCAACTGGCATTCAAAGGCGCACTATTTCCTTAGCCTCCATGAAGTTGTCTAGTCCTCTTTTAAAGCTATCCAAGTTATGGGTGCCCATCATTGCCTCCTGTGGAGGTGAAATCAGTAGTTCAACTATGTGTTGGGTGAAGAAGTACTCTCTTTTGTTGGGCCTGAACCTTCCAACATTCAGCTTCTTTAGATGTCCACAAGTTCTTGTATTATGAGAAGGGGAGGAAACCCTTCTCTGCATCCACTTTCTCCCCACTTTGCACCTTGATGTGTGGCACGAAGATGGGTCCCATTTTCCACTCTCTCTTGGGCAGCACTGTATCTTGGGCCTTTCCTGTCCCTCAGTTTCTCTACACTAGACCTCCATGCTTGGGGCTGGTTCCTACGCGCATGCCATACACTAACAGCTGCCGCTTTTTTACCAGGGATATGAAGTTCAATCATGTGTGTTAGGTGAAAGTGTTGCAGCTCATGTCTCCTTTTTTAAAAAACAAACCCATAATAACTCAGTGATATAGCTTTGATATACACCAGCTGGCCAAGAGGCTAAAATACTGGCCAGGTCAGTTTGTTTGTTTATTATGTTCAATTGCTTTCCCTAGATTACTTCAGAGTGCCTTTGGGGCTACTGAGTTCATTACGGCTGCTGAACTAGTTCATTATTGTGGCACTTATTTCCAGTTGCTATCCGTTAGCTGCAATTCCAGAGTTTTGTTGTTGATGGTGTTGTTGCATCTGCTCTTTTCAACTTGATGTTTAATTCATGTTCTATGAAACAGGTGTGGAAGCCACCTCAAGGATGCCTTTCGACCAAAAGCTGGCGTATAAACTGAAATAAATAAATGCTTTTTTAAAAAAGTAATGCTTATGATCATAGGTCACATCTGCACCATTGTTTAAAGAATGTTTAATGGACAGTTAAAGCACATGGCTTTCTCCCCCAAAAATCCTGGGAGCTGTTATTTGTTAAGGGTGCTGGGAATTGTAGCCCTGTGAGAGGTAAACTGCAGCTCTCAGGTTTCTTTGGAGGACACCATGTATGTGCACCGGTTGCCCCTTAACTACCACCCAAGTTCAAAGTTCTGGTTTTCGTGTGCAAAGCCCTATATAGCTTGGGACCAGGATACCTGAAAGATTGTCTAACCCCTTATATTTCCAGTCGATCACTGCACTCTGCAGGTGAGGGCCTCCTGCAGATATCATCTTATCAGGAAGTCCATTCCGCACAGCATAGGAAGTGGACCTTTAGTGTGGTGGCACCTACCCTTTGGAATTCCCTCCCCTTAAATATTAGACAGGTGCCTTCTCTGTTATCTTTTCATCGCCTACTGAACAGCGTCCTCTTTCAACAAGGCTTTTAAGTTGAGACCTTATCCCAGTCCGCTTCTGCGTTGACATTGCTTTTTAAGATGTTTTTAAAGCTTCTTTAAAATCTGTTTTTAAATATGTTTTGTTTTAGCATGTTTTTAATGATGTTTTGCTTTAATATATTTTAAGACTGTTTTTATGATGTTTTAGAGTGTTTTTAGTGTTTTTGTTTGCTGCCCTGGGATCTTACTAGGTGGAAGGGTGGGATATTAATTTAATAAATAAAATGATAAATAATTTAATGTACTTTAAATGTACAGTGTGGTTGGAACTATAGTCTGTTATCCACTGGAAAAATGTGACTGGCTTCTGATTATTGCAGAACTGTGAAATCCTGCCTTGTGACATGTTTCACTCAAGAGTAATCTTTCTTGTTTATTACGTCCTCTCTGTGTCTTCTCTGTGTTACTCTTTCAATTATAGTCATTATTTCTAAATATGCATTTATAAACATAAATTCAGCAAATGCAGACATGATAACAATCTGTGTATTTTTTGGGGATGCATTTCCTTTGGGATGTGTGTGTGTTTGGCAATGCATAAATAGCCACCCTAATCGTCAAAACTTCTCTTGCCATTAAGTTGCATCTCCTAATGTTCAACTGAAATCTATCTTCCTATGATTAGTTACTAGCCCATTATCTTGTGTAAGCTGCAGGAGAACACTAATGGCTGATGATTGCATGTATCACATTGCAGGATCAGCAGGACAATGAGCCTCTGATGGTATGTCGGATGTTATTAAGTCCTGCAGTTGTGTTGCCAGCTAGAGAGGAGACAAGCATTGACATCTGGGTTTGCTGTAGAGCCCAGTCTCTCTAGGTTTTTTAGGTGGTCCATGGTTGATGGTGAGTAGCTTTTTGAGATGAAGAAGCTGTCTGTAAGCAAAATTACATCTAATACCCAATGCCTGTACATAATAAGTATCATTCTCTGGGATGGACTGCAGATAATTGATGATAATGGTCCATCTGGAGAGTCTTTGCCTTAATCATCCCATAGTTTTTTGAAGGTCTGATGTAAATCATTCAGGTGGCATCCTATCCACGTAACTGAAACAAAACGGAATCCCTGAGTCTAAATGAGGTTGTATCGTAGACTGTAGATAGACAATGTCTTAGGAAGTGTGCTTTGTGAAAGCATTAAGGTATGTGTAGCAGTGAGTGTGTTTCTAGTACGAAAAAATGGAAATGGACTGCCTTCAAGTCGATTCCGACTTATGGCGACCCTATGAACAGGGTTTTCATGGTAAGCGGTATTCAGAGGGGGTTGACCATTGCCGTCCTCTGAGGCTGAGAGGCAGTGACTGGCCCAAGGTGAGCCAATGAGCTTTATGGCTGTGTGGGGATTCAAACCCTGGTCTCCCAGGTCGTAGCCCAACACTATACCACACTGGCTCCATTTCTAGTATAAGATTGCATTTATATATTGTATTTCCATTGTGGCATCCTAAAAGTGAACCTACTGGATACAATGCTTGGAGCTGAGTTTAATGGCGGAGTGGAAGTTGCTGGAAGCCCTGATGGGATTTCTTAGGGGGCCTCCTTCCCAAGGGTCCAGATGATGACTTTGTTGCCAGTGTATTCCAGGTAGGGGAGAAGCCTTTGGGGACAGGAGCTGAGAAAGCATAGCTCTACGTCTGCCATGAATATGGGGACATCCTTGGAGCCCTGTAGTCCCTCTGGCTCATTGCCAACAAATAGTACATTGAATATATAATCTTGGCTTCAGTATATTTATGTACCATTACATATTGTAATAAGGCATTCGGTACATTTATAACATAAATATACAGAACGCCTTGTAACAATACTTTATACAAAGCCCCTTGCCTTTGGTTTGCAAATGAATAGAACTTGTCCACCCCCTTTGACCTCCCCCCTTCTCATACCCAGCCATTTTAAGCTCAAACAAGCAATCAAAACTGTGAAAACTATTTCAGCAATGAATGCAATTTTTTTTTTTTACATTTTGATTCTGGAAAACAAAAGTACACAAAAAAACAGTTCCCATGGAACTGATCAGAAGCCCACACGTGTTTCTGTGTATCTTTCATTTTACTTTCTCTCCCCCTTTACACTCAGTTTCTCCCCAGCCCTTCTCCAGGTCCCCCCTCTGAGGGAAGCTCAGAGGGTGGTGACAAGAGAGAGGACCTTTTCAGTTGTAGCTCCCCATCTGTGGAATATGCTCCTCAGTGAGCTCCACCTAGCGCCTTCATTGTCATCTTTTCAGCGCCAGGTAAAGACATACATTTTCTCCCAGGCATTTGATAGATTGAAATGATGATGTATTTTAATATGCTGCCAAACCTACCTGTGGCTGTGGGGGGCGTTTATTGTTATGTTTTTATAGTGTGTTTTATATGTTTTTGTTTTAACATTGTACAAGTTGCTTGGGGACCTTCAGGTATCAAGCGACTAATACATCTTATAATAATAATAACAACAACAACAACAATAATAATAATAATGAAGAAGAAGAAGAAGAAGAAGAAGAAGAAGAAGAAGAAGAAGAAGAAGGGAGAGGGGAAATAGGAGCAGGGCCACTTGAGGCATTAGGAACTGGACAACTGTACAGAGAGACCCATAAATGGTTTCCCCTCTTTGCCCAGCAAGGAACTATTCCCCTGACCCAGCCCTATTTCAGGTTTCAGGTGGGGGTGGGGGTGAGGATGGTGTAGCATCCCTGCTCCTCACATCTCTCACTTCCTGCAGCCACCAGACTTCTGCTGTCACTGCCTGGGCCCCCAGCTGCTACTATGGTGGCAATTGCTGGGCAACCAAGCTATCCCACCAAAGCTGATATTATAGCATTCTAGTTCCCAGCATACTTCTATTTTGGGAGATGTCTAGAAAGCCATAGAAATAGACTAGAAAGTGAACAGAGTGCCCTTACTCCAAATCCTCACTAGAGGCATAGCTGCAGGAAGGTAGGGCACATGGTTGGCCAGAAATAGGTATCTTATTAAAAAAAGCTAATTCCCTTCCCCTGCTACATTACAACATTCATGGAAATTGATAAAATGAGTGTTTCATCAGAATGATGCATTCTAGTCCAGACACCGCATGTAGTGCTTCTTTGGTCTGATCAGCCTGAGCTGGAGTCCCAACAAAGAAGCAACAGCTTTGCTGTGACCCACCTAGACTGGCCTTGCAATCCACCTATGGATCCCAACCCACTGGTTGAAGGCCTATACTTTAGAGCTTGATTACTCCTGCAATGTGTCGCTCAAGTATGGGAGGATTCATACAGTAGCCACTGAAACAAATTTGGAAAATGGCAAACGTCTACAAAACTATCAGGACATATACCCCAACCAACTGTGTTTTTTCTACTAGCTGTTTGGAAGACAGTGCTCTTTTCCCTCGCTCCAGCAATGCACCACATATTTATCGAAAATGTAAAAGAAGTCCCAGAAGGATGAGCCTATTCACTGTTGGCAGGGTTTTAAACAACAAAAACATGTATTCTATCTGTTTTACTGTATTTGCTTTATTTTATTTTTTTGCACACTGTTTTGGTATTCCTAAATGTTTAGCAATTTGTAGACATTTCTAGTCTATTATTATTATTATTATTATTATTGGCTTATATCCAATGCACTACTAAGTAACTTGTTCCATCAGTACAAGAATTTGCACTTGCGCAACACAACCTTACCCCCCCGAGGCAGATTTGGAGAGGGCATGGAGGGAGAGGGAAGGGAAGTTCTATTGCGCCAGTGTAAATCCTTGCATTAATGGAACAAGTGCATTGCAGACTGCCTATTATTACAACTATACAGTAAGGCCCCAATTATATGGCGGGTTAGGGACCAGGCCCCCGCTGTAAAGCGGAAATCGCCGTAAAGCAGGACCCATAGACTATAATGGGGCCGTCGCGCGAAAATGTCATAAAATGTTGCAAAATTGCTAAATTGGCTTTAAAAGGGGGAATTTCCCGCCGCCGCATTAGCGGAACGCCGGGATGCGAAGCGCAGGTAAGCGGGGCCCTACTGTAACAATATATTATTTCACAATTATTTTTATTATTAATATATTGGTTCGCCATTATTATTGCATTAATATACTGTATTATTTCACCAAGGACCATAGAGAATGTTTCAGTGCAGGAGCCTGAAATATTTCAAGGCAGGAGGAACCATATTACTAAGAATGTTACCTTTTTGACATCTTCTCGTTCTCCATTTCAGGGCCAAAGTCAAGAATTGGCATCACTGGACATTTGCCAGTGCTCACGCCCCGGTAAAGGACTTGCTGATGCTTTCCCCCCCCCCCACTCGAGGCACCTGTGGTTCCTTCTATGGTCATTTACTGTCTGCTCACCTGCCCTTTGTGATCATGCATGCTAGTTGTGCAGAACCGTTGGCCCTCCCTATGTTGCTGAACTACAACTGTTCCATCCCTGGCTATTGGCTATGTTTGGTAGGGCTGATGGGAGTTCTAGTTCAGCATCTGGAGGGCCAAAGGTTCCCCACTCCTGATGTTTGCAGTGATAAGGGTGAGGAAATTAAGCAGCTTCGTCTCTGAGCAGTTGTACAAATGGAGCCCAGAGGGAGAGAGCAAGTGAGTAGGCAGCGCTGGTAGTGGATGAGGAGGAGGACCCAAAGAGAACCCCACCCCACCCCCACTGCAGGGTCTTCAAAACATGAAGCCAACAGTGCTAGTTTATCTCTTGCTGTTGTTGCTTTAATGCAGGAGTGGAGAACCTCAGGCCTGGGGGCCAAATGTGGCCCTCCAGGCCCCTCTGCCAGGCGCTGCCAGGCCACATCCTATTGCCTGAACTCTGCTAATGTCTCTTGCTTGTCTGATTGGTGGATAGAGAGGTATGTATATAGAAACTAGCCTACTGTGCAAAGGAGATTCTTTTCCCTTGATTTGGGCATCTTTCTTTTTCATAGAGTGATCCTGGTCAGTCAGCACTCACGTAATGAAATATGACAACATCCTAGCACTACGTTGCCTATCAAGAGTTGTATATCTGCTGAGGTCAGTGATGACGGTGTTCCATAGGTTGGTCTCATGGGTGAGTCAGGCCAACCAGGAGCCTATTTAGGGCACTTTAACCTCTATCCCAGTGTGGCCCTTGAAAAATTGCTGGAAATACTTTTATTACTGATTAAAATGTTCACAATAATCACCCACATCCTCCAAGCTCTGTAGTTCACTGAGCCACTTGCAAAAAGATTCCACAAAAGATTTTTTTTAAAAAAAAACTTGCATGTTTATCTGAATAAGACCTCATATTACTTTTTGAACAAGTCTAGTTAACAGCCAACTGCCTCCAAAAAATATCTTTAAAGTGTTAAGTCAGCTGTTAAAGAAGTCTGCATTGTCTCGGAATCTTGCCTAATTGTTTTAGGAAAGGCTGAGTTATTACTCAGCAAGCTGTGGAACATCGTGATGAAGTGATCTTTTCATCTCTGCAAAACAAAAAGAGAGACGAGTTAAAGCTATAGCAACTAAGATTCCATAACTTTTCCTCCCTCTGTGAAGCAGAATGCCACGGCAAATTTTAATTCAAGTCACCTTTTCACTGTGTTAATTTTGAGCAACGTTTACTTCTGCCAATCATTAATTAAGGAAACAGCCAGCTCTAGAACTAGGGGAAATAGAATAAAACCCTCTTGTATACATGCAGTTTCAATCAGCATCTGAAATAGATTGTCTAGGCTGGGGGATTCTGAAGCTGTCTTACTGGGCCTGTCTATAAACAGGATATGGGGAGTAAGGCAAGGCAGGATGTGCACAACTGTCCTGTGGAGAAGCTCAAGGTTTGTTGCTTTTAGTGATGAGTGAACTTCACTTGATTCTATTCAGAATCAACTTAGTATCTCTGAGCTTTCCTAGCATGCATTCAGGTGGGAAAAGCATGCCTGTTTTCTGAGAGTTCTTCCTCCCCATCTCATAAAGGCTGCTGCACACACACTGGTGGTGCTTTGCTCAGTGTGCCACTTGGGAGCTGTTGTTTGGCCCTAACCTGCTCTGTACCTACCCATAGCATCAGCCATGGCAGAGACCCATCTGGAAATCCACTCTTCCCCGCAAACTTCTCATATCTGGGGACAGTGTAAAATTATGCATATTGGAGCAAAAAATCTTAATTTCACATATACGCTCATGGGGTCTGAACTGGCGGTGACCGACCAGGAGAGAGACCTCAGGGTTGTAGTGGACAGCACGATGAAAATGTCGACCCAGTGTGCGGCAGCTGTGAAAAAGGCAAATTCCATGCTAGCAATAATTAGGAAAGGTATTGAAAATAAAACAGCCGATATCATAATGCCGTTGTATAAATCTATGGTGCGGCCGCATTTGGAATACTGTGTACAGTTCTGGTCGCCTCATCTCAAAAAGGATATTATAGAGTTGGAAAAGGTTGAGAAGAGGGCAACCAGAATGATCAAGGGGATGGAGCGACTCCCTTACGAGGAAAGGTTGCAGCATTTGGGGCTTTTTAGTTTAGAGAAAAGGGGGGTCAGAGGAGACATGATAGAAGTGTATAAAATTATGCATGGCATTGAGAAAGTGGATAGAGAAAAGTTCTTCTCCCTCTCTCATAATACTAGAACTCGTGGACATTCCAAGAAGCTGAATGTTGGAAGATTCAGGACAGACAAAAGGAAGTACTTCTTTACTCAGCGCATAGTTAAACTATGGAATTTGCTCCCACAAGATGCAGTAATGGCCACCAGCTTGGATGGCTTTAAAAGAAGATTAGACAAATTCATGGAGGACAGGGCTATCAATGGCTACTAGCCATGATGGCTGTGCTCTGCCACCCTAGTCAGAGGCAGCATGCTTCTGAAAACCAGTTGCCGGAAGCCTCAGGAGGGGAGAGTGTTCTTGCACTCGGGTCCTGCTTGCGGGCTTCCCCCAGGCACCTGGTTGGCCACTGTGAGAACAGGATGCTGGACTAGATGGGCCACTGGCCTGATCCAGCAGGCTCTTCTTATGTTCTTATGTTCTTAGGAGAGGCTTTTAGATCTGGATGAAGCACAGCAGCTACCTGAAACATTTGCCAGATCCAACCGGAATGCTTTCTTTGAACCCGTGTGTGATTGCTTCACCCCTCTCTCACCTTAGAACAAGGGTGGGGGACCTTTGACCCTCCAGATGTTGCTGAACTACAACTCCCATCATCCCTGGCTATTGGCCATGCTTGCTAGGACTGATGGGAGTTGTAGTTCAGCAATGACTGGAGGTCTAAAGGTTCCCCACACCTGCCTTAGAATGATAATGGGCGCTCTCATTTCCTGGGGCTCAAGGGGAAAGCATGGTGTAGGTTTTTGACTCATGGGGTTGTATTCAACTATGTCATATTTGAGGCAACCCCACTGAAATTAATCATGTCCATTCACCTCACTGGGTCTGCTCTGAGTAGGACTACCATTGAATACCACCCATGATGTTTAGATTGTGAGCTTTTTAGGACAGGGATCTCTCTTTTTCCTTCTTCCTATGTAAAAGAATAGATAAAGTATTTGTTGTTGTTATATGCCTTCAAGTCGATTACGACTTATGGCAAACCTATGAATCTTTTTTGGATATATTCATAGGGTTTTCATGGTAAGAGGTATTCAGAGATGGCTTACCATTGCCTTCTTCTAAAATTACGGCACCTAGTATTCCCAGGCGGTCTCCCATCCAAGTACTAACCAGGCCTGACCCTGCTTAAGCTTCCGAGATCACATGAGATCAGGCATGTTCAAGGTAGTATGGCCATAGGCAATAAAGTATTAATAGCATTTATATCGCACCTTTTGCCGAATGGGCTCCCATGTAAAGTATTCAAATACAATAAGAACAAAATAATTATACAAAAGGGAGCCATTGTGGTGTAGTGGTTAAGGTGTTGGACTACCACCTGGGAGACCAGGCTTCAAATCCCCACACAGCCATGAAGCTCACTGGACGACCTTGGGCCAGTCACCGCCTCTCAGCCTCAGAGGAAGGCAATGGGAAACCCCCTCTGAATACTGCTTACCATGAAAACCCTATTCATAGGGTTGCCATAAGTCGGAATCGACTTGAAGGCAGTCCATTTCCATTTTCAATTATACAAAACAGCAGTGTGTGTGTCTATGTAACAAATAAAATAGTAGAACCAGCAAATCAAAAATAAAAGGCAGACTTTGGTGCCTAAAAGTTTTTTTTTATCTCGTTACATTGATATCGCGGCCTTTCTCCCAAAAGAGCCCAGGGTGGCAAACACACAATCGATAAAACAATAAAACATCTTTAAAGCATCACATCTTAAAAACAATTCCAGTGTAGATGCAGACTAGGAAATACCTCTGCTTAAGAGGCCTGTTGGAAGAGGAGGGCATTCAATAGGCACCAGAAAGACAACAAAGACAAAGCCTATTTAAGAAGAGGGAATTTCAAAGGATAAGTGCCACCACACTAAACACCCTTTTCCCATATTGCGTGAAATGGACTTCCTGATGGTATCCGCAGGTTATTTAGGTATACAAGGGATGTCAAAATCTTTCAGATATAGCAAATGTGCTAGGTGACTGTCTCTCTGCTAGGGTGGCCACGTGATGAGATAGTCCTCTATTTGAAGAGTTATCACTCCTCAATATGAAGGTGTCCTCTGATTGAAGGACTGTCCCATCCAAGTCTGGTTAAAGATGAACAACCCTAAGGATGGATAACAGGGAGAGCCTTGAAGTTGCCCATCAACAATTAGCACCTGGACAGCAGACTGAGCAGGCACACACTGGTTACCTGCTTACAGTCTTCCTGATGATGATGATGGGATATATCGCATTTTTACTGAAATTGTAGAAATTGCTGAATTTGTCTCTATGGGTTGTATTCAACTAAGTCCTATTTGGAGCAGACCCATTGAAATTAATAAACCTAACGTAGCCATATCCATTAACTTCAGTGGGTCTACTCAGAGTAGGACTAATGTTGAATACCACCCTGTTCATGTTATATTTATTTATTTATATATTTATATGCTACTTAATCATTAACATTTCTAAGCAGTGTATATCAAATAAAAAAAAATTAGAAATAAACCATACAAAGAAGAAAATAAATATCCATCATAAAATTGAACAAAAACCTGAATGCTACTTTAAAACGCCTGCTGGAACAAGAGAGTATTTGTCCTGTGCTTGAAATTCAGCAAGGAGAGTGCTGGTATGATCCCAGCTGGGAGGGAATTCCACAGGCTTGGGCCCAAAACAATGAGTGCAAATGTTGATTGCTTATTGTGTTTTGCGTCATCATCATCCTTACCTGCACTTCACTAGCAAGTCCCAGAGCAGGTTACAGAAATTTAAAATCCAGTATTAAAAACAATTAAAACAAATTGCAATCAGAGGAATAGTGTGGATCCTGAAAACATACATCTCCATGGCCAAAAGCCAGGGGAAAGATGTAGGGAGGACTGTAAGGAAGGAGGCGTGAGTTGTTAATGGCTTTAAACACTAATGAGAGCACCTTGAACTGAGCCTGGAAATGAATTTGGCAACCAATGCAGCTGTTTTAAAACAGAGGTTATATGCACTGTGAATGAAACCCCAGCCAGTAATCTGGCTGCTCCATTCTGGATCAATTGATGTTTCCAAGTTCTCTTTACATTTGTCCCTTTTCAAAGCAAACTAGTTCAGTTCACCTTCCGTTCACAGTTCAATTCAAGTTCTTTGAAATAGTTTTCGGCAACTCCCCCCACCCCAAGCATTCAGAATGTTACAAGCTGCTGTGCTGAAGAATAAAAGCTGCGTAAGAAGGCTAAACAAATCTTTAAAAATACACAAAATGAAATGTGATTTGTCTGTTAGACTGAATCAGTTCACTCTAAGCACTGGTATTCATTCATTCATTCATTTATAGAGTTTATATCCCACCCCTCATCATATGTTATCTTGGAGCAGATCACAACAACCTCTTGGGTCTTATGATCAGCAGAGGGGACCTTTGTGGTAGTTCCACCATTCTCAGAAGTTTGTGGGGGGTGGCCCAGGAGAAGGGATTCTCTGTGTCAGTCCCTAAGTTGTGGAAATCCCTCCCCACAGTGGTGCCTTCATAATATAGTATACAATGGAGAATGCTGAAAACACACCTCTTTACCCTAGCCTTTGACACCTGCGATGCGTATTTTTAGGATCCACCCTTATTCTTGTGATTGTAATTTGTTTTAATTTGTTTTACATGTCGTATTTTAAATTGTTGTAACCCACCTTTGGATGTTTGGGTGAAGGGCAGACGAATAGTAGTAGTAGTAGTAGTAGTAGTAGTAGTAGTAGTAGTAGTAGTAATCTGGAATTAGTTCCTTATTAGATATGTTGAACTTGAACTAGAACTAGTTCCTTTTTGAAATGAACTTTCCAACTGTGACACACAGAAAAGTGTGTACAGAAAAGGTTCTCTCTCCGGTAGACACCAGAGAAAGTGAAAAGAGGAAAGGGGCCTCTGGTTCATGTGGGAGACGGTGGTCCTTCAGATGGCACTATATGTGCATGAGTAATATCGCCATAACATGGATCTTTATGTCATCCTAAGGAGTTGAATTCTCCTTTTCCCTTCAAGCCAGGCCCTGCCTCTCATTTTCCCGGGACTTTCTCTGATCTCTGAAATGGCGCAAGCAAACGTGTTCCAAGGGGCGCACTGTGCTGTTAGTTGTTAAATAAAGCAATAACCTATGCACTTGTAATGCTTTCACTATGACCTACTTACATACTACTTCACCCTCCTTATAGTATGATTAAAAGCTCCTTTGAATCCACTATTCCCTCAAGGGATTTGAGGCTAGAATTTAACAAACTGTTCAGAAGGCTTAAGTCAGTGAGAGGGCTTCCCTTACAGCTTCTCCTAGCTAATTCACGTGTAATTAAAAGGAAAATAAATATTTAAAGAGAGACCATACATTTAAAACAAAACAAAAGCATTTTCAGCATCTGTGTCATAGAGGAAAGAGACAAATGCATGGACAATTAAATGCCAATTTCAAGTGGATTCTGTGCGTATTGTGGGGGGGGGGAGAAGTTCACCCTCAGTCATGTTCATATGCTCATTCCTTCCACAGTTGAGAAGGCCTTTCTTGAGCCCAGAATTGGCCTCTGCAAAAATGAGGCCAGGCAGCTAGGCTTGTGACCTATTTCCCTGGGAGAAAAATAGATCAGAAAGCCTGAGAATCATTCTTCTCCCTTCCCCCACCCCATTTCCTGGAGAGAGAGAGAGAGAGAAACATGGAAGGGAATGGGAAGATTGTGGAGGGTTAAAACAACATCATGGAGGCTTCCTATTGAAATGAATGTCTTCATTTCTTCATCTTTATTGAGCTCTTGTTTCCTTCAGCTGCTGAGTGCTAAAAGCTGCCCTTTCTGAAGTCACAAGATTTTATTTTTATTTTTTTTTTAAATTGAAAGTTAATCCTCCTCTACTCTAGGCTGGATTAAGCACCATGGAGGCCTCTGATCGCAAATCAGGTGGCGGCGTACATCTGGAGAAAGTTGTAATGACTGTTCCCTCCTGCTTCTGCTCCTTTCGCTCACCCTCATATTTCTGCAAATTTTGCTCCCAGGTACTTTAATGGGCGCCGCTTAGATAAAGAAGCCAAATACCAAGAGATTAGTGTTTAAATGGTTTTCCAGAATGTTTCATGACCACCCTTATTCACCCTCCAGCTGTGCCTATTTACTAGATTTTTATTCCTACATTTGCGAGTCGTAGGCTGCATTTGCACATCACAATAAGCAAGGGCTGGGCAGCATGCACCAGTGGGCTGCACTTGCACAATAAACCATGATAGGCTTGGGAGTACTCCTGGATACATCTTTGCCACTAGAGACTCAAGCGTCCTCTGTGGCTAGGAGTACCTTCTACCAGCTTTCTGTGGTTCGCCAGCAATGCCCATTCCTGGAAGCCAGATTTCGGCTGAACATCTGGAAAAGCTTCCTAACTGTTAGAGCAGTACAACAATGGAACCAATGACCTAGGGAAATGGTGGGCTCTCCAACACTGGAGGTATTCAAAAGGCAGCTGGACAGCCACCTGTTGGGGATGCTTTACCTTGGATTCCTGCATTGAACATGGGGTTGATTGATTGCTTGATTGAGTTTATTTATACACCTTTCCACAGTGAGCTGTGCCCAAAGCAGCTTACAACAAACATTCAAAATATCAAAATACAAAACATAGAGGTAGGGGAAAGAAGTCAGTTTACAAAACAACCAATGCATTCAAAAAGGACAAAAACAATTTAGCGAACATTCCGTTTGGACTTGATGACCTTATAGGCCCCTTCCAGCTCTGCAATTCTATGATTCTATGATTCTGTGGACAGAAACAGACTGACCACTGTAGTTCGTCCATTGGTAACCTTGAGGCTGGATTACTGCAATGTTCTCAACGTGGGGCTGCCCTTGGGCTGATACAGGAGCTCCAGATGACGCAGACTGCAAAAGCCAGACTGTTGATGCGGGCAGATAGCCAACATTGATTTTGTTTTTTGGTTAATTGTATTGTTTTTATTTGTATTTTGTATTTGTATTTTTATTTGTGTGTAAGCCGCCTTGGGGGCCTCTTTGGCCGAAATAAAGCATAGCATAGCATAGCATAGCATAGCATAGCATAGCATAGCATGAGACACCATTGTTAAACATCTACACTGGCTGCCCATCTGCTACTGTGCCAGATTCAATTTCTGTATTCATTTACAAATCCCTAAACAACTTGGGTCCAAGGGCCACCTGAATTTTTATACCTCAGCTCAGTCACTGGGGGAGCATCTTTGCTTGTCCCCCAAGTTGGTGAGGCTCATCTGATGTCAGTATGAAATCAAGCCTTCAGTGCCATGGACCCAGTCTTCATGGGCCCAGTCTTCCGATAGAACAGCCTTTCCCAACCAGTGTGCCTCCAGATGTTGTTGGACCACAACTCCCATCAGCCTCAGCCAGCATTGCCAATGGTCAGGAAAGATGGGAATTGTAGTCCAGCAACATCTGGAGGCACACTGGTTGGGAAAGGCTGCGATAGAGATTCAGATGTATTAACTTTTACATGTTTGCTGAAAAGTTTTCTATGCTGTCAGGCTTACGCTAACAGTTAGAGAAGGGGGGAAACTCTCTTTTTACAATTAGCCAGTGATCTGTGATTCTGGTTGTTTTTATGGTATTTATTTATTTATTTGTGAGAGCCAGTGTGGTGTAGTGGTTAAGGTGTTGGACTACAACCTGGGAGACCAGGCTTCAAATCCCCACACAGCCATGAAGCTCACTGGGTGACCTTGTGCCAGTCACTGCCTCTCAGCCTCAGAGGACGGCAATGGTAAAGCCCCTCTGAATACCGCTTACCATGAAAACCCTATTCGTAGGGTCGCCATAAGTCGGGATCAACTTGAAGGCAGTCCATTTCTTTTTCTATTTATTTGTATTAGATTTACATGCCCTTCACCACAAAATCCCAGGGTTATTTACAACAATCAAATATACAATTATAAAACAAATAAAACAGTCATAACTCTAAAACAAGTGAAAAACAATGAAGAGCAGTTCCATATATATATATATATATATATATATATATATATATATATATATATACTTTAAAAACAAGCTCACAAATAAAAACAGTTAAAACTGTCCCAATATGGATGTATATTTGATGTTGTACACCTCTTTGCCTTTTTAAAAAATGAAATTGTGGTGTATAAACACTTTCATATATAAATAAATAAGCCAGTAGCCCTAAGAACATAAGAAGAGTGTTATGGAGCAGACTAAAGGCTTATCTAGGCCAGCATCCTGTTCTCACTGGTTGACCAACCTAGATGGGCCATCAGTCTGATCTTGGACGATTCTTCTTCTGAGGATTGCTGGTTTACTATGGCATCTTGCACAAGAGCACAACACTGGGGCATGCTGCTTAGTTGTTCCTCCTTTGGCACAGGTGGAATAAACAAACCAGGAAGCTGTGATTATGTTTGGCTTGCTGTGTGGTCTAATCTTGGGATCATAGTTTATTGCTCCTAGGGATGGGCGAGAATTTTGATCCAGTCTTCAGTTAAAGGCAAACCTACCTAATTCACACATTCTGAAAAGATACACAAACCGAAACACAGACATCCTTTGAAATTCACACTTCCCCGAAATTTGCTCCAGCCAAGTCATGTATACAAAAATGCATATCCTAGGGTAACATTTAAATATAAATGCATATACAGCATTAATGAAAATAACATACAAAAATGCATTATATTGGGGGAAATTGCTTTGCAAAAAATGTCTAAATTAGGCAAAATTGCATACAAAAATGTGTTTATTAGGAGAAATTCTCACTAAAATGCTGATGAATGTTTACAAGGACTTTTTTTAAGAGTGGTATAACAATCAATCCCTCTTCTCAGGGTACTCTGGGAATTGTAGCTCTGTGGGAAGAGTTGGGGCCTCCTAACAACTCTCAGCACCCTTGTCAAACTATAGTTCCCACGATTCTTTGGGGAAGACAGCAGATGCATAAGACAAGCCCCAAACCCTCTTTGGCATTTGGGTATTTTCAGTTTTTTGGATTGCAAGAAATTACAATAAATTTTCTCACTGTCCATAACAGTTGCTGCTATATGTGCAATATGCACCCATTCGTTTGATACTGAATTGTACCAAGGGTGTGGGGTGTCGTGGCAATATATATATAAAGCATGCAACTACTGGTTTGGATAGGTTAGCCAGGTGCATAAAGAGGACAGGATCCCTGTACCTTTCCTATTTGGGTCGGAGAGGGGGTTTCAGCCAGTGCAGCTGGTCGACACTGACTGGCAGAGGCTCTCCGGGGTTTAAGACAGGATTCTGGAGACAGAAAGGAGTGCACATACAAAGCATGTGCTTATGCAGACAAAGCATGTGCTCTGCCATTGCTCTAGGGCCATAGGAAGCTCCCTTGTGCCAAGTCAAATCAGTGGTCCATGTAGCGTAGTATTATCGACACTCACCGGCAGAGGCTCTCCAGGTCTCAGATGGGGAATGTTTCCCATCTCAACTTAGAAATGCTGGGGATTGAACTCAGGACCATCTACATGCAAAACCAGAGCTTGGAAAAGTTATTTTTTGAACTACAACTCCCATCAAGCCAATCCAGTGGCCATGCTGGCTGGGGCTGATGGGAGTTGTAGTTCAAAAAAGTAACTTTCCCAAGCTCTGTGCGAAACAGATGCTCTGCCACTGAGCTGCAGCCCTTCCCAAAGAGGAGCATAGGAGGCTGCCTTATACTGAGTGAGACCATTGGTCCATCTAGCTCAGTATTGCTGCCACTAACTGGCAGTGCTTCTCCAGGGTTTCGGTCTTTCCCAGCCCAACCTGGAGATGCCAGGTATTGAACATGCAAAGCAGCTGTTCCTACATGCAAAGCAGCTGTTCTGCTGTTGAGCGATGGCTCTCCCCCAAAGTAGGTGCTCTACTGTGATCCGTACTATTAGTAAATCTGCCTCTCTTCACACTGCTATTCATCACCTCCCCACACACACACACGATGAAAAATGCTCCCCAAACTTGTGAACACAGTGTCTATGTCGAAGAGGAAGAGTGCATTATAGCTCAGCAGTATTTTGCAAGTGTTTTGTGGGGTTACTGCAGAATGAACTTCTTGTTTGTGTTGATTGTGTGTGTTATGTTGTTTATTTGATTTGTACCCCACTTTTGCAGCCTTTTGCAGTAAGCGGAGAAGGAAATTTAAAACAAATAGAAATGCAGTAGCTAGACTCTCGCCGGAGCAACTAATTTTGAAGGTTCCTCTCTCCCCGATGACAAGGAACTGCTCCTCCTTCATATAAAATAAAATGAAGTATACCTAATTGCATCTGACAAATGTTGGAGGGCATGTACTGAGTTTAATGCTATATCCTCCTGGGATGCCTATTTCCCTTAGAGGAGGAATAGCTACCTTATTCTGGGACCAAACTGAGTGACCTTTTGTAGCATATGCTGGATTTTCTCTACTGGATTAACTTTATAGTATACAAATACTGAATATACTTCATAGTATTTGAGAACTAGATGCATATGCCGGGCTGAAAATACATACATAGGTAGCGGGTTTGTTTTTCTTAACAAAAGGCCCCTTTTCTAGGAGGCAGAGAAATGTGCTGTTGGTGTGGTGGATCAGTATCCCATGAAAGGCTTCCTTTTAAAGAGACGTAGTGGATGAATTAAGGTTCTTTTGTTGTTGTTGTTGTTGTTATTGATGAGTAGCCACTGGATTCAGTGACACTTACTCCAAATGGAAAGATCTTGTCAATTTCCATTCTCTCAGTTTCTCATTTTTCCAATCTTAAATTCAGTTCTCCACCTTTCTGCAACATTTTGCAAATGTCTTTTTAGAAATTCTCATGAAAATTCTCTAGCATTTTAGTGTTAATTTTTCATAATAAACACGTTAGTAGGCAGTTTTAACTAATGTGCACATTTTTGCAATCCATTTCTCATCATATATTCATCTTTATGCACACTTTCCCCTAATATACACATTTTTGTGTACATTAGTTCATTGGCCAACTGCATTGCAATTTTCTAATAAGTGCGAATTTTGAACGCTGGCTGTGTTTTGGCTCTCATATTGTTTTGGAAAGTGTGAATTTGATAGATTCAGCTTGAAATGGAAACTGAATCAAATTTCTTGCCCATCCCTGCTCCCAAGTAAGTGTGCAAAAGTTGCTCTCAGTCCCTGCGTAGGTCCTTTTCGCAACCCACAACCATCACCCTCTGCTTGTTAGGTAAACTAAAGTCAGCTAAGTTACACAGCAGTGGCAAGAAATCATCAAGAGCACTGGTAAAGGTGAGAAAGAAAAGTTTATTCATTCCCAATATACATAGCCATCTCTCTGAGTAGCTGCTCAGAGAAATGTCCTCACAACATGGAGGGAGAACAAAGGAGAGGGTGTGGTCCAAGAAGAAGTAGGAAGAGTGTTCAAAACAAACAAAACAGGTTATAAGGTGGTCCGTGAGAGGAGCACAAATTTTACTCTGTCTGTCTAGCACCCCTCACTGGTTCAAGTAACTAGCTACAAGCATCTTTGTCCATTCCAACACAAATATCTGTCTAGCCATTGTTGAAAGCAGACTGCTAGAACAGGTGAACATTTGGCCCAGTCCAGCAGGGCTCTTCTCAGGTTCTTACCATAACCAGAATGAGGCAAACTTGTGTGTGTGTCAAATTTGGGAAACGATACTGGGGCATTGCTAGGGATGTTCGATACAGTTTGCATTTCAAGCTGAATCTATCAAATCTGCACTTTCTGAACAGTATGAGAACCAAAATGCAGCCATCCCTTGAAATTTGCACTTGCTTGAATTTTGCGATGCGGTTCACCAACCAACCCATGTATACAAAAATGCATAGATTGGGGGAAGTGTGCATAAAATGAATATACGAGTGAAAACAACATGCAGAAGTGCATTATATAATAAATTGATTGCAAAACTGTGTACTTTAGTCTAAATTGCATACAAAAATGTGTTTATTAGGAGAAATGCACGTTAAAATGCTGGAGAATTGTCATGAGGATTTCTTTTAAAAAATCACAAATTTCTGCAGAAAAGGGGAGAACTGAATTTAAGACTGGAAAAATGAGAAATAGCGAGAACCAGAATCGACGGATCTTTCCATCCCTAGGCAATTGCATGACTGAATATTCCTCCATTTAAATATCTTCCAGACCTGGTATATATAAAATTAATTTGGTGTCAGGGCAAAAGAGCCCAAATGTCATCATAGCATGCTAGATTTGTATATACTGGAATTTCCCCATCTTGCTCTAGGGACGGCAGAGAAATATGGTCTGAACGTGCATTAGGTTATCACCGTGCTGAAGCTAAGTAGGTCTCAGTGTGGTTAGTGCCTGGATGGAAGACTTCCTAGGAACACCTGTGTGTCACATTGGATTCCAATATGGAAGAAAGGGTGGGATATAAATAAATAAACAAACACATGTTTAATGCAAACATTCCTAATTTGCACGTTTGGTACTGTTTAAAAACATTTTATATGTTTGTAAATCACTGTGTAAAAAGCAATTAATAAATTAATAAATATATGTAAAACAATTAGTAGTAGTAGTAGTAGTAGTAGTAGTAGTAGTAATTGTATTGAAGAAAATTGCATGCAAATATGTGTACATTAGCCAAAACTGCATACAAAACTGTGTATATTAGGAGAAATGTCCACTAAAATGCTGAGTGAATTTTCATAAGCACTTAAAAAAAATTGTAAACTGATGTGGAAAAGTAGTGAACCAATCTTAAGATTGGGGAAATGAGAAATGGAGAGGCACTAAAAATTGTCTACCCCTACTCCTCTCCCCCAGAAAGCATCTCTCAGGTCTAGTCTGAAGTAGTACAATACAGCATACACAGCTGATCAGATCTACAGACAGCTGTGCACAGAAATCTGTTG
This sequence comes from Rhineura floridana, assembly GCF_030035675.1. Classification (NCBI taxonomy): domain Eukaryota; kingdom Metazoa; phylum Chordata; class Lepidosauria; order Squamata; family Rhineuridae; genus Rhineura; species Rhineura floridana. The sequence continues at coordinate 14,066,489 of NC_084487.1, forward strand.
CATATGTGTATATCTCATTATCATTCTGATAAATATATTGTGTTACTGACTTTATCAGACAAATGAATAAACAGTGCTACAAGCATGTAATAACCACCGCAGTTACAAGCTGATGTTTATGAGGTCATATCCAGTATAAATGATTCATAAATATGAGTGTAGGAAAATTTAGAAATACTAGGGGCTCTGCCCCTGCTTGCTTAGCTCACCAACTCTGCCTTCCATTGCCAACCCCCTTTCCCCCAGGTCACCAACCCCTTCACAGTTTGCCATAGCTCTCCCCTTCTTCCCCTCCCCTTTCCCCATCACCACCCCAGGGGGTGCCAGAGCTCCCCTCCCCCTTCTCCCCCATCACCCCAGGGAGTGCCAGAACTCCCCTCTCCCTACCCCCATGGGGTGCCAGATCTCACCTCCCTTTCTTCTCCCCACCACCACAGGGGGCACCAGAACTCCCCTCCCCTTCTCCCCCCACCATCAGTGGGCAACAGAGCTCCCCTCCCCCTTCTCCCCCCCACCAACACCCCAAGGGGTGCCAGAACTCCCCTTCCCTGGCTGGCCTCTCACCGACCTCTAGGCATGGTCACAGGAGCCTGCCATCACTGCCCCCGCTCCCAGGCAGCTTCCTAAACCACCACCTCCACCACTTATCTTCTTGCTGCAGCAGTTTACCTCGCCCTGCCTGCCTCACCTGTAAGCATCAAGCTACCCACGAACACTTACAAAAATATAATATAGGTAGATAACCGTAGCACACTTGGGATTTGTGAACTAGCACATGATGAGGCGTGGTTTGGGTTTGGGCACTGGCTTTTACCAGGGATAATTTCCATCTCTTATGCTAGAGATTGGGGCGCTATTTGACTACAGTAGGAAAGCACATTATGAGAGAGAAATGCAGCCGTTATCTCTTGATAATGAAATGAAGGGGCAACATGTACTGTGTGCATAAGCTTGTAGAAATATTTTTCACAGCCAGCTCAGATGAATTAGCTCCATGTTAGCGGTGGCTAACTGTTGGAACATTGCATACTTGCTTGATTTCTAGCAGCATGAGAGAGCTTATGTGTAGAATATGTGTAATGTGTAAAAGGTATGCAGACTGGGGGTGCTTCTGGACCCAGCTTTGTCACTGGAGACTCAGGTAGCCTCAGTGGCTAGGAGTGGTTTTTATCAGCTGTGCTTGGTATGGCAGCTATGCCTGTTCCTGGACAGCAGAGCTTGACCACAGTTGTTTGTGAACTGGTGATCTCAAGACTGGATTACTGCAATGCACTCTATGTGGGGCTTCCCTTGTACTTGAAACTGCAGTAAGCACAGAATGCTGCAGCTAGATTGTTGACAGGAGCAAGACCCTGTCAGCATATAACACCTCTTCCCAGTGATCTGCACTGGTTGCCAATTTGTAACTGGGCCAAGTTCACAGTGTTTCTAATGGTATATAAAACCCTTGGGTCCAGTTTCCTTGCAGGAGTGCCTTACCTCATATCCACCCATTTGATTACTTCAGTCTGCAGAACTGGCACTGTTACAAGTGCCACCTAATACTCATTTAGCACTTGTAAGAAATCTTTGTTAGTGTGGCAGCACCTATACTTTGGAACTCCCTGCCTATTGACGTCAGGCAGGCCCCTTTGCTGTATTCTTTTCGGCACCTGCTTAAAAAAAACATTTTTCTTTAGGCAAACCTACCCAGATGTGTAGATGGTGATGTGTTTTAATTTTTTTCTCTGTAGCTGTTTTAATTGTGTGTTTTTAAAAAAATGTTTTGATTACTTGTTTTTAACTTTTTTATTGATATTTGCTACTTTTTTGTAAACTGTTTAGAGAGTTTGGGGTTTTTTTTTACAATCAAGCGGTATATACATTTTGTTAAATAAATAAAATGAATAATCAAGAAACATTGGGCTGAACGGTGCTCCCATGCATGATATGGCTATCTTCCCAAAGGTACAATAGCCCCTCCTTATCTCCAGAAATGATGCCTCCACTTGTACTCTGCACAGGGGCTTTCTCAGTGGCATCAGTGGTGGACAGCTAAATAAATACCCCAGAGCACCACTACCCATTGTGGTAAACTATATAATCAAGAGCAGGGAACTTATGGCCTTCCAGATATTGCTGGAGTCCATCAGCCCCCGCCAGAGTAGTCAATGGTCAGAGATTATGGGAGTTGTAGTCTAATGGCATTGGGAGGAGCACAGGTTCCCCATCCCTGATGTTCCTTTCCAGAGCACTTATATGGTCATCTTTCAGTCTTCTTCAGATCCCTCATTCAACCCAACTTCTTCTGTGAAGGTTTTGGATTATCCTGTCACCCTATGGAAAGAAAACCCAAATGAATATATAACTGCAATTAAATCACCCAAATCTCTGGTTACCCTTTCTGGTTCCTTCCCCCCTCACCTTGCTATTTCCCACGCTGCCAAAACTCATACTGTAAGCTCCTTGGGGCAATGAGCAACCTGTCTTTTGCGCTTACATTTCTTTGTCGAGCCACAGGTTCTTTGGTCCAAGATGAATAAATACAATATAGGGAGCAGCTCAGGTTTTAACCTTGGATAAAAGCAGTGTGGATCTTATCACCATTTAGTTAGCGCTGCACTTCATTCATATTTTTAGACGAGTGTGAACTTTATGCATGGAAACAAGTAAGAGAATTTTGGAGTTGGGGGATCTTGGGAGGTCATCTAGATCAGCCCCCTGATCAGTACAGCAGTCTGGTAACTCCAGCATCCTTCACAGATAGCTGTCTAGCCTCTAGGGCTGAAGAGCCCACCACCTCTGAGACAGTCTGTTCCACTGTTCAACAGTTCTTGCCATTAGGAAATTTATTTGAATATTTACTTGAAATCTGCTTCCTTGCAGTTTCTACCCATTGGCTCTAGTCCTGCCTTCTGGAGCAGCAGAGAACAAATCTGCTCCATCTTCATAAAAGTGGTCATCCTGAGATATATTAAGTATTAGTTCTAAGTCAGGGGTTCCCAAAGTGTGGTCTGCCGACCACCAGTGGCCTGTGAGCTTGATGCAGGTGGCCAGTGACATGTCTGCACTATTTTTATTGGATTTTTAATGCTTCTGTGGTTTCTTGTATAGTGTTTTTTTTTTTTTTTTTCAATAATTTTTATTCAGATTTTCATAAAACATACAAGACAAAATCATAAAACATTCAAAGACAAAAAACAAAATCAAAAATAGTTAAACAAAAAGAAAAAAAGGAAAAAAAAACAAAAATAAAAAATAAAGAGTAAAATATTGACTTCCCATTTGTCAAAGATCAAATCAGTTATAAGTCTATAATATATAACAATCCTGTCTCTTAAGTCATATTATAAAATCACTTTCCTCCAGTAGTTATCTTACTTAATCATCAAATCTCATAAACATTACTTTATTCTTTCCACAAAAAGTCAAAGAGAGGTTTCAATTCTTTAAAAAATATATCTATCAATTTTTTTTTCCAGATAAGCATATCGATTAATCCATCTCATTACTAATTATGATAATCTTATTGTCATAACCATAGTCAAAATAAACATTTCAATTAATCCATCACATCAGAATCTGTTAGGTTCAATAATTTCAGTAGCCATTGTTCTATTATCTCTATTAGTTCCATTTTCCATCTTCCATCTTCAGTAGTCTTGTTAAGTCCAGTAATTTCAATATCCAATCTTCCATTATCAGTATTCCATAATAATCTTGCTGTCAAAGCCATAGTCATATAGTAAGAGTCTGATGGGAATTACCTCTATCCCAAATATTTTCTTGCCATCCATTCTGAATAGGTTGCTGAAATACTGCTGTAAAATCATATCTCTGTTCTTTTTTTCAAAATACACTGGGTCATCTCTTAAAAGTTTTTCCATTGTCACATGGCTGCAGTTAATTCCATAGATTTTCTCTATATTGGGCTCCATCACATCATTCCAGTCCAGAAGATTATCCATGCCATTGATAACTTTATCTCTAGAATCTTCATTCATTTCTTCAGAGATAACATTGAGTTCCAAACAATAGATTTTATTTCTAAAGTCCATAGACTCCAAATCTTGTTCCTGTTCCACGTTGGTTCCAATCTCCGGGATCTCCTCTCTCACAGGGACCCCTATTCCAGTCTCCAGGGTCTCCTCTCTCACAGGGACCCCTGTTCCAATCTCCGGGGTCTCCTCTCTCACAGGGACCCCTTCCAGGGTCACCTCTCTCACAGGGACCCTTATATCTTTAATCTCCTGCTTCATTTTACTCAAGTCAATTTTCATTATCTCAATCTCATCCATTATTTTCTGAAACATAGTTATTTCCAGATTTTCAGCCACTTTCTTAATTGCCATTTTAAAAGAAAAATATAGGAAAACCACTTCTTATTTCAGCAACAATTGGGTTAATTCTCCAAACTTGGTGACATCACAGTATAAACAGAGCAGACAGCCTTATCTCTCCAATAGTTAAGTAAACAAAATGCAGTTCCCAGGATCGAAACAATTAATGGCAATCGTCAAGAAACAGATTCGTCAAAATAAAATAGACCAAAAAGAGAGTAGTCTCAAAACAGTATAATATTTTTCAAAATAAAAATCTGGAATAGAAATCCCTCTTCTGTGTATATCTTTAGAATGCAAATCCAGGGGGACTTCCGGGAAGGGTGACTTAGCCTGTGCCTGCTTTTGAGACGGGCTCCTGCCTCAAAAGAAGCTTATTCAGATATATCAGTCAGTTTTTTCTTTTTTTTTTGACTGATTAAACTTCTCCCGGGTAGGGAGAAACGAAGAGATTAACCTCAAAGCCTATTTTTGTTGGGACGACCAGATCTCATTAATTTATGGGACGAGGTCCAGCCGACGAAGGTGGGACGGATTTTTAACAGCAAGCTCTATCTGATAAAGCGAACGTTCACCTTATCTTCTAAGAGAGAACGCACTAACAGGCAAGCACCCTTCTTTCTATATTTTTCTTTTACTTGACTTAAATTGTTGCTGTTTAAAAGAGATTTGCCAGATTGATCAGTTTTTGACATCTCACTGGGGAGCCGTAACTTCTCTCTGCTACGCACTAATTAATAGCTTATCTCTGTTTTTGTTGCAAAAAGCTGTCCTGGATTTGCATTCTAAAGATATACACAGAAGAGGGATTTCTATTCCAGATTTTTATTTTGAAAAATATTATACTGTTTTGAGACTACTCTCTTTTTGGTCTATTTTATTTTGACGAATCTGTTTCTTGACGATTGCCATTAATTGTTTCGATCCTGGGAACTGCATTTTGTTTACTTAACTATTGGAGAGATAAGGCTGTCTGCTCTGTTTATACTGTGATGTCACCAAGTTTGGAGTATTAACCCAATTGTTGCTGAAATAAGAAGTGGTTTTCCTATATTTTTCTTTTAAAATGGCAATTAAGAAAGTGGCTGAAAATCTGGAAATAACTATGTTTCAGAAAATAATGGATGAGATTGAGATAATGAAAATTGAATTGAGTAAAATGAAGCAGGAGATTAAAGATATAAGGGTCCCTGTGAGAGAGGTGACCCTGGAAGGGGTCCCTGTGAGAGAGGAGACCCCGGAGATTGGAACAGGGGTCCCTGTGAGAGAGGTGACCCTGGAGACTGGAATAGGGGTCCCTGTGAGAGAGGAGATCCCGGAGATTGGAACCAACGTGGAACAGGAACAAGATTTGGAGTCTATGGACTTTAGAAATAAAATCTATTGTTTGGAACTCAATGTTATCTCTGAAGAAATGAATGAAGATTCTAGAGATAAAGTTATCAATGGCATGGATAATCTTCTGGACTGGAATGATGTGATGGAGCCCAATATAGAGAAAATCTATGGAATTAACTGCAGCCATGTGACAATGGAAAAATTTTTAAGAGATGACCCAGTGTATTTTGAAAAAAAGAACAGAGATATGATTTTACAGCAGTATTTCAGCAACCTATTCAGAATGGATGGCAAGAAAATATTTGGGATAGAGGTAATTCCCATCAGACTCTTACTATATGACTATGGCTTTGACAGCAAGATTATTATGGAATACTGATAATGGAAGATTGGATATTGAAATTACTGGACTTAACAAGACTACTGAAGATGGAAGATGGAAAATGGAACTAATAGAGATAATAGAACAATGGCTACTGAAATTATTGAACCTAACAGATTCTGATGTGATGGATTAATTGAAATGTTTATTTTGACTATGGTTATGACAATAAGATTATCATAATTAGTAATGAGATGGATTAATCGATATGCTTATCTGGAAAAAAAAATTGATAGATATATTTCTTAAAGAATTGAAACCTCTCTTTGACTTTTTGTGGAAAGAATAAAGTAATGTTTATGAGATTTGATGATTAAGTAAGATAACTACTGGAGGAAAGTGATTTTATAATATGACTTAAGAGACAGGATTGTTATATATTATAGACTTATAACTGATTTGATCTTTGACAAATGGGAAGTCAATATTTTACTCTTTATTTTTTATTTTTGTTTTTTTTTTTCTTTTTTTCTTTTTGTTTAACTATTTTTGATTTTGTTTTTTGTCTTTGAATGTTTTATGATTTTGTCTTGTATGTTTTATGAAAATCTGAATAAAAATTATTGAAAAAAAAAAAAAGAATGCAAATCCAGGACAGCTTTTTGCAACAAAAACAGAGATAAGCTATTAATTAGTGCGTAGCAGAGAGAAGTTATGGCTCCCCAGTGAAATGTCAAAAACTGATCAATCTGGCAAATCTCTTTTAAACAGCAACAATTTAAGTCAAGTAAAAGAAAAATATAGAAAGAAGGGTGCTTGCCTGTTAGTGCGTTCTCTCTTAGAAGATAAGATGAACGTTCGCTTTAACAGATAGAGCTTGCTGTTGAAAATCCGTCCCACCTTCGTCGGCTGGACCTCGTCCCATAAATTAATGAGATCTGGTCGTCCCAACAAAAATAGGCTTTGAGGTTAATCTCTTCGTTTCTCCCTACCCGGGAGAAGTTTAATCAGTCAAAAAAAAAAGAAAAAACTGACTGATATATCTGAATAAGCTTCTTTTGAGGCAGGAGCCCGTCTCAAAAGCAGGCACAGGCTAAGTCACCCTTCCCGGAAGTCCGGTTTCTTGTATAGTGTTTTGTTGTTAGTTTGAATTCTATTGCATTCAGATTGTCATTAATAAAATGCAATGAAATAAATAAAGAAGCAATTAAAATACAATTCAGAACCATACAGCATCTTGCACAGTGCATTACAATTGCTACAACAGGAAGAAAAAACATTCAGTGGTCCATAAAGACCATCAGTGAGTTTGAAGTGGTCTGTGGGGAGAAAAAGTTGAGAAACTACTGTTCTAAGTTCACCTACAGTATACATATTTACATATATTTTACAAGTGCCACATAATGTTAATTTCACGTTTGTAAGGGACCGATCTTTTAGTGTGGCAGTTCCTACACTCTGGAACTCCCTGCCCTTTGAGATTAGGCAGGTGCCTTCACTGTACTCTTTACAGTACCTGCTAAAAAAATTTTTGTTTAGTCAGGCTTTCTCAGATCCGTATAAGTGATGTGAATTTTAGCTTATTTTAGCTTAGAACATATACTTTTAACTGTCGATTTTATTCATTTTTTATAAACTTGTTTTTAATGTTGATTTTTACTGATGCTTTTAATGTATATTTTACATTCTTTGCAAACTGGTTAGATGTTTTATTTCAAGTTAAGCAGTATACAAATTTTATTAAATAAAATGTGTATATGTGTTGTAAAATATTCTATTTTATTATATGGGATCTGCCAAAATCGGTTTGACCTGGTTTTGCATTTGTTTCTATATGTGCATTTTTGAAAGAGTCTCCTTTTGGCAAATTTTCCAGCACTTGTGAAGATGCTTGTATTTTTCGAAGCTACTCAGTCCTCTTTTGTTCCTCTCACTTCTGCTGTTCTGTGTACCCTGTTCCTCCTGCTTTCCTTTGCTCTCACTGTCATTGCCCTCATTTGCCCTCACTGCTGTTTAATCTGATTGGCTGTGGCAATCCTCATGACTTTTTATTCAGGCATCGGTGATGACATCGCGTCAGATGTTGAGTTGCCACGTCAAAACAAAAGGGTGCCAAACTGCATAGAAATAATGAGAATGTTTGGCACAACATTTTTCCCGATAATTTTTTTCAGCTATGTTAATATACTAATATCGAAATGAGAGAATATTCTTTGCAAACCTAATAAATAATGTAGAAATGTGCTTGCTAGAGCAAAGTAATGCAATGTTGTTGATATTATATTGTGATTTAGCTTGAATTGCTCTATTTATGGATACCGCTATTTTGTTTTCTAAAAAACAGTGCTGCAATGCATTAAACTAATTAAAAGGAAGAGAATAGCGGGGGAGATCCAGTATCACACCGGGACAAGTGATCAGACTCCCTTCCTCTCATCCTGCAGCCCCCCCCCCACACCCCAGTCTGTTCCAGAGCAGCTATTGGGGGCAGGTGGGGTGCTTTGGGGGGAGAGAAAAAAGAAGTCCCTTTTGCACAAGTGGAAATTGGTTGTGCAAGCAGTATGCCACAATTGGATATCACCCAGCATTAACAAATGGCTTCTTCCAAAGTTTTCACATAACCTCACAACCAGTTTCAAGCCTTTTGAACGGAGCACTGTGGGCTCTGTACAGTTGTATGATGCAAATGAGAAATGTGCTTTTTATTTTGTGAAGTTAGTTTCTGCTGAACTGATGTGAAAGAGGGTGACATCTGCCTTGAACCATTTACTGCCTTATTGTAAAAGTGCCTCATTTATTATAATGACCAGCATAAGATTGCTTCATACTTCAGATGCCTAGGGGGTTGATATCCATTTCTGAATCGGCATTAAAGTCTCTTAGATACTGAGCCATAAATACATAAAACCTGAGAGGGTCTTTAATCATGTTTTCTCCCTCTTGTCCATATAGTCCTCTTAACTGCTTCAGTTTCATAGTGCAAGGGATTTTTTTCCATTAGAAAGTTTCTCTCCCTTCTCCCACGGCCCCGTCTTGCAATGTTCTGGCTTTATTATGGATGCTTTAAAATAATTATATGTGGATACCAGAAAGGGCATTATTCGAACAGCCTTGCTGAGAATACCCAAACGGTGGTGTGATTAATCACCTTTCCGTGTTTGCATGTTTATTATCCACATATATATACTTGGAGTCAGAGGGAAGGAGGCAGTCACTTAAGCTTACTCAACCTTGAAAAGCTCATCTTATTCATTTGTTGCCTCTCTGCCTTGTATTGATGATGGTTATTTTCAGTGCAATTTGCTTCTGGTTTTCAGTGAAATGTATTCCTAGAAGTTGGATCAGGCCCAAATAAAGAGATCTTGGGTTCAAGAGGGGAATATTGTTTGTTTTGTTTTTTAAAAAACACCTTCTAAAACTCTCCTTGCCATCACACAGTGAGGGCAATCTGAGCCTTTTGGTAAGAACCTAAGTGCGTGAAACAAAGCAGTACTGGAAACTGAGAAAATGTTTCCCGATACTTTTGGGAAGGCTGGCCTCTGACGGTCCACCCCCTCCCCACCCCCCATTTTAAATAAATAAATAAACAGAGCCTGTCCGCACTTCTGAATGTGCACCATCCAGCTCATGGTAGTGAGGCTCTCTCTGGGTGTGCAGGGGTTAAATTCTAGCTGCAGTGGGGAAGGAGCTCCGCCCCCAGTTTTCAGCACCTGGCGCTCTATAGACAGTTGCCTCAGCAGTAGATTTCAGAGGGGATTGGAGGAAAACAAGAGGGGGAGAGAATGTGACAACTGCCGAGTCTGACTGCTGCCTTGGGGAGGCCTCCCGCACCTGTCTCTGCCTGTCTCTTGGCCAGTACAGTTGTTGAATCAGACAAGCAAGAGAAACATTCTTATTTGCCAGACCAGAACGACAGTGGGCATAGGAGGAGGAAACCAGAAGAAGCCCAAGAAACAGAAGAAGAAGATGACTTCTTCATTCAAGCTGGATTTTCTGCCAGAGATGATGGTTGATAGCCGTTTGCTAGTTTCCGACAGAATGTAAGTACCGGTTCAGTTGCGCGACAGCATCCGAACCTCAAAGCAAGCAAGCTCTCAAATGCTTTAGTTGCCGAGATTCTGGACGGTCGGTCGTCTTTTTTCCCTAGAGGGTTTTGATGGTATAAACAAAAGCATTAGATTTCTCTCTCTCTCTCTCTCTCTCTCTCTGAAGCTGCCGACTTGCTGCTGGAAGTGTCTGTGTGGCAGAATAAGGATTTGTTCCCTTTCTTGTCACTTGCAAATTCTTCTGTGGTCTCTAGTGTGGTGTGTATGTGTGGTTGTGTTTTCTTGCTCTCATTCCCTCCCACTCTCTAGAAAGCCCTTATGTTTGATCTGCAACATTTTCTGTCTGGAAAACTGGGGGTCTAAAGGTAGCTGATACCCGATAAATATGATTTATATTCTACTTAAATAATGTGGGGAAATGCGTGCAGAGACTTGCAGAAATACGTGTGTATATATAATATATATATAAATGCACACTCTTAATATCCAGTGGAAATTCCTATACAGATATTTTGTCTTCTGCATAGAAATCTTAACTCGGTCAGGGTGTGTGGCATCACCTGCTCAGATTAAAGAAAGAAAACTCACTTAAAAATAAATTAGGCACAGATGCAAACTAGGGAAACATAGGAATGGTCCGTTTTTGTGACGGAGCAGGAACAAAATTAAATGAGGCAATTCTGACAATGTCTGTGGATGCTTGGTAAATACAGTGTTAATTTTTAGGAAGATGATTCTTATATATGGGGATGAAAATACTAGCAAGATTGATTGACAGGTGTTGGCATTTCATGAAGAGAAACATATTTGGTTAATTTTCTGCCTTGCCTCTTGATGTTTAAAGTTTCTGTTGCTCTATCATCTCCTGAGACCAGTAATTGTAAATAAAAGTATCTTGTGGGTTTTCTAGTAAAGAAAGACAACAGTTTAACAGAGAAAATCTGGAAGCATGACCTAACATTAAACAAAATTAATCTCTTCTGAAATTAGAATAATAGGATCACACTGAACTTATTAAAGAATAATAGGATCATGCTCAGTTTTTATAAAGAAAAATGAGGAGAAGAGATTGCAGTATTGGCTATGTGGTAAATCTCTTTGGGGGAAAGTATGCACAAGGTAGAAGTTTTAATAAAACTTTCTATATGGTCTTCAAAACTATTTTTGTTTTTTTAAAAAATCACTTCATCCCCATAGTCTGGTGTTGGCCATGCCGTAAACTTATTCAAAGCTGTAGCATCTAAATCAGCCCCCTCCGGTTAATTATCTCTTGGGGCATTGGATTTCTTATAGCTGATGGAGTGATTGAGAAGAGCTATTCATGAAATAGCCATCTGTTTCAGCTGCTAAGGATTAATAAATTGTTGAGATGGGGTGTCATTTAATATGAGTGGCCCTTTCTGTCGTATGCAATGTGGATAATGCCCATGCATCATTAATGTCTTCCATAGTGCGGTTTCTGATCATCCTAAATTCGGAATATTGAGTTTGGTTGTTGGGAATGATGGATTTATGAAACTGACCATCTCACTTGGCCCAGAGTCTCAATAATATATGCTACTTTTCCTCTCCCCATTTTTGTCCTTAGGTTACCCATCCTTAACCCATGAGGGTGCCAACCTGATGCTCTCAAATAGTTCTTGAGAAGATCTGTCAACATACAATTTTTTGTTTGCGTTCCTCTCCATTTTAGCTTATACAATCTACCTGATGGCCCCCAAACCAGTCAGAAACGGTATTGCTAATAACCATCTCAAAACACTGAGGCTCTGTTAGCTGAATCTGGTAATGCCATGACTATCACTTAAGTTTATGGAAATGTTTCCTAAACGCACCCATTGCAGGACAAAACTCGGGAATCAAATTGTTCCTTCACAATTTGCCTTTAGACCTTTTGGGGGTGCTGGGAAAAGCCTTCTAGCTTGTGCAGCAACATAATCATTTTTCTGCAGGAGTGTCTTATTTAGTACTATGCCTCTGGTTGAAAATGATGCAGAATTATATTTTAAAAGGCGTTGATAAATAGCTTTGTATTCACTCCAGGTCTCTCCCCCCACCCCCGCCCCCATTAACAACACGAGCGGTATCAGCAGTAATTCTTCTATATTGTCTGTTGTTAGTGATCATGTTATGAGATCTCATCACAATGCAGAAACATAACTTAGCGGATGGTCTAAATAACAATAAAGATTGATGCTTTCCAGGGATTGCGCGCATCCTGTGTGCACAGTTATTACAGAATACGGTGTTGGAATCAGCTGGGATTTGAGGGAGAAAGGGCGGGGGCATCCAGTCTTTAAACAAGGATATATGACCTTGCACTTTCTCTAGAGTGGAAAACAATTGCATCATTACTTTGGACAGTCCCTCTTCCCAATAAGCATGCGATTGGATATGTCTGTGTATAATTCTCTTTGGGAAGCCTTTGAATTCATCAGCCCTGATGAATGAACAGTTGTACAGCTTGATTGCACATGAAGGGCCGTTTGTCATACAAGCATGTTGCCCTTTTAGGCGGCCCATCCCAGATGCCTGAAGCAACACCACAAGCATACGAACCAGTTTAATCTTTCTGACACTGCCTGTTGGGTGAACTGCTTAAAGTTTCAGCAAAGGGCACAATCCATTGGGAAGTTCTCCTCTGCACGTGCCTACAGAAATGAATGGGAACCGGCCAAGAGCATGGTCTATGGATTATGACCCAATCTTTCATTTCATTTCATAGGCTAGAAAAAGCAATGCTGTCTTTTGTAAGAAGCAATTTAATGTTTTGTGAATATAAGATGAAGGTGACGACGTAGGTGGAAAAGGGTTGTCAGCCTTTCATCTTTCTCATACTGTTAAAAAATGTTTCTGTTTTTCTTTTCTTTTTTTGAAGGATGTTGTTTTGTTTGCCCCAGGTGATATTAATACTATAAAATGTTTCAATGCTCATGAGAAGTACTGTGCATATTTCTGGATCTGCTTGATCTTTAAATGCTGCAGGTTTGAAATAGATATTATTTTTTCAGCACTTTGAAGTGTTATTTAACAATCCCAATAATCAACAAGAAAGCAGTGGATATCGACCCCCCATCATTTGTAGACTAATTTCTAGTTATTTTACAATAATAAAATTTGAATTGGGTGTAATACTGAATGCATAGTGAGCATCAATTTAAAAGTGTTCTTCCACGCCAGTTCTTATTGTATTGGGCTGTCTAAGCTGACTCTAAAAGTGTAAATGCCCGGTCGCTTGTACTGATGTTTTTACCACCATACCCTGGGTAAGATGAGCAGGGCAAGAGAGTCCTCTACTTCGTTTGCAATTTCATCGTAAAGGGTTAGCATGAAACATTAAACATGGAGAGTTGCACTAGAATAGCCGGTGGTAGTCCCAAATGGCATTAGGAGGTTGAATATATGAGTCACTTCCTTATTACTTCCTTTTCATGTTGCCCTTTGCTGACCTTACCTTTACCTACTCTAGATAGTAGCACAACTGGGTCTTAGTCAGGGCATCACAATGGACAAAAAGAGATAAAAATTCCCAATTTACATATCCAAGGTTTACACAATCCATGGAGTGTGTTTTGCCTGAGGGATCTTCCAAATCCTGTAAGTTCCCTACCCTGTGGTTCCCTGTTCCTGGACCAGCTTACATCACTGGGAGCAGACCATCAACCCGTGATGGAAGGAGCTGTTCTTTTCGGTTCTCCCAGTTTCTAATTTTTCTAATCTTAAATTCAGTTCCCCAAATTTCTGCAGCAATTCATGGGTTTTTAAACAATCTTTATGAACACTCTTCAGCATTTTTGTGTAAATTTCTCCTAATAAACACATTTTTGTGTGCAGTTTTAACTAATGCGCACATTTTTTCCAAGCCATATCTCCTAATATAATGCATTTTTGTGTGTTATTTTCACTAATGTGACCTTTTTTTTTTTGCACCTTTTCCCCTAACATGTGCATTTTTGTAAACATGGTTTGGATGGAGGACTGCACAGCAAAATTCAGTTAGGAGCCAATTTTTACTGTCTTTCAGTTCTCTACTGTTTTGGAAAGGGTGAATTTGATAGATTCAGCTTTAAATGTGAACTGAATCAAATTTCTCCTCCATCCCTAATTCCAGCTGATAACTGCACCTATCCTGAGCTTTGCTGGCATGGCAGTTCCTACAACAATGCCAACTTGGTCCCTGTCACAACCTTTGCATTTTCTACCACTGTAACCTAACCAAACTTCAGCTCAACCTGTGCTCAGTGACCCCCATCTAAGAACACACGTCCTCCTGCCCTTTGGATTGATAGAGGAAGAACATGGCTATACCCACAAGACACCTAATGGTTAATCCCAAAATAATATCCTCATGCACAAAGATGTGCGTATGTGAAGCAACCGTGAAGTGCCATGTGTTCACTGGAGCTTTGGATGCAAATCACTGGAAGAGAGTGTGTGTATTTTATAATCACTCTTAAAAATTACAAGATATTTTTTCTTTTAAAAAAAACCACATGGTATATGATCATCACACCCGACAATATATGGTTTGTGTCAATATGTTAATCATCATTTTGCATATTACAATATCTTCATTCTGAGGGCTAGAGAGAGCGCTTAATGTAAGAGGGCAATGCGGCTGCCAGGAGACCAAACTTGTTTGGACCTCGGAAGAGATGAAGTAATTCATGGGAACATAAAGATATTTTGCAAAGAATTGAGATATTTGCGTTTTTTCAGTGGCAGATAACGAATGCGTCAGATAAAAATATCCAGCAAACCTCACTGAAACCCACAGGGAGATCTATGCTTGGCAGATTTTACTCATGCAGTGATTTCTCATAAGGGCTACTCATTTAGTTCAATGGAGGTCAGAAGTCCATATCAACATTCATTTGTATGCATGGATCTGCTGTTCCTATTGAAATGTACAGTGGATCTGGGGTTCTAGAAAGCCCCCTTCCTGCACTAGAGTTCATCCTTGGTTCCAGATTAGAGTGGTTACTTACTATATTGATAAGAGCACCGCTGTTCATTTTGGGCAATGTGCTCCTACATCTTGATGTTGCAGTGTGACAACTCTATTTATCTCTCTGGATTCCAGTGCACTCCCCCCTTCCCCGCGTGAGCACTGGCCAGAACTAAATGCCACAGACACCAACTAGATCTGAGTTTTACATTTTAATGACACAGTATATAATCACGAAGTTGGATATTTCACTGGAGAATCTCGTGCAACTGATTGGGTGTCAAGGAAAAGTGCCATGCGTTACCCATTAAAATTAGTCTTTGAATTATCTCTCTCATCTCTGAGATGAGTCAAATTTCCTCACATGTATGCACAATGTGTTAATTATGTGGTAGTTGAAGATATATTTGAGGAGCTGGTGTATTTTTTGTTTCTTAAGATATTAGCTGTATTACAGAATTTAATCTATACAGGATTCCATTGTCTATGTAGCATTTTTTTTTGTGGGGTGGGAGGGAGTGAAATCTGCTAGAAATTCCTTTGGGGAGGAACCCAGATTTTGTAAGTTGCTGCATAAAAGAAAATGCTCAGCTGCATTGAAAAATATTAAGCCACCAAAATATGCCTTGTAAAAACCCTTGGAAGACCTCCCCTCCCCCAGTAAATGCGTGGCCACCTATTGCCAGTAAGCAATTGTGTACCTTGTTATCAGCTGTTGTTTGATTCTATTTCCTTATCGTTTGTTCGTATTTTGGCAGACACTCTCGATCATTGATCTGGCTGTGTGTATCATTTTAAATTGTTCCACGTTGATAGTTCATTGTGGATTGCTCTGTTCCGATTCCTTTGGCAGCCATTGATGAAAAGCCTAGGGAAGGATGAATTAAAAAGAAGCCTGAATGAAGATTAAAAGCTTCAAAACTGAATAAGGATTTTCAGTGATATACATGATAAATTAAGCCTTGGGCAGGGGGGCAATATTTTATTTCTTCTGTCTGCTATCTTCACATCCATCATTAGGTGATATAAAGTCTATGATTTTAATTTTACTTTGTACAATGCCTAGATTTAACTGTATTATCATACCTGTGAATTTAGGCATTGTGTAAACTAATAAATGACCTGAATCAGTCATTGGGGTTTAATCTGACTGAAAAGAACCCCGCCAACCCCCAAAATGAGACAGTGTAACATTAAAGCAAGATTTAATATTTTATTAATAATCCCAATATTACACTATTTTCTCAACATACTAGTGTCTAGCTTTCAGATGTTGTATATCTTCTTTTAATCACAAGCATTTTCATTGTTTGTTTACTTGTTTCTCATCACCCAAATTAAAACCCAGCGACTGATTTATTTAGCTTTCATCTGAGAGAAAACAATGTTCTTCCAAAGATTTCAAAGTTGGTTTCAGTGTATTTTAATTGTTTGGTATTTTATAATCCTTTCGGCTAAGGCAGTCGAGTTTCATAATTAATCCCACATGTTCTTTTTGAATAATAATAATAATAATAATAATAATAATTACAATTTTTTTTTAGAAAAGGCACATGAATAGCAGAGTGAAGGAAATTATGCAAACATTTCTTGGCTCTTTAAAAATTCATGGAATGTAAAGAATGTATATCAACAAGAAATGACCCTCTAGAAATTGGGGGAAGTCACTGATGCGCCACTGAATATGCATATCACACAAACTCCTTTGTCCCAAACCAGTGAGGTGTTGCTTTCTTTGATTTTTTTTATCACAACTGATTCCTTTCATTGTGGTGGCATTTTGTGATTTAATTGCTTATTGTTGCAAACGCATAAATATATCTCCTGACACGGTTGTATGTGTTTCATGGCAGGAGGCTATGGTAGGAAAGAGATGTCCAAATTTTTAAGTAAGCCTTGATGCCTCATTCCACATAATATTTATGCTGGAAGGGAATTATGTCTTGGGGAAGGTGAACAGAAAGGCAACTCAACAGGGGAAATGAAGGCCAACGTGGGACAATATATTTGGAAAATAAAAAACTAATTAGAGCAATAAAAGTGATGCTCTAAAGTAATTCTGGAATAATTGTTCCTGTTTAGAACCATCAACCTTTAATTGCTTCACCTACATTCCCAAGATCAATCTTCATGTGATAACGCACACTACGTTATTTCCTGCAAAATGTCTGCCTTCTACGGTTGTGGCTTTTTTCATGAGGAAAGCCCCCTGCCCTCTCAGGAAGGCCCATAGCTCAGTGGGCACACACTAGCGGTGCATGAGAAAGATCCAAATTTTAATCTCCAGATAGCGCGGAGAACAACCCTTTCCTGAAACTCTGAATAGCCTCTACCAGTTAGTGTCAATAATAGGGGTGGGCAAATCTGTCTATTTCTGGTCTGTGTTCAGCTATAATTTCCACATTAATCTGATATTTTTAATGCATTGAAAATTCACATTTAAATAATATTTAAATACACAACTCTAAGCATTTCCCCTCAAAATATGCATTTCTAAATGCATTTCTCTCAAACTATGCACTATAAAACATCTTCGTATATGCATTTTTGAGCCATGACAGAATATTCACAACAGGCCAGTAGATAAGTTAAGTCCTGGTTTACACATTCCTTAGTTAGTTTGTTAGAGCATTTGTGCCCAGTTCTTCAACCAAAAAGGCTCCCAGAGTGGCTTCCATACAATTAATTTAAAACAAGATAGTCCCTGCCTGCAGGCTTACTAAGAAATACAGCACACAAGGAGAAAGGAATAGGGAGGGAAAAGGAAAAGAGCAAACTCAGGAACCAATTCTTAAATTGTAGTTCATATCATGACCAGCTGGCATAGAGACAATTCATGGGTTGGAGGCAGTAGTGCAGTGGCAAATTCAGATGTGTAGGGTCCCTCCCTTCATAATAGTCACACCACACACACACATACCCCTTTTCCACTTTCCCTCATCTCTCTTGCTGTGCCGGTCATCTCACAAGTGCACTACATAAGACATCCCTAGGAGCCAATCAGCATGAAAGGGGAGACTGTTAGCCACTGAGAAGAATTTTCTCAGTGGCTGACTCACCTTCTTTCACTCTGACTGGTTCCATTCAGCACCAAAGGACAGAGACTCTCCTCAGCGGCTATCATGTTCCCTTTTCATTCTGATTGGCTCATACATAGGGACTTGGCTGGGACCCTGCTCTCAAAAAAGTAATGTGTCAATGACCCACCTTGACCCTGGATACTACACCCTTGGTCAGAGGTGCCCAACAGAGCTGAAGGAATGAACGCTTTTTCTCATCTCTCCCATGGAGGCAGCCTGATGGAATGGCTGCTGCCAGGTGGCAGCTGAAGGAGAGGAGGGCTGATGGAGTTGGTCTTTCAGAAGAGCTGGTGGGATGAGTCCAGATTAGTCTGGATGGACTGGCAGGTCAGGCCTGTTTGTATGAGGATTTGCAAAGATCAAATCCCTCAAGCGCCCCTAGAAGACAATACTGAGCTGGATGGACCCATGTCCTGAAATGGGGGGTCCCCACGGGCATTTGCTTGGCCACTGTGAGAACAGGATGCTGGATTAGATGGGCCATTGGCCTGCTCCAGAAGGCTCTTCTGATGTTCTTAAGAGAGCATCCTATGTTCCTGTGCAGGTTTCTGAGCATATTGCTGGTTGGGTTTGGCTTCCTCCCCTCCCTTCTGTGTGTCCTGTGAACGGAGTCGACCGGTGTCCAACGCGGCCCTCATGTTGGCTTTATTGCTGCTAAGCCTAGACCTTTGTCCCTCTTTCCTATCCCACGTACGTCGCTCTGTCTCTGGATGATACAGTTGTGACAATCAATTTCTCCTCACAATGCGAGCATATATCATACAAATGTGGTACTTCTTGGCAGCATATCCTTTTGTTCACAGCTTGAGCCCCTTCAGATAATAACTTTAAAATTATAACAGAGGCAATATGATTGCCTGGCATTTAAAATGTCATTTGAAAGCAGCTTTTGTTTTACACTTGGCTTTAACTGTACCATATTCCAGTGAATGCCCAGGTGAGCCCATTTTGCAAAGACGTTGCCTGCTATCCTTGCACGCGCTCATCTAGCTGGATATCAAGCCTGCAGTGGGCCTTGACCTGGCGGCCTCAGGGAAGTGTCACAGCTCAGCAGTGGAGCATCTGTGTTGCCTGCAGAATGTCCATGGCATCTCCATGGAGGGCTGAAAATGTCCCCTGTCTGAAACCTTGGAGAGCTGCTGCCAGTCAGTGCAGACAATGCTGAGCTAGATGGACCAATGGTATGACTCAGTATAAGACAGCTTCCTGTGTTCCTAAATGTCAGGTGGGTGTTCAGCCTTGGCTAAAGCACCAAGCTGCAGGAAACACATTCATATCCGCCAGGGAAGCTTCTCTAGGAGAGACCCTGGGCATCTCGAGGTAAGGCTGGAAATATTCTCTGCCTGAAATTCAGTCATTCAGAGCAGGCTTTCGCTTGTATCTCTAGTCCCTCTGCCATCAACCTAAGAGAAGTCTGGTCGGACAGCATGTCTTGGACAGATGAAGCTATCTCCTGGTGCTGAATCTGACCATTGGTTCACCTAGTTTTGTTTACTCTTTGTAGTGGTTAGAGTGTTGGACTAGGACCTGAGAGACCAGGGTTCGAATCCCCACACAGCCATGAAGCTCACTGGGTGACTTTGGGCCAGTCACTGCCTCTCAGCCTCAGAGGGAGGCAATGGTAAACCCCCTCTGAATACCGCTTACCATGAGAACCCTCTTCATAGGGTCGCCATAAGTCAGGATCGACTTGAAGGCAGTCCATTTCCATTTCATGTCAACCACCAGCAGCAGTTCTCCAAGACGTATTTTGTTTATAATATTTCCTAACTGCTTTTCAACAAAAGATTCCAGGGTGGTGTACAAAAGTGTGAATGAAATTGCATTCACACAGCGTATAAATATGATTTGAAACCAACCAGCAAACATAACAAACTGCTAAAAGCTAACACAGTTTCAAAACCCATCTAAAATCCAGAATGCCTGGGCAAATAGGAAGGTCCGCCTCCCCCCAGGTGGCACAAAGCTGGTGATATTGGTGCCAGAGAGGTTTCCTTAGGGATGGCATTCCACAGTCAGGGCCTCACTGCAGAAAAGGCCCTCTTTCTTTTGTGGAAGCATAGACCTTTACAAAAGACAGTTGGTTTTCAGACATGGGCCAGCTGGTATGGAAAGAAGCACTTCTTCGGCAGTTTGGGTCCCAAGCCACTTAAGGCTTTGAAGGTAAGCAGCAGCAACTTAAATTGGGCTTGGAAGTGGATAGGCAGCCAGTGTAGATCTTTCAAAGAAATTGTTATTTTAACAACCCTGGCTCAAAATTCTAGCAGCTGAGTTCTGCACTGACTTGAAGCTTCTGGGTCTCCTTTAAGGGCAGCTGCACGTGTAACACATTAGAGATCTAGCCAGGAGGTTAGCAGAGCATGGATCACCGTATATAGGCTACCCCTATCGCAGCGTGCAAACAATCTGAAGCTGGTAAAAGGCACTGAGGCCGCCTGGATCTCGAGTGGATCAAGGACACACACACCCCAGAAAACAAACCTGCACAACTTTGAAGGGAGTGCAACCCTGTCCAGAGCAGAATGTACTCAGAAGTTCTCAGGCAGAAGTCCTTTCCAGCCCTCCCACCCATATCCCTTTAATTGGAAATGCCAGGAACTGAACCTTGACTGCGATCTTACCCATGTAAAATAGATGCTTTACCACTAAGCTATACCTTCTCCCCAAATTTGTGTCCCTCCCCTCTCGGCACATATGGACTTGTTCTGGAATTAGAACTGGGATTCCTCTCTTCTAAAGTGTGAATGAAGCTTGAAAGACTAATGAACCTACAATCTCCCTTTCCCATTTAGCACGGAATGTTTTTTGTAGGTGCTTTTGGAAGCAACACTGCCCTCTGCTGGCCACACCTCCCTTCCCCACTATGGCCTTCAAACCTTTCAGGACCACCCACAGCAAAGTGTTGGTCCAATCACTGTCTCTGCCTGAACCTGCAGCAAAGCATTTCCCTTGGCCACACCTGGAAGACAAAGGGGTCGATCTACCAATCAGTTGCAAAACCTCCTTGAAGCTGATTTTTTTTTTAAAAAAAATGCACTGGAGCTGATATGACAAGGTTTTAAGAGTAAAAAGGGGTGGTGTTTGACTAGCATCGTGTGTCCCTGTTTTGATAAAAGAGAGGTAGAGGCGCACTGGAACACAGTACATCAGCAAGTGTGTCTGTACCCATAAAGCAGAACACACACTGCTAGCCATCTGGCTCTTTCAAGGGTCCAAGGAGGTCAAGATGGCATACTAACATGGCTCTCCCCTTCCCAATTGTGTCCTCACAACAACCTTGTGAGGTAGGTTAGGCTGAGAGACAGTGATTGGCCCAAGGTCACCTAGTGGGCTTCATGGCCAAGTGGGGATGCATCCTGGTCTCACAGGTTCCAGTCCAATACCCTAACCACTACACCACATTGTTCATGAGCTCTGGGTGAGAATTAGAATGAGCCACAAGGTACTCGAGCCTTGACTACCTGTGCATGTGCAACACTTGTTAACATGATGACAGATAACAGCTATGACTACCTGCTGA
The DNA here is from genome assembly GCF_030035675.1 of Rhineura floridana. Taxonomy (NCBI): domain Eukaryota; kingdom Metazoa; phylum Chordata; class Lepidosauria; order Squamata; family Rhineuridae; genus Rhineura; species Rhineura floridana. The sequence continues at coordinate 14,088,062 of NC_084487.1, forward strand.
AACATCTCATGGCTTGCTAGTGGCGGGAGGTTGACCCCTGGTGTTTGAAACAACATTCCATTTTTTCAGCACAAACACCTAAGGATCGATGGTCGTTGCAGCTGAAGAGTGAGTTAATGCCTAGAGCATTATCCCTGCATTCCAGGGTTATTGCAAGCATGTCTTGGTTAATGTATGTGAAGCATTTAGATTACTTAGAAAAAGTTCTCTATGAATATTTGGGGATTAATAATAATACAGCTATGTTTGCTTGGAAGTAGCGTTTTGTGGCATGTGAAAACATGCTACATACAGTGGCACTTAGGAATCCTGGAACATTTTTGAGGATGGAAATCTGTCGAATACAGTTCCTCCCCATTTCTCATCTTTCCACATTTCCACATCAGTTTGCATTTTTTTAACAAAAGTTCTCACGAATATTGTTCAGCATTTTAGTGTGCATTTCTGCCTGATATGCGCACTTGAGTGCAATTTTTCCTCAACTCTCTGTTTTTGCAAACAGTTTTTCCTAACATAATGCGTTTCTGTATGTTATCCTCACTACTGTGTGCAGTTTTTTGCACCCGTTTCCCTAATATGCACACTTTTATGCAAATTTTGAGAGGTTGGAGAATGGCATCGCACAATTCGCAGATGGGCAAATTTCAAAGGGTAGCTCCATTTTAGTCTCAGGAACTGTGAATTAATTCGATTCACGTCACGCTAACAGAACCAAATATCTTCCCCATCACTGTATACTGTTCAGTCCTGGTGCCAAGCCAGCACCTGATTCTCTGTGAACTTAACAGATGAGAAGGATTCCATTTTTGTGTATTAGGCAAGACACTTGCAACTGCCATTTTACCATAATTGCTTGGAGAGCTTTCCACTCGTGCTGGTTGAGGAGACCTCACAATGTCAGTGGTGAGGCTGCAGCTTGTCAATTAATTGATATTAAAAAAAGCTCCAGCAAATAACCTGCTGACAGTATTTCAAAGGATGAGAGCTCAACACGTGCCCTGACACTGTTCATAGCAGCAGTCTATCTTTCACTGGCATGCATTAGTTGCTGATGTCCAAAGAGACTGAGGATCAATTCTCGTTCAACTCGTCCGTCTGCTGAGAAGTGGCATTCTTACACCAAAATACTAATATACCCTTTTAGGTCATTTTCTACACAGCAGCTGAATGGATCTGCCTTTTCCATCCCAATTCTACCTGGAGAAATGAATCTGTATGTGTGCTGTGTGTGTATATGTGTGTTTGCGTATGTTGCAGGAGCTACCTTGGGAATGTTTATTGAAAGATGGGTCAGAAATATTTTAAATAATATTTATCTATTGTGTGCTTACGTTTGTCCGTTGAATCTTCAGATGGGATATCATAAGTGGCTTTAATGTCTTCAGTTCAGGCGTCGCAAAACGGGGGCATGGAAAGCTGCCTTCAGATCAGTCTAGCTCAGTCTGGTATCCATTGACTGGGAAAAGCTTTCTGGGGTTGGAGGCAGACCTACCTGAATATGCTGGGGACTGAATACAAAGCAGATGTTCTACCATTGAGCTACAGCCAGGACTGGGCCCTTGGGCAACAGCCTGGCCTGGGCCCACAACGCTCACCCGCACACCTAACTTTCCTGTTGTCTTGAATGTTTTGTGCACGCACGCATGGCTACCATCAACCAAGACAGCGTCAGGGACATCCCTAAGGGGCTAATGCCCCTGCCAACATCTTGGTTTATTTGTTTATTTATTTATTGTATTTATATACTGCCCCATAGCCGAAGCTCTCTGGGTGGTTTACAATAACTAAAAACATTAAAAACAAATATACAAATTTAAAAAACATCTTTTAAAAACAATTTAAAACACAATTTAAAACAATTTAAAACACATGCTAAAATGCCCGGGAGAACAGGAAATTTGGGGGCCACCACTGAGAAGGCCCTCTCCCTTGTTGCCATCTTCCAGGCTTCTCTTGCAGGAGGTACCTGGAGGAGGGCCTTTGATGTTGAGCGTAGTGTACGGGTGGGTTCGTATCGGGAGAGGCGTTCCATCAGGTATTGTGGTCCCAAGCCATGTAAGGTTTTCTAGGTTAAAACCAGCACTGTGAATTGAGCTCGGAAACATACAAGCAGCCAATGCAAGCGAACCAGAATCGGTTTTATATGTTCGGACCGTCTGGTTCCTGTTACCAATCTGGCCACTGCATTTTGCACAAGCTGCAGTTTCTGAACCATCTTCAAAGGCAGCCCCATGTAGAGCACATTGCAGTAATCTAGCTTGGAGGTTACCAGAGCATGGACAACTGAAGCCAGGTTATCCCTGTCCAGATAGGGGCGTACCTGGGCTACCAACCGAAGTTAGTAGAAAGCACTCTGTGCCACCGAGGCTACCTGAGCCTCAAGTGACAGGGATGGTTCTAGGAGAACCCCCAAGCTACAAACCTGCTCCTTCAGGGGGAGTGCAACCCCATTCAGGACAGGTTGGACATCCACCATCGGGTCAGAAGAACCACCCACTAGCAGCATCTCAGTCTTGTCTGGAGCCTCAGTTTATTAGCCCTCATCCAGTCCATTGTCGCAGCCAGGCACCGGTTCAGCACATTGACAGCCTCATCTGAAGATGAAGAAAAGGAAAAATAGAGCTGCGTGTCATCAGCATACTGATGGCAATGTACTCCAAAGCTCCGGATGACTGCAGCCAATGGTTTCATGTAGATGTTGAACAGCATGGGGGACAGAACTGACCCCTGCAGAACCCCATAATGGAGAGTCCAGGGTGCTGAGCAATGTTCCCCAAGCACCACCTTCTGGAGACGACCCGCCAAGTAGGAGCACTACGTACACATGCACATACCTGCCATCAACCAAGATGGTAACAGGGGCATCAGCCCCTTAGGGAAGCCCCCCCATCTTGGTTGATGACAGGTATGTGTGTGCAGTGCGCACAGCATTCAAGATAACAGGAAAGGTAGGTGGGGTGTGCGGATGGGCACTGTGGGCCTGCGGTCTGTATGGGAGCTCCCTCTCTGCAATCTGGGGCACGGTCAGGAGTCAATGCTGCCATGGATTGTGGAATGGGAGCACTACCCTCCCACCCTAATGAGGGGCCCTTCAGGGGCCCCTCTAGGCCACAGAGACTCTTGGCCAGGGCCCAACCTGGCTGCCTTCTGGCACCAACCCTGGCTACAGCCTTTTCAAGCTTGGACTATGATGTCCGCCATCCAGAGCCAGGTGCAAACTAGTGACTCAGGGGTGTGGCCTCAGATACAAATGGTGGTTCAAAGGGTGGAGTCAGTTGCTTACTGCCCACCAAAGCCAAAAACTAGGATCACCCTGCTTCTGCAAAAACAAACCTATACCTGAGTTACTACAGATCTGGGATTCTAACAGCCTAATTTGACAGTGAGTAAGAGGGAAGCGAGGCTTCTTGCTGCTTTTGTTAAACCATTGGGTTTCAAATCCTTCCAATCTATTGCAAATCATCCAGTAATTTACAAGTAGATCCCACTCTTCCATGGGTTTTGTTAATAATTTAGCTCTCTTGTGGGAATTCTTAGGCCAACTTATCAGAGATTCTGCAATATTGGTCATGGTGGACAAGCCTTCTGAGCAGTACAGCTTATTCACCTGCTACACAATATACTGGGCAAGCTGTAGGACTCATGTGAATGTGCAGTACTGTGGAACACTTCCCAGAATCCTTTGAAATTTCTGATGGCTCCTTGAAAGACAAATCTGTCTGATGGGAATCTGCCAATTTTGGTTTCTTCTTTTTGCAATCAGTTTACCTTTTTTTTAATTAAAAAAACCCTCATGGAAATCCATCAGCGTTTTACTGTGAATTTTTCCTAATGTATACATTTGCCTAATATAATGCAGTTTTTGCAAAGCAATTTTCCCTAATGCATTTTGCATTTTCACTAATATATGATTTATTTATTTATATGCACCCTTTACCCTAATGTATGCATTTCTGTACATATTACTTGGCTGGAGAACTGCACTGAAAAATTTGGAGAAGTGTGAATTTCAAAGGATGGCTGGTTTTCAGTTCCCTTATTGTTTTGAAAAGTGCAACTTCAGTAAGTTTGCATTTCAATGCAAACTGAGTTGAATTTCTGCCCTATCCCTGTCTGGAAGATAGGAAATTTGAAAACCACTGGATTTAGTCATTACACTTTGCACAAAAGAAAACCTCATCTTTGTGTAGCCCCCGTTTTTGTTTTTATGTGGAGGGAAATGTGCAATTCCTTGGCCAAAAAGCAGTTTTGAAACCCTACCCAAAGAAGACGAGGGAGGTTCCTTGACCAGACTATTCACTTCCCTCATTAACTTCCACCCTCGCTGATGCATGGTCCAGGAGTACTGAGACAGTGTGGCCTAGTTCCAGACAAGTGCTCTTCATTTGCCTGAAATGGACTCAGGTAATTGAGAGTTATTAACTTGTGGCGAAGGTTGAATGATATTTGAAAATCTGCAAAATTGAGCCATTTTCCTAATGCTTTTTCCTAACAGTCAACTGCTTGTGTCTCTCTGCCTGCTTGCCTCTAGATCTTTACGAGTTGTTTTGATGACAGTCAGTCACCGACCCTTATTTCCACCATGAACAGGGAACTGGCATATATCTGGAATATCACTTTCAGCCACTGATAAGCCACATTCTGTTCTAGAATTTTGTCTCATCGTTTGTTTGAGAAGGGATGATCAATTTTATTGGACTGGCAATTTGACTAGAACCTGGAAGCATATCTTGCACTAGGGATGGAAGGATCTGTCAAGTTCAGTTCTCTCAGTTTCTCATTTTTGCGATCTTAAATTAAGTTCTTCATATTCTGCAGCAATCTGCAATTTTCTTTTTAAAAAATCCTCATGAAAATTATTCAGCAATTCAGCGCAAATTTCTCCTAATAAATACATTTTGCATGCAGTTTTGACTAACGTGCACATTTTTTGCAAGCAGTTTTTCCTAATTTAATCATGTTTGTATACTATTTTCACTAATTTATTTTTATGCACACTTTCCCCTAATATATGCATATTTGTAAACATTCTTCTGTTGGAGAACGGCATTGCAATATTCAGATTTTGAAGGACGCCTGTGTTTCAGTTTTCATATTATTTCAGAAAGTGAGAAATTTGCCTTTAAATACAAACAGAAATGGATTTCTCTCCCATTCTTACTTGCCACACAAACCTACCCCTTCCTGGATGGTCATCTCCCCAAAATCAAGAATACTGCTCTTCAACATTTGATGTTATAATCTACTTAATTCAAATATATTTCTCCTGTGGGATGGGAAACTGTGGCCTTCCAGATGTTGTTGGACTCATCATCCCTGACTCTTGGCTATGCTGGCTGGGGTTGATGGGAGTTGTAGTCCAACAACATCTGGAGGGCCACAGATTCCCCATCACTGGTCTAGGCTATGCAGAGTTGCAAGATCCCTGCAGTTACCATCTTAGCAGGAAGTCCGTTCCGCACAAGAAGTGAACCTTTAGTGTGGTGGCACTCACACTTTGGAATTCCCTCCCCTTAAATATTAGACAGGCACCATCTCTCACGTGTTCGGCGCCTACTGAAGACCTTTCAACAAGCCTTTTAAGTTATCCTAGTCTGCATCAATGTTGGAATGGCTTTTGAATATGTTTTTAATGTTTTTTTTTAAAAGATGTTTTAAAGTGCTTTTAGTGTTTTTGTTTGCCATCCTGGACACCTTCTGGGAGGAAAGGCGGGATATTAAATAAATAAATAAATAAATATTCAGTACACAATCAAATTGGGGATCTATCTTCCGTATAATTCAGGCAGTACTTGCTCCAACCGAAATAGGTAGAAAATGCAGGTAAATCCAATCCTGTTTAGAAATTCAGTACATGCTTGCCGTCTGGGGCAGGAGGAACCAGACTCTGTCCCTATTAAAATGGATACTCATGGAGGGCTTCTAAATTACAGAAGGGGCACATAACTAGATGATTTGCAGCTGGAAGGAAGGAAGCCTCCTTCTCATCACTGAGTCTGGTGTAATGCATCATTTCTTCTTCCCAGCTCTGAAGTAGGTCAGTGCTGAACATGCAAAATGAGCAAAAGCTGAGCTTTAGCTGTTTTGTAACCCAGCAGGATCTGGGTTTAGTGACTCTTCTCTGGAATTAGAAGGAGCCAGGGCTGGGGGTTCTCTTCTTAAGAACTGCACTACAAATGAGGGAAATCAGCTGGTGTTATTTTTTTTAAAGGTGAACAGAAACATTGGCAGGAGGCCCAGCTGGAAATACGATAGCCATATATATCCTTCAGCTGCATCTATTTGATTATTACACCAGCATCTTTTTTTCCAAGTTGCCAGTTTGTTGTTGTTTTCTACACAGTAGTATAGTGGCAAATTCAGAAGAGCAGGGTCCTTCATGTTAGTCACAGCCACCACCACCCCCTTTTATTTTTTGCTGCTGGGTTAAACATGAGATCCTTGTTAATGCCTTCTCACACAACAACAGATATCCCTAGGAGCCAATAAGCCTGAAAGGGGAAAGTGTTAGCTGCTGAGAAGAGTCTTCTTGGTGGCTGACTCACCTCCTTTCACTCTGATTGGCTCCAATCAGCAGAAAGGACAAGGAAGCCCATGAGAAGACTCTTCTCAGTGGCTAACACACTCCCCTTTCATGCTGATTGTTTCATAGGATGCTGAAGACATTGGGACCCTGATCCCAAAAAGGTAAAGGGTCTACCCCCCCGAGACCCCAGATGACTACATCGCTGCTTCCGCAATTCTGTCTTTAAAGGCTTGAAACCCAATGTATTTGAAGGAGAGCTTCTCTTATATGGCCCTGCCTTGGAACTTCAAGGCGGCTCTTCTCAATCTCCAGCAATTTTTATAATTTATAATTGGCAAAGGGCTATAGCTCAGTGACAGAGCATCTGCTTTGTATGCAGAAGGTCCCAGGTTTGATCTCTGGCATCTCCAGGTAGGGCTGGGAGAGGCTCCTGTCTGAAACCCTGGAGAGCCTCAGCCAGACAGTGAGCTAGACCAGTGGTCTGACTCAGTATATGCCAGTTTCCTATGTGAAATGAAATCTGTGGGCTGGTTTGCACCAGGAACTCCTGGTAGCCAGAAGCCTCTGAGTGACTGTAGCACCCATCAGTTCTGACAGCAGTTACAGGCACACACAAGGAAATTTGCTTGCCACCCTCTGCTAGTACAGCTCCCCCCAAGCCAGGCATCAGCACCTGGCATTGTAGGGCAAATGATGGGGCCTGGGGTCCCAGATGGACCACCACAAATGGCTCTGCCTTCTTTTCTGAAAAATAATCATTTTATTATGGCCTGGTGCTCCAAAGTAAAGCTCTGGGGAAGGAGGCTATAGCTGCTGCCATCTTAATTTGACATTCTGGGGAAATTAAGATGGCAGCTTTTCTTTGGAGCACCGGACTGTGGTGCCACCCATTCATACTGCTGTCTGCCACGCTGATTCTGCCACCACCCCACCCCATCCTGTAGGAAGCTCCCAGGGGGTCACCAAAGTGTTGCCTGTGACCCTGAAAGGCACCTTGCCCAAGGCCTGCTCAAACTTGGTGCTGGCCTTGAACCCACCTGCTCATTCTTAAGCAATTCCTGGCTTCCTGCAACAGCAGAAAGGAAATGGGCAACACTTTCCTTTTCCTGCAAAGCTGCAGGGAACCTTCCTCTCTCCTGCTGTAAGAAAGTCACTGTCAGAGAGGGAAAGTGGCAGCAGTGAGAGCTAAAGCAGCCTTGCCCCTTTTGAGCCCAGGGATGGGGGCAACAGCAAAACCAAAGCCAACTAACTTTGCAATGCAGCTCTGAAATGTATTGGCCCAGAATTCAGCTTTACTGATTGAAGTAGTCAAATAATGATAACCTTGTTGATATGGGGCTCCAGATCCGAGGGGGCGCATGGCAAAGTGCCCCTCCACTGATGGGTGCCCACAAATGTAGCCGGTGGTAGGTAACAGCAGTGCTTTAATCAGCACCAGGCCAGAACTGCCATTTTAATTTCCCACATCGCCCCCAAAGTGAGGCACCATCGGGGACATTGGGATAAATTAAAACAGTAGCTCTCAGACCCATCTGCCAACCATTAGGGGGTTATATCCAGCACTGCATGTGCAGAGTTCCACTTGCACAATTGGATATCCTCTCCTGTAACTGCATGCCCCCCCCAAAAAACCTGCTCCAGAGGGTCCCCCATTCATTTGGAGCAGATTTTTGAGGGAGTGAAGGGGGCTGCAGGGGAGAGGAAGGGGGAGTTTTGTTGTGCAAGCAGAAGTCTGTTGGCCAAGTGGAATGACAGCATTGGATACAATCTTAGAAGCTCAGAGCAGTAATGGCATGGATAAGTCCTGCCACGATGCTGTGTCTGCAGTGCTTGACTATGAGGGGCCATAGCTACGGCCAGGGTGCTTCCAATGGGCAGAGCCTAATTCTTCTATTTTTCCCCACAGACGACTTGAAATTTGCTGATGGTCTTGGTGGATCACTTAATCATTTTACTGGCTCTGTGCTGTGCTAGCTGCTACATGGTTTTTAATTGTCTTTTTATTACTTCTTTTATTTCTTATATTTTATTATATTACAGTCATGGGTGTAGTTGTCTGGGGACTCCGGGTGGTGGTGGTCTTAAACCCCTTACTTTTTTTGGAGCAGGGTCCCAGCAGGGTCCCTATGTCTCCAGCACCCTACCAGCCAATCAGCATGAAAGTTGAGTATTAGCCACTGAGTCTTCTAACATGTTTCCTTGTCCTTTCCTGCTGATTGGAGCCAATCAGAGTGAAAGGAGGTGAGTTCACACTCTCCCCTTTCAGGCTGATTAGCTCTTAGGGATGTTGTGGGAGATGCATCAACAAGGATCTCATTCTCAACCCAGCAGCAATAAATAAATAAATAAATTGCTACTACGCTACTGATTACAATTCACATCCCATAGAATTAAAATTGCAATACAATAAAACACAATGAAGGAAATAAAAGGAGCAAGAAAATGCCATTAAAAATCAGTATGGATATTTAATGTAGACATGTCACAGACCATCTGAGTGAAGCTCATGGACTACTGATGGTCCATGGACCACAGTTTGGGAACCCTGCTATAGATGTTTAATGTTAGCGCACATGCAGTGTGTGCCTGTAGAGAATTTGGATTCCTGCATTAAGCAGGGAGTTGGACTTGATGGCCTTATAGGCCCCTTCCAACTCTGCTATTCTATGATTCTATAAATTATGTTCTCCTTTTTACGTGTACATATACTGTTTGTTGCATAGGGAAAGGATTAATGCCTTAGAAGCAGGGGTGTAGTCTCCCAGGGGGTCTTAGACCCCTAACCTTTCTAGGAGCAGGGTCCCAGCAGGGTCATTATGGCTATAGCATCCTACGAGCCAATCAGCATGAAAGGGGAGTGTGTTAGCCACTGAGAAGAGACTTCCAACATGCTTGTCCTTTACTGTTGATGGGAGCCAATCAGAGTGAAAGGAGGTGAGTCACCCACTGAGAAGACTCCTCTCAGTAGCTAACACTCCCCTTTCATAATGATTGGCTCCTAGGAACAATGGAGAGCAAGTGAGTAAGGGGGCATTGATGTGACGGAGTGTGACATGACTATAATGAGGGGACCCTGCACTTCTGAATTTGCCACTACACTACTGCTTAGAAGTGCAAAATCGGAATGTGCTAAGCTCTTTTTCACCTCTGTGACAGCATGCACTATGCACTCTTCCCTTTCTGGGAATGCGAAATCTGTCTTTGCTTATATATTTGAAAGCTCACTAATTTCCTTGCTGGAGGAACGCAAAGTGCTCCAAGGGATGAGTGTGTTGAAAGGGGACACCAAAGCAGTTTTGAGATCACTTGATAAGCCTCGGGCTGACGTTTGGTTTACTACTGGGCACTGCTATGTAGTTACTTTGAATATACAAGCATGAATAGTTTTTATTAGTAGTAGTGTTATATAAGTTGTGTTCCATTTATGCTATGATGAGCTCCTATGATACGCATGTGTGCATTCAGTTCTTGCCTCACTCCCATTCCTCACATAAATTATGTTCACTCAGAAGCTTATGCATTCAGGCCAAGTGGAGTTTTTGATTTCCTGACTCTTCCAATCCAAATGAAGAAGCGCCCCTTACTTAGAACTGAAACTGGCTTCCTTTGCAGTTTTAATTAGGGCAGCTGGGAAGTTCTCAATGTCATATATGGAAATAAGGCTCTAAATGGCTACTAGTCCCGTGATTCATATTGTGCTGAACCCTCTCCTCCAATTCCTCAAAAGTTTTCTTCCCTCCCTGCCCACCCCAATCAGGGGGGCGCCGCCTTAAGTAGGGAAGGTCTTCGCTCACAATCTCCGACTCCTTCGAAGTTCCACCTTCTGGTCGACCCGCTTCTCACAGCGTCTCGCACGGGGCAAGGGGGTCGAGCCTCCGTCTGCTCATCTGACAGTACAGGTTCGATAGGTGCCAGCTCGGCTTCAGGGGGTGGGAAGCATTTAAAGTGCCAGGCGGGGAGTCCTGGGGGGGTGGAGTTGGCACGCACACAAGGTCATCCCCCAACGGCTCTGTTGGGGCACCTGTAGGTGGAGTGAGGTCTGACTGGCGGGAGGACTGCCCATGGAAACTGGTGGGCTGATGAGTGCACCCCCTCCCTCACTGTCCTCGAAAACCTTGTCTAGCTCTGATTCCTCTCCCTGCTTTATCTGGGGAAGCTGGGGCTCGACCAACTCCCCTCCCCGATCCTCCTGGGAGAGCTGGGGCCCAAGAGTGGACTTTTCAGGAAGCATGGGCACTCCCAAAGGCTGCAGCCTGCAGATGAGATGAATGAGAGATCATTTATGCAATGAAAGAAAGGACACTCTCAGAACCCCTCAGCCGTCTCGAAAATAAAGCACGCTCCACAGAAACCTTGCACCCCGCCCAGGACAATTTCACCAACCTTTTCTCTCCCCTTGGACAATTTTTGAATGCAATTTCCTTTCTTCTTGATTGACGATTTGTTCTCATGATTTAAGTGATTGAGAAAGGCCAGAGCTCAGTAGCAGAGCATCTGTTTTTCATGCAGAAGGTCCCTGGTTCAATCCCCGAGAATTTCCAATTATTATTATTATTTATTATTATTATTATTAAACATTTGTATACTGCCCCATAGCCAAAGCTCTCTGGGCGGTTTACAACAGCAGGGCTGGGAATGACTCTTGTCCGAAACCACTGATGTGGGAGTAAGCCCCACTGAATTCAATAAGACTTACTTCTCAGTGGACATGGATAGGATTTGTTTAAGACATTTATTTAGTGCTTAATCATTCGTATTTCTAAGCTGTGTACATAAAAACAAGCCATACAGAAAATAAAACAATAAAGCCATCATTAAACCACTACCTTAAACCAAACACTGCCTGCTGGAACAAGAAAGACTTCTTCATGGGCCTGAGGTTCAACAAGGAGGGTCCCGGACTTATTTATTTATTTATTTATTATTTGATTTACATACCGCTCTTCCTCCCAGCAGAAGCCCAGGGCGGCAAATCTCAGGTGGGAGAGAGTTCCACAGGCTACTCTGAATGAATGCACTGATTGTGCTATACATCTGGATTCAACCTCATGTATGCCATGTAGAGTTGGGCATAATTTGTAAAAACACAGAAATAAATCTGTCCCTGAAACAGTGGCTGTGTACACACTCGTGTTTCCTCTGTGTTCAGTGCACTCCCTCTAGATTGGGAAGCAGTTGGGAGGCAGTGTACATACATTAGCCACAATCTATATCTGCCCTGTATCTATTCTGCTGCATTTTAAGCTGGTTATGTGTACACAGCTAGTGCTGAGTTCATTGTCTGGGCTTTTAAACAGTGTCACTCAGTGCAGCGGACATGGTGATGGAGGAGGAGAGAAAGGAGAATTGCATGCATAGGTATCTAAACCTGCCAGCTGTCTTGTGCCAAATATTAGCTTTTTGAAGAGCTATTACTCTTGGCAGAAGGCAAGCCTTGTAACCTAAGAGGATGTGGTTGGAGTGGAGTTTTCATGCCCTGCGTGTTCATTGTGTTCGTGCTACTGATGCAAACATTATCTATAATTACATTTTCAAGAGACTGAAAATTGCAGCCCTTTGTTGCACAAAATTGCTGCTAAAAGAATGGAATGTATATCCTTTCCACCCTCATTAAAAAGACTTCAAAGAATAAGAATATATAAGGCCTAAGAGAATAGCCCTTGGCTATACAAAACCAGGCCCAGTCACCTGTTTGGGGCAGAAAATATATCCTGAATCACATATTTTAAAACGCTATGATTCCTGTGATGAGTGTAGATTGCACAATTCTTACAATGTCAATGCAGTGTTTAAACTGATGATGATGATGATGAGATTAACTCCCCAAATGGCTAAATTTAGACTGTAAGTTCCTTGGGGCAAGGACTTCTCCCTTATTTTTATTGCTCCATAAAACATGATGCACACTGACAGATCTAGACAGATGATGATGATGATTTTGACTTCAGCAGGATTTAAGCAGCTTAGCTGCATGCAGGATTGCATCCAATAGCCACAGTAATGTCAATTGCGCCAATTTTTTCTGAGTACCCAGAGCTGGTGCAAATACTGCAGATGCGCCTCTTGTCTAGTAGCGTAACAGTTTTTTCTGCTTTTGACAACAAGTCTGACAACTGTGGTAGTAGAATATGCTGGCCTTAGAAATTCAGAAAACTGAGGATGATTTATATGACATGCCAGGCGCATGAAAAGCTTACTCGTGCAGCATTCCGCACAGTCTGGTTTCTCACTGAATGGATTCTTCACTCATGTGCTGCGATGGCACGCCAGCGCAACTTCCTTCTTAGCCACAGATTACTGGCATGGGAATGCTGCATGCAAAGGGGACCATGCTTGGGTTCAGTGCCTTTTAAAGAAGACACCAAGCCATGTGGAACCCAGCAATGGTAAGTGCTGATTGTTTGTCACATGCCTTGTGTACATTTGCCCTTACAGTAGTTGTATAACACATGCAAAAGGATATGGGTATTTGAAAGTCACTTGTTTCACTAGTTGCATGACAGTCACCAAAGAGTAGCTCCTTGTGGCGACAGCTGAAAGGGCTGAGTATACATAAAAATGTTTGGCATGTAGTTTCCCAAGCCTCACGGCCTCTCTTCATACTACCACTACACATTCCCAGAAATGAACGGTGCTGGTATGGAGAGACTACATGTGATCTAGGGTTAGTCCACAAAAAACTTGTCGGAACCGTCCAGGTGACTATAGCAGCTATAGGTTTTGAAGGCTGCTATAGGCACTTGTGGACAGCACCCTTCCAAAACTCTCCAGAAATTTAAATTTGGTATTCGTATACTACATCTCAAAAGTGGAGTAGCTGCTCTGAGGAAGCATTTTGTGTTTGTGTGTGTGTAGTTTTGATGTGGTTGCTATAGTAGGTAAACTGGCTCTACATGAGCAAGTATGTGGCTTCTAAGGAAATTCATATTTTTAGGTGATGGCTGGAGATGGTTACATAATTTCCATCTGATACATTCCACCCCAGAATTAGTTCCAAACAAATACACTAAAGGAAAATTAAAAGTAAAGGGGAAAAAAATCTACCTACACCCCCTCCCCACCAAGACACCCAAATTCTTCTTTAACATTTTTCTTTTTATTTTTGTTTGCACATTTGCAAAACCGTCTTAAGGGTGTGTGCGTGTTTACTCTTTAAACATTTGGAATTGTATGGTGGTGGTTTCCTACCCCCCTACTCCAACTTTCCACAGGAATGAGAATGGCAGCAGTCCTTGCAAAAATCCGTCGCTGACATTCTGAAATGCAGAATTCAAATGGTCCAGAATCCAAGAGACATCAGAATGCCAAAACAATGAGGGAGTGGAACCCAGGAAATATCACAGAACAATAATGGGGTGGAATTGAAGGGATCCCCTCATCTCTAGTAAAAGTTTCCAGAATTGCTTATCATAATTCCCTGGTATGGAGCAAGCCAGAAGAGCGATACACATCTTGTGTTATGCTTGCTTGCCAACAGGGATTGGGGGAGAAATTCAATTCAGTTCACATTTAAAGATGATTCTATCAAATTTGCACTTTTCCAAAACAATGCGGGAGCTGAAGCACAGGCATCCTTCAAAATCTGAGCTTATCCAACTTCTGCAATGCAGTTCGCCAACCAAACAGTATTTATAAAAATGCATGTATTAAGGGAATGTGTGCATTAAAATGAAATAACATTCAAAATAACACACAAAACATAGTGAAAATTACATACAAAAATTCATTACATTAGAAATTGCTTGCAAAAATGAGTATATTAGTAAACTGCATGCAAAAATGTTTGTTAGGAGAAATTCACACTAAAATGCTGGAGAATTTTCATGAGGTTTTTTTTTAAAAAAAACCCACAAATTATTGCAGAAATGCAGAGAACTGAATTTAAGCTTGGGAAAATGAGAAACTGAGAGGATCGAAATTGGCAGATCTTTCCATCCCTGGCTGCCATTGAAGGTCATCCATTCTGGCTTGTCTTCAGATTGAAGCTTGGGACTGCTGCATTGCTATGTGCTTTCCCCAAACAAGCTGATGGGGCATTCTTTACACCTGTTTGAGTACCAGTACAAAAATGTTGCTTTAAGCATCAGTGTTAGCCACCTGCTTGAGCCCCTGCCAGATGGATATGTGTTGTCAGGACTGCTGGAAACCCCCAATTTAAAATACAGGGAATTAGATAAAGCCAAAGGCATGAACAGAGGGTGTTGAGGTGTGAATTATGGGCAAACCATATAATAGGTTACAGTCCATTGACAAGGCTAATGCAGGGCTGATGTAGATGTAACATTAACTCTATTAAGGCATTTGTTAAATGCGTTAAGAGGGTGTGGGTTCCTGCCTGTTTTTATTGCCCAGTCCATCCTAACTTTCTTCCATTGATTAAGAAGGTCTGGAGAGGGGTTGGAAGCATGTTTGGCTGAACGCAGTTACAGTCGTCCTTATGATCAGGAACCCTGAGTGATTAATACACAGAATACCAGAGGGGCTTGCATGGCTCTTCCATGCATATCTGAACAAAACTGTTTGGCTCTCTCTTGTTTTCTTTTTAAAGAATTTTGATTTGCAAGTTCAACAAAAAGAAAAACATCACCAGCTAACATTGACATTAAAAATAATCAGTCAACCTTAATTTAAATGTATTTGTTGTTGTTATATGTCTTCAAGTCGATTACGACTTATGGCGACCCTATGAATCTTTTTTGGATATATTCATAGGGATCTGCAAGATCTGAACAGGGTGGTTCACGACAGATGCTGTTGGAGATGGCTGATTCATAGGGTTGCCATAAGTCGTAGTCGACTTGAAGGCACATAACAACAACAACATAGGGTTTTCATAGTAAGAGGTATTCAGAGGTGACTTACCATTGCCTTCCTCTAAGCCTACAGCACCCAGTATTCCCAGGCAGTCTCCCATCCAAGTACTAACCAGGCCTGACCCGGCTCAGTTTCTGAATCAGACGAGATCAGGCGTGTTCAGGGTAGTATGGCTGTAGTAATTTAAATGTATAGATTAGTATAAGCAGCCCATGAGTTCAAAATAGGTATCTAAATGAGATGGATGATGATAAGCCGTGCATTCAAATGTAGGAATGGCAATGAGATGTTCGGACCACTCAGCAGGAGAAGGAGAATGTTTGTCCTTCTAGACTTGCAACAAACTCTCTTAGCCACCGTAAGGGCTCTCAGAATCCACTTTTGTTGAGCCTGTTCACTGTAGTTAAAAGTCAGGAACCATTCATTTATTTACACTATTTGTATACCTCTTTTTCAGTGTGAGGGCCTCATTTATTTATTTATAAAAATATTTGTATACCGCTGTTTCGTTAAAAATCAAAGCTGTTTACAACACATTAAAAAAAACCCATAGAATAAAAACACTGAAAATGCAATAAAAAAGGTCAACTGTTGTGAAAAAAAGCATCTTCTTAATTGCCTGCATAAGCCTGGGGGAACAGAAAGGTTTTCAGCAGGCGCCTTCTGTTTGAACATTTAATCTTTGTTGGCAGAGCATGCCAGAGTACTGGGCCAATGACACTGAAGGCTTGGTTTCGTGTCAATGTTAAATGAGCCTCGCCATCTCATTCCTTGTTGGGAAACTTTCCAGGGGTCACATGCCAGTGGTGGGAAGGAGCAGAGGCAAAACTGGGCACAGCAAGTACAAAGTCTGTTTTGCCTTTGTATTGTTGTTATGTGCCTTCAAGTTGATTTCGACTTGTGGCAACCCTATGAATCAGCGATCTCCAATAGCATCTGTCTTGAACCAGATCTTGTAAGTTCAGGTCTGTGGCTTCCTTTATGGAATCAATCCATCTCTTGTTTGGTCTTCCTCTTTTTCTACTCCCTTCTGAGAGTTCAAGGACCCATTCCAGCCAGGCAAAGATGCTCAAGGAGGGGGTAGAGGGGGGTATGGCCCCAAGAGTATCACGAGGGCCTGATAGACAGTCCTGGAGGTGGGGCACATCTGGCTCCCAAGTCTTAGGTTCCTATTCTAGTCTGAATCTGGCACAATCTCTAGTCAAGCTGTGTGCTGATGATCCCCATAACTGGACCTTTGTCCAAGCAATGACCCAGACCTGAACGGAAGCTTTAGATCCAAGCCAGGTCAGGGAGAACCAAGAAGGCTCTCTTCTGGTGCAGGCTGGCTAGAGCCTGGAGAAGGGAGCGCTGCCCCTTGGCATCCCTGAGTAGCTGCTATCAGACCAGGAGATTCTGAGCTCCAGGCCACACAGAACTGGAGTGAGATTCTTGTGAATTCTCCTCTAAGGTGTTCTGGTTCCTGGTAATCCTTCGAAACTTGAGTTCACACCCATCTACAGTGTCTGAAATGGATGGAGTATGTTGTCTTATGGAGTAAGCTTCTCGGCTGCTTGACTGTCCTCATAGGGAAGAAAAGGTGCACAGACAGGCAGAAGGAGACTTATGGAAAAGATGAACACTGTGAAGGAAGATAGT
Organism: Rhineura floridana; assembly: GCF_030035675.1. NCBI lineage: Eukaryota > Metazoa > Chordata > Lepidosauria > Squamata > Rhineuridae > Rhineura > Rhineura floridana. The sequence goes on from NC_084487.1 coordinate 14,105,040, forward strand.
GGGTGATTTTCTATGTTCCCGGCACTGTTCTCTTATGTTAAGCAGTGGTATTTGCAGACAGGCGATGGATGCATACAAACCACACAGTTAAAGCGCATGACCTCCCGCAAAGAATCCTGGGAATTACACTGGGAATTGTAGCTCTGTAAGGGTTAAGAACAGTCCCCAGGAGTTTGGGGGCAAGTTGTTTGGACAGTGGAGTGGGGCTGTGCTGCGCTGCTCATCTGAATTGCTGCTGCATACAAGGACAGAAAGAGGGAGGAGCAAGGCAGGAGCAAAGGTGGTGCAGTGGGGAGGAGGAGTCGTGTGCTTTAAATGTGCTTTAAATGTATGGTGCATTCACTGCCAATAACCCAGTGATGGAAGATGTGCTTTGTATGCAGAAGGTCCCAGGTTCAGTCCCTCACATTTCCAGTTTGGCAAGATCAGGCAACACACACCGGGAAAGACTTCTCTCTTCCTGATGTCTGAAACCTACGAGAGCCACTGCCGGTCAGAGTAGACAGTACTGGGCTAGATGAACAAATGGACTGATCTGGCATAAGGCAACTTTCTATGTGCTGCCATTCTGTCGGCTTGGTGCTTTTGCATTTACGCCAGCTTATCCAAACAGAAGGTGCATATGCACACTAAGAGTAACACACACACACATGCTGAATTGCCTGCACGACTGTGCATGCCAGGACATAATTGCTCCTACCCACCCACCAAAACCATTGCATCCATGCCGGCAATGCTACCTGTTGAAAGACGGCTGGCTTCGTTGGCAAAGAAGCTGAACTCAGCTCCTCGGGCTATGTTCTGAAACGCTAATGGCTCCTGATACACCATTTATTGTGTTTGGAGGCTGTCGAGATACCACACAAGCATTTCCTTGTGATTTCCTGATCTTTGCATCTCTGCCCAGCTGTTTGTTATTCAGTTCAGCCATCAGCATCCGAGTCTCAATGGACCATGTAATATGCAGCTGTAGCCAGATGTAATGCTTCCACTTTCGGAGCATTTCTCTTAGAAGCGCCAAGTGGCAGGCTAAAGACGACAGATAACCAAGTTGCTTGTGTTAATTTAGGCTCCAGAGCCGCGCTGATTCTGTTTGGTAAATTTATTCTACAGCCAACAAGCGGAGCGATAGTTCCCCATCTTCAGTAATGCCAGTTGTGTTGACATTAAATACATCAGGCCAGGCCTCCATCAGTATGGTTACGTAGCTAGTTCAAATAGTGGGACGACGCCAATCTACATAAACAAACACATTTTTAATACAGTGCTTAGACGAGAGAGAGAGAGAGAGAGAGATGCCTCAAGCGGAAGGAGTAAACAATGTCCAGTGAAGAAGAAAAAGATATTGTCTCAGTGGCAGCTGATAGCTCCACATCAGTGGGGCAGTGGAATCCACTCGGGGTGTTAGTCTGAACTTTCAAGGAGCTGTCCAAGCACCTTGAACAGCTTCATGTAAGTTTGGACCAAAACCTGGAGCAGATTCCACTGGCCCACTGAAGTGGAGCCACTGGACCAAGGGTAGCCAACATGGTGCCCTCCAGATATTGTGGACTACGCCACCCATCAGCCCCAGCCAACATGACCAATAGTGAGGGTTAATGGGAGCGTCGTGGTCATATTCAATGCTAGTTCTACTCAGAGTAGAGCCATTGAAGTTGATGGAGATGACTAACGTAGGTTCATTTCAGTGGTTCTACTCTGAATAGGAGTTAGTGAGATACACCACCTTCTTGGTGGAATACATCACCTTGGACAGTTCAGGCTAAAACTCAGAACTGATTCCACTGCCCCACTGACATGGAGCCACTAGCCACCACTGCCTTGGCCTACACTTGCCGGCAGAGGCTATCCAAGATTTCAAACAGGGCTCTTTACCAACCAACTCTCAAATCAGCAGGGTTCAAAACTAGGTCCTTCTTCATGCAAAGCATGTGCTGTACCACCATGAAGGTATGGCACTTGGGAAATGTTTGAACGTCCACTGATGAGTTTGTGCCTTCTCAGCAATTCCTGCATCTTACTTTCCAGAGCCATTCATTTGTACGCTTTGCGACTCTTTCCCTGCCTTCACCTCCTCTAATTATGCAAACTAAATGTAAAATGTTTTACGTGGCATCAAAGTTGTTTTTTTTCCCCTATCTGTGCCTCCCCAATCGGAATTATTTATTTCAGTGAAAGAAAATATATCTTCCCTTACAAATCCTTCAGGGTTTATTTGTCAGCAACTCAAAAAAATGTTTAGCAGGAAATGTCCTGTGACTCCTTCCATTTTTGCTCTCTGGCATCCTTGCATGTTTGTAAGTTCCACCGCAAAGCAAGCATGTAACTCGCTCGCATGGTAGGCGATTGTTGATGTGTTTCTGAGTTTTCCAGAAAGAGTGGCATTGTGCAGAGTGGCTTGAAGCTGCCACTGTAATGGATTGTATCCGAGAAATGCAGGTTTTTGAAATCAACTCCATTAACTCAGAGCCTTAACCATTGCAAAGTCAACAGTTTTCCGATTGGCCAGCACCAAGCATCCCTTTCAGAGGGGAAAAGAAATACTTAATGGGCTGTTTAATTGGGTGGCAAAAATTGTTTACAGTCAGCAATCACAAGGTTTGTCATTTTAATAATGGTTAAATTCACTCTTTCCTTTTCCCATGGCCTCCCTTCCCCTCCCAGCTCTGACACTGTTTCATAACCAGCTTATGTCTAGTTTAATTCATTTGTGTGTATTAAAGCTGAATTTCCCTCATGCAAGTCTAGTGTTTTGCTTAATTGTGATATTGTCATCATCTGAAATGGAGACCGACAGCTGTAAAATAACAAATGTTAAGTATTCTAAGGTGCAGCAGAAGGCAACCAAAATGAGGACCAGCTCCAGGTTTGAGAGGGCTTTTAGCAAGATGCCCTTTGGATAGGTCCCCCCATTTTTCAGTTGGCTTCCTAGTAAGCTTATCTAATGGCTGTAGCAGCCCCTTCAGTCAGCACCAGGAGGTCCCCACTGGGAGAATAGAAGCCACCATTTAAATTTCTCACAATGCTCTAGAGCAGGGGTAGCCTACATGTTGTCCTCCAGATGTTGTTGAACTACAGCTCCTATCATCCTTGACCATTAGCCATGCTGGCTAGGGCTGATGAGAGTTGTAGTTCAGCAACATCCAGAGGCCTCCATGTTAGCTATCCCTCTGCTGCAGTGGTGATACATTGTGGCAATTGTGAGGAGTTAAAATGGCAGCTCCTAGAGCCATCAATTCAGAGCACCTACCTGATAATGCTATGTGATGGTGATGGGTCTGACTAAAATGTCTTAGGGGCTGTACTGCTTAACAAATATGAATGAGGAGGAGATGTGATAGAGATTAATGAAAGTATCCATGGTGCAGAGAAAGTAGATGGAGGTAACATTTTCTGTCTCTCCCATAATACTCGAGGGCCAGCCCTGCCTTTAGATGTAGTGATGTGGCTTCTGATTTGGGGTGTCATGAAAGGGCAATAATCTGTTGGTTATATAATTTTTATTGTTGTATTTCTTACTCTCAAGAAAGGTTTGTGTGATTCTCTGTCTTGGATGTCAAAATAACATGGCCAGCGGTGGTTACTGTGCATCTTGTCTTTAGCGGGCCCTGTTTGGATCACACTATGAAACTGATTGGCAGTAGATTCAAGATAGACAAAGGAATGCGCAGTACTTCTTCACACAACACGTAATTGACTTACAGAATTCACCGGCAAAAGATGTGGTGATGATGGTGCCTGGTTTAGAGTGGATTTAAATGGGGCTGGATGAATTCATTCAGCATAGCCATGGATAGGCCTGTGATCTGCCTTCCCTAACCTTGGGCCCTCCAGCTACTTTGGACCACAACTCCATCAGTCTCAAACAGTATAGCCTTGCTTATTGGGGCTGATGGGCGTTGTAGTCCAAAGAAGCTGGAGCAGTGGCTATTGGTGGGTCCATGTCAGTGGGACAGTGGAATCCGGTCTAGGTTTTAGTCCAAATGTTGAAGGAGATCTCCACTTTCAGCACCTTGGACATCTCATTGAACATTCAGATTTCACTACTCCACTGACGTTGGGCCACCAGCCACCACTAAGCTAGAGGGCCCCAAGTTGGGCAAGGCTGCCCACCATAGTTTTAAAGGAACCTGATGCAGCATATGGCCCTGGGAAAGTTCTGAGGGCCAGATCAAGAAACCTAGAGGGCTGCATTTGGCCCTCAGGCCTGAGGTTTGCCACCCCTGGTGTATGGACACACCATTTTATGATATCATCTTATCACATCAGAGGAATTTGTAGGACTGATTTAGTTGGATCATAATTCATCAGATTTGCATATTTTGGATTTTTTTAAAAATGCCTTTAAGTGGGATGCAAAGCAAATGTTTTCCCCTCTGTTAGGCATTTGTTTCCAACTTATTAAAGGATATCATTTATCGCTTATTTATTCGTATTTATTCCATGCTTCCTCCAAGAAGTTCAGGGGAGTGTACATGAAAATAAATAAATATGGGATTTCTCCCCATTTTAGCTTCACAATAACCCTGTGAAGTAGGTGGGGTAGAGATAGCAGCTGCCCTAGATCACCCATTGACTTTCATGGAATTGAAACCCAGATCTTCACAGCATCCCAATGCACTTAAGTGTTTGGTGTTTTTTTAAAAAAAAAAATGGTAAGCTGTCTCAAATTCATGATTAGATGTGATATAAATAAGAAAGGAAAGACTCTGCTTCTAGCTAGCTGCATGTACACTATCCTTACAGTGAAAAAAACCAAGATGAACATAACTAGATTTAGCCTATTGTAAGGGTAATGATATGTGTCCTGGATTACAGTGAAATTTGAATGCATACAGCTTTTTCCAATATACTTCTCATTCTTTTGTTATACAATAATTGGTAGAGAATAGCTTTGCAAATGAACAAACAGTTATGATAAAACCCTTCGAAAATGTTATAATCCAACATACCTTGCATTTGAAGAGAGCCAAATGATGGGCTGGCAACAGATAATGTTATTTTAGTGTTTTCCTATAAACCTTGCAGTGGTGTTTTAACCAGCCGTTAGGGTTAATTCTTGCCTGAATTTTGACATTACTCACTGTAATAGGAGGAGGAGCAGGAAGAGAGAGAGAGAAAGATAAAACACTGGGGGGGGGGGAGATCGCAATTACAGAGTCCATTGAGTTGGAGGGGGCATTTTAATCCACTTAGTCCACCCTCTTCTCAGTACAAAATATCTAGAGTTATATCACCCCCAACCTTGAGGAACTCTAGTGAGGGAACTTCTACCACTCCATCTGAACATGTGCATCTTATGGAAAAGCCATTTTAAATAATAACCCAATGGTGTCTTCAGCTGCCATCTTATACCCACTTATCTGGGAGTAAGTCCCATTGGAAAAAAATGGAGTTTACTTTGGGTGGATGCAGGGGGGGACATGTATAAGATTATTATTTTATTATTATTTATTCATTTTATATCTTGCCCTTCCTCCCAAAGGAGCCCATGGCAACATTGCGCTGTTAAGAAGTTACAATAATTAATTACAAACCACAACATTTATGAAAACAGAAACTCACCATCTAACCACTTGTAGGTGTTAGAAGGTAAGGGAGAATACTCTAAAGATCGTTATTTTCAGAAATTTCCCTTTTTTTTCACCAAGATGCTCCCATGCTCTTATGCCCTGCTCTGTCTGAACTAGAAGAAGGTGCTTATGAGATGAAAGTCAGTTGCTGTGTTGAAATTGACTGAACACCCAGTGCTTCTCTTGGGGCATGGCTAATTGGAATACCCTATGCCAGTCTGGATGTGACTGCCATGGAAGTTCTTCCCCTCTGAAATTTTTAGCTCTGAAGAGATTTGGGAGAAGATACCAGGAAAAATAAAAGTAGATGAAGTGCTGGAATGGAAATATCACATACCTTCATTGCCTCTAGGTCAGAGCATGCTGTTCACATTCTGGTCTGTCATTGGTCATTGTGTTCATGAGCTGGGACCAGTGTCAGCTCAGCTTTGGACTAGGGGCATCAGAGAATTCCGACGGATACGAGAGTGGAAATTGCTGATGAGTTCCCCTAGGCTCCTTCAGAACAAAGGGTAGGGTATGAATCCAGATGATGATGATGATGATGGTGATGATATTCATCCCATGCCCAGAACAGAAATCAACCCAGCAAACATGATCAGTATTTGCTATTGTTGATTTCAGCGTACAAACAATATGTAACTGAGCACTTATTTTCTGTTTGCATTGCGTTTCCTTTGCACTGAAATGAATAGAGTAGAATAACATGTCAACGTAATTTACGTAATTAATTGTATAAATTACATACGTTACATAATGTTGCCACTGGGGACAATGAGACAAATAGCATAGCTTTTAGCAGAAGACAAACTGCAGCAGAACAGAAACAGCACTGTATGCAACAAATACAGAGCTGAACAGAAAACTATGCTTTCTTACATCCCTGCTTTGGACGTCTGTGGATCAGGGCCATTGAATGAACATATCTGATTCCAGATTATTAGACAACTGGATCCACTTGCCGCTCCCCTGCATCCGTTCTGCTATGGCTATTAGCCATGACACAACTAAATCCAACTTTGCTGGCAGAAGAAATGTAACTCTGAATGCCAGTGGCTGGGGTGGGGGGAAGTAGACAATGGGAGGGATTTGTTACTTTCAGGCCCATCTTTCAGGCTTTGTGGAATCATCTGGCCAGTCACTGAAAGAAACAGGACGCTAGAAAGGATGTGCTCTTGGCCTGAAGCAGTAGAGCTGCTCTCTTGCCCTTCAACTTGCAATATTATAATTAAGGATGGGCAAGAAATTCAATGCAGTTCGTATTTCAAGCCAAATCTATCAAATTTGCACTTTCTGAAACAATATGAGAAACACCGCCATCCTTCAAAATGTGCACTTATTTGAATTTGGCAGTGCAGTTCTCACACCAAACCATGTTTACACAAATGCCTATGTTAGGGGAAAGTGTCCATAAAAATGAATATATGAGTGAAATAATACGCAAAAAATGCATTAAATATGCATTTATTGGAGGAAATTTGCACTTAAATGCTGGAGAATTTTCATGAGGATTCTTTTTAAAAAATTGCAAATTGCTGCAGAAATGTGGAGAACTGAATTTTAAGACTGGAAAAATGAAAAACTGAGAGAAGCAAAGTTGGCAGATTTTCCCATCCCTAATTTAGGGAGGTGCTCTTCAATTGTAGACATTTTAGTGCAGTTACGCTGCTAAAACTTAAAACACTTGCTATGAGCACTGGTTCTAGTCTTCAGCTTTTATGGCTGCATCTACGGCTCTTGCTTTCAATATGAACGCTGGTCTGGTTTTAATTGTTCTATGCAACGGTGATGATTTCATGTTCTTAACTTTGGGTTGGAAATGGATTTGGCTGCTATGGAAACTAGAAAACGTGATTACTATGTTTTAACAACAACAGCAGCAACAATATGGGTGGGGTGTTGCCTCTTGACAGCTGTGCAATAGTTCGCTGGTGCACAAGAGATGAGTTGGTGGCCTCAGTCCAGCTCATAGTGAGAATGAGTCCATATTTGCAAGAGCCACTGACACCTGGCAGTATCCTTGTCTCACTAAAAAGGCCTGGGATTGAACGGATGCAAAAGGAGGGATGACAGCTCATCCCTGGAGGAATGTGGGAAGAGAGCCCTTGTCAACTTGTGCTATTCATGTCCTGTCTAGTCTTCTGCATAGCAAAATGGAATTTAGTCTTTCCCATTCTTAGGAAGCTACACATATGCTACACACACATGTCCCCATCCCTTGCAACAGGGGTGAAGCCTTTTCAGCCTGAGGGCCGCATTTCCTTCTGGACAGTCTTCCAGGGGCCATATGCCAGTGCTGGGGGGAGCCAGAGGCAAAAGTGCACTGAGCAACAAATGTGAATTTTCCCTTTGCACAGTACATAAATTAAAATGGCAACTCCTAAATGCGCAGCGCTGATTCAGAGTGACGGGGGGACACAGTTTGTGTGTAGGTGGAGGGCCCATACTGCAAGAACCCATTGTGGAAAGTGCCAATAAGTCTTGTCCACTCTGCGCAAGTTTGGACTGAGAGTCCTCCAAAGCTTGAAGCCAGACAGATTTTGCTATATGCTTGAGTAGTTATTAGCAACAATTGTACCAAAAACTTCCATCTAATGTGTGGCAAAATTCTCATTAATTACTACTAGGCAGGGCACTGCAAAGAGCCTACACGGATGAGCCCGTTATTCCAAGGTAGTTTGGTTGCCTGTAATCATAGTGTCAAGGAGGAGAATTACTGCTACACATTAAGTCCAGATGTGTTGAAATTGCAGACTGGGCCCAGGCTGTTGGCAAGGTGGGTCCCCACAAAGCTTAATAGGGGGGTGGAGAGAGACATCCAATGGCAGTGCTGAAAGTGAGCCCAGAACTGCAAAGCGAAGCACTTGGTGGGCCTGGCCACCACTACCATCCTCCTCCTTAGGGGAAGGGCTGTGGCTCCATGGTAGACCACCTGCTTTGCATGCAAAACATCCCTGGTTACATCCTCAGAATTTCCTGGTAAGTCTGGGAGAGACCCCTGTCTGAAAACCTGGAGAGCTGCTGTCAGTCAGTGTAGACTATACTGAGCTAGATGGAACCATGGTCTGTCTCACTATGACAATGGAAATAGACTGCCTTCAAGTGGATCCCAACTTATGGCGACCCTATGAATAGGGTTCTCATGGTAAGTGGTATGCAGAGTTTATTTTTACCATTGCCCTCCTCTGAGGCTGTGAGGCAGTGACTGACCCAAGGTCACCCGGTGAGCTGCATGGCTGTGTGGGGATTTGAACCCTGGTCTCCCAAGTCGTAGTCCAGCACCTTAACCACTACACCACGTAAGGTAGTAAATATCTTGTGGGAAAGGGCTATATCTCAGTGGTAGAGAATCTGCTTTGCATGTTGAGGGTCCATGCTATAACCCCTAGAATCTCAAGGTAGGGCTGGGAATGCCCCCTGCCTGAAACCCTGGAGAGTTGCTGACAGTCAGAGTAGACAATACTGAGCCAAAGTCTGATTCGGTATAAGGCAGCTTCCTATGTTCTGTGCGGAGCTTGGAAAAGTTACTTTTTTGAACTACAACTCCCATCAGCCCAATCCAGTGGCCATGTTGGCTGGGGCTGATGGGAGTTGTAGTTCAAAAAGTAACTTTTCCAAGCTCTGGTTTTGTGCTCCTTACTTTCAGTGCATGTGGGCTCTGGGTCCTGACTCTGATCTGGACATTGGCAGTGGGGTCAAGGAAGATAGCGGCAGCTGTGGCCACCTGGCCCGTGCTTCTCTTTACAGTGTGGGGCCATTAAAAAAAAAAGTGTAAGCATTTTTAAAAGGAGTTGGCCAGCATGAGCTATGGTTGGCCCTGGCATTTGCCCCACTTTGCTGGGTGCTGATGCCAGAGAGCTAGAACCATTGTCTGTGTCCTTTCTGGTAATCTAGCTACCCCAGAGTGGAGAGAGTTCATCCCGGGTTTTTGTTGTTGTTGTTCAGCTGTGTACTCAAAGTGTCCCCACAAGAAACAGTGGGTGGATGTTTTGGATCCAGTCTTAAAAACGGCTCTTTGGAATCAAGCTAAGCATTTCATAATCAGTAAAGAAAGCGAGGACTGCAGGAATCCTTCCCAGTTTGAACATTAACGAGTTTGTGAATTAATTTATGCCGCTGCTCAAGAGATTTGACCACTAGCTACTTCTGAACGGCTAGCGTGCTGCCTTTTCGAGCCTTTGGTGCTTCAGAAAATAATCACATTCTTTAACGACACTGTAAATTTATATGGTGCCCTGAGGGGATTGCTTTATTTGCATGACAGCATGACTCATTAACAACTCTGGTTTTAGCCTAGGATGTTACAGAGCAAAGTCAAGTGGTGCCGACCTGCACAAGCGGCATATGAAATTGCCCTGTAATGCAAAAGGGAAAAGGGGGGGAAAAACCTAAAATAAAATTAAAAAGTGGTGTCCTCAAGGCACCATTAAAAAAATTGCCATAGAATATTGAAATGAAGTTGGTTCTTATGGGATTTGCAAGTGTTTTTTTAGCCACGTTCATAACCTCTGAGCCTTCTGCCATACCGGTTTTTAAAAAGGGACAATTCATCTGCAGTGATTAGTTCCTCAGTGTAGGAGTCAATTCCCAAGACCTCGAGTTGTCCGGGGTCAGAACGGCCAGAAGCCTCATTGGCTACATAGCCTTGGTGCTTGTAACAACAGAACAGAGCATGCCAAAATCCAATGGAGTACAATCAAACTGATTTGTGGCTTTGGTCATTTGCCAACCTAGTGATGAACAATGTTGTGTTTGCACTTGCTAGGAAGGCTTTACATTTGGGGCAGGCGAAGTTCTTAAGCCATTGTTCTGTGTGGAAAGTTACTCATACGGCTGATGGCCAATAAGAGGCCTAGCCCATGCATGCACTTCTCTCTCCCCACACCAATAAACACATCGTCCCATAACTTCTGACTTCGCTCAAGCTAAGGAGCTAGATACAATGGATAGAACAGCCTTACCCAGAAGTCTTTTTATACTACTTCCAGGTCAAGTGGGACCAGTGTGCAGTCCTGTTGGGCAGAATCACCCAAGGGTAGGGATGGACAGATCTGTCCATTTCAGTTCCTCTCGGTTTCTCATTTTTGCATCTTCCGTTCACTACATTTTGTTTATTTTTAAAGGTTCTCATGAAAATTTGTCAGCATTTTACTGTTTATTTCTTCTAATGTACACATTTTGAATGCAATTTTCCGTAATATGTACATTTTGCAAGCAATTTCCCCTATAATAATACATCTGTTATTTTCACTGATGTGTGCATTTGTATGCACTTTCTCCAATATACACTTTTATTTTATTTTATTTTATTTTATTTTGGTTGGTTGGTTGGAGACCTGCATTGCAAAATTCAGATAAGTGTAACTCACATAGAATGGGTGCATTTTGGTTCACCTAGCGTTTGGAGGTTGATGATTCATGAGGTCACCGTAAATCGTAATCCACTTGAAGGCACAAAACACACACACATAATGTTTCTGAAATTGCAGATTAGGTAGATTCACATTGAAATGTAAACTGCACTGAATTAATTCCCCAAACCTACTCCAGGCTTTAGGCTCACTTTACTACCCTGGGAACACTTTGATCTATGATACTAGTGGCTCTTTACACAGGACATACAGACCTGTGGACTCCTAGTTCTATCCTCGGCAATTCAGAACAGTATCTTTTTTACTTTTAAAAAGCATGTGTGCACTCTAGTACTAACATACTACCATCTCAAAGATGCATGAAAAAGGAACATTAGAGAAGATACTGTCAGGTGTACCGTGAAAACCAGTTCAACAACAACAAGAACAAATAAAACTGCTATTGTTTTTCAGCACCTATTAAAGATCTTCCTTTTTCAATGAGCTTTTTAGGTGGCCATTCCTATCCCAATCTACATCTGTATTAGATTCAAAACTATTTTTATATGTGCATCTATTGTTGATCCCTTTAGGATGTTTCAGGAGAAGTGGTTCGTAAATGGAAAAATAAATAAATTATAAGCAACAGCATCAACAACATTTTTGATGACACTGCTTTTGAGAATTTCAGTCGTCTCCTGGGAAATATTCAGCAAATTACTTTCCCAGTTTTGCCGTCCATGAATTTTAGGTGAAACTGTGGATCCATGTTTAACTTTGCTTAAAATTGTTTTGTTGAAGGAAGCAACAGGCATGCCCCCCTATCCCCTCCTGTCCTCCTCTCTTAGCCCATTGCTTCTTTCATCAACCAACATGAACAACAACAGCTTCATTCAACATTAAGTGAACCAACATTTCTCAGAAAATAATTTTCTGACAAAAACAGTTGGAGAATTTCATCTCCCGCTGTCAATAATATCTGGTGAAATGCCCCTACCTTTTGTCAGTAATAAACAACATAGAAACATTTGGAAGGTCATTTCAGTTGTTTTCAACAGCTGCAAGTGAGAAGTTCAACAGATGTTGCTTCAGCAAGGAAAGAAGCCGTCCCTGAAGGATTTTCCATTGTCTTAAGCCTAAAGCTAGACCGGTCAATGGACTACTTACTTTTGAAAACCCAACTGTGTGCAAGGATGTTCACACATGATATTCAATGAGTATACAATCTCTGTACCCTTGTATGCAAATTCTTGAGCTACACACGTGTGCTGTTATTCGCATGTAATGTTCTGAAAGTGTACTAGTGTGATTGGCAGGGGAGATTGTTGCCGGTGGCATGATATCATCGTACAGAAAAGGTTTTGCAATATCCCTGTGCCCCAGCCCTGCAAGAGGCCCTGGTTGTGTATTGTCTTTTAATAGTTACTAATGTTTTAAAAAATCAGTCAAAGCAAACAAGCCATCAACACCTATTTGAACCCTTGAATATTGTTAAGAGCATAGGAAGCTACCTAATACTGAGTCAGACCACTGGTCCATCTAGCTTGGTGTTGGTGACACTGACCGGCAGCTGCTCTCCAGTGTTTCAGAAAGCTTTCCCAGCTCTACCTTGTGGTGCTGCTGGGGACTGAACCTGGCACCTTCCACATGCAAAGCAGGTGTTCTTCCACTGAGCCCTTGCCCTTTCTGTTGGTGTCGGACACTTTATGTCTATTTAACATTGTCATCTATAACTAATCCGTCATTAGAGGAGTTTAGAATTTTAATTTTATACATAAAAAGAAGTTGGGTTTTTTCAGTCCATATGCTTTTCACACTCTGGTCTTTTAGGAACTTTTTTTTTTTACCAAATTAATGATTAAATGCTTGACTGTTCTTTGAAAATAACCAGTCAATTGGCCAAATGTTTTTAAAAACAGCTTTGCAGCAGCCATTTGCTCAGGCCAGGCCATGTCAAGAACATCCTAGGCTGCCGCAGCTATCTGCAATACCCAAAGAAAGGCCAGTATTCCCTGCGCGCGCTTGCTCTCTCTCCTTAAAATTGCTGATTCATGCCGATGCACAGGTGTTGTGGAGAAATTTCCCTTAATTGCAGCTCTCCAATCAAGCAATGCAAAACAAATGCTTCTGCAGGATTCTTAGGCATACAGAGGGACTGTTTTTGTAACCAAGACTCAAGAGGGTGTTGGTTTTTTTCCTTGTTCCCTTTACGACTGAAAGGAACAGCCTGCTGGATCAGACCAAAGTTTAATCCAGCATCCTATTTCCATCAAAGAAACAAGAGGAGGCCTCAAGATATGCTTTTTGCTTCTGACAGTTATGCCATGAGTCCTGTGGGCTGGTAACGGAGCGATGAGGAGGGGAAAGGGGAGAGCAATGGGAAGGCACCAGCTACGTGCCTCTGGACGTGGGTGAGCTGGAAGGCTCCTGCACTTCTGACAGTGACAGCTCTGCACCTGTAGCTCTAGTTGGTACAGGGAAGGCACTGCCTAATCAGGAAGGTGTCTCTCCTCCTTCCCTTCACCCCCTTCCTCACTAACCCCTCCACTGCCACCAAGCAGGCCCCCTCCTGAGGGGGATGTTGAAGAGAGGGTCCAGCCTCCCTCACCTCAGACATATAAGTTGTGGCACCAGCAATCTCAACGAGCCCTCACTGTCCCTCTGAGGAGGAGCACTCGTCTGCACGTGCGCTCTCCACAGTGACACTCAATCCACGCAAGTAGGGTGCCCGCCCATCGTTACTTAAGATCGGTAAGGAGGCATGTCTAGTTGCTGCAACAACATCTTAGTACTTAGTACAGTGTAGTTCTGCCTTGTTATTCCTAGTAATGATGCTGAATCCTGTGTAACTTGTAAGCTGATTCGTGAAGTGCTCTGAACTGAAACTTTCTATTAAAACTACAAAAAAAAAAAAAACCTCTGCGTTCGTGTCTGACTTCAGTGGGTTCAGGCAGGACAGGTTGTTTTAGAAAGTACAGAATTGCTCTAGCTGTTGTGATGAAAGTGGGTCAATTGCCCCTGTAGAAGAGTCATCCAATTTGAAACAGGTCAACCTTAAGAGACTGTATTGAGTGTATCTTTTAAGTTCCTCTTTGTTCCTATTCTAAGACTTTCCCTTTCTCTCAGCTGCAGTCACCCAATTGAAGGGTGAATGGATGGACCAAGAGTCTGACCAAAATGGCAGCTTCCTAGATAACTCTCCCTTAGGAGGCCTTGAACAGGGCATAAATGCAGCTGCTGTCCTCTTATTTCAGGGGTGGGGAACCTCTGCCCTTTGAACCATTCATAACCCCCAGGGGGTTCAGTTTGGCCCATGAGCCCAATTTTCCCGAACCACATGCACCTGCCCACCAGCTGATGTCACCAGGCCATGCATCCAAGGCAGCAGGATATAATCTCCGTTTATCAACCAAGTGGGGATTAAATGCCTGTGCAAAAGCGCCCTTTGAAACAGCTGTTGTGTGCAAGCTACATCAAAGAGGTTTTCACAATGGCTTTAAGGCAGCTCCTGCACTCCTGTTTGCTCAAATGGGAGAGTGGAGGCTGTCTTAAAGCCTTTTCCAAGTCTTTGCACGCTTGCCTTTTAGTTCTTCTCAATCAGGGACTGAAAGGGAGAGGGGGAGAGACTTGATTGTGGAGACTTAAGGGAAGCACAAGGGATTTTGACAGGTGGGCACCCTCCCGCCTGCTAATCATGTGATGACAGAATGATGTCAGTGATTGACAGGTAGGCAGCCCCACCCACCAGTCAAATTTGGCCCACAGGGCTGATTCAGATAAAGATCTGGCCCATGGAGCCGAAAAGGTTCCCCACCCCTTTCCTTATTTATTCCTAACAACTGATATTGGCTATACAGACCATCCCCCCCCGTGACAAGGGTAAGCTGGCTTTCATCTTTTGTCAACTTGGTTTTTAAAATTAGTATATGTGTAGTCCACTAAGGTATGGTTAAATGAATACAACTAGAAGTACTTGCTTAGAGTCTCCTAAGACCCAGGAAGCCAAGGTGGAGCCTTTAAGATGAACATTGCACTATAGCTCTCATCAGCCACAGTCAACATGGCCAACGGGCAGGGATGATCGGAGTTGTAGTCGGTAATATCTGAAGGGTACCATGTTGGCTATCCTTGTCTTAAGGCATAGCTGATCTGTGTTTCATGAGCCTGATTCTTGATTAAGAATGTAAGGCTGGACAAGTGGCCAATGGTCCCTCAGAGGACCACTGTTTACATTCTCCCCACCCCTGTTCTAAGGGACTGTGGATGTCACCCACCAAGAACAACAATTCTGTCTTCACAATCTCTTGTCCTCAGATGGAAGAAGAGGCATGGCAATGTTTAGGGGCAAGCAGATTTCTTTAGCTTAGTACTTGGGAAGAGTTTATGTTGGCCATGTATTGACCACACAGGCAAGTGGACATGGCATTAAGTCCCAGTGCAAATAGCAGCATCAAAGGAGCAATTTTCATCAGGAATGTAGTGCAAAGATGAAATAGCTAAACTTTCTTTCCCTACCTGCTGTGATGCCAAAAATTATCAACACCCCATAAAGACCTGCTATTTGCATGTGTTTTTTTTTTAAAAAAAGTCTATTAAGTGCAAACACATTTAATGTTGTCTCTTCTTTGGCCTCCACATAACGGTCTCTATAAAGGAAGCCTCAAGATTTAATTTGTGCTCAAAGTATAGGGGAACAGTAACATAGGTCTGGGGGGGGGGAACTCTCATCAGGCAGTTTGGAAAGTCCTGCTCTTTGTAATCCATAAGCTGCTAAAAACTGCTAGCGCTTCCTTTGCCATGGTGTTGAGCCTGTTTTCAAGAATCTGTCACAACTCCATTCCATTCAAGTAACAACTTTCCTTCAGTGCTAGCAATATCTGGACAGCAAATGAATTCCCCAGATTATAGTCTTTAAACCTACTTGAAGTGAGAGATGGTAAATGAAAGCTGATATGGGTTAAGGGCTGTCTCCAACCCTGTTTACAGGAAGTATGTTGTGCAAAGCCCTGTTCATGGTAGATGAGCTACTCCAGTCAACCCCTTCCAGCTCTTCTTTCCGTTCTGATCTCACAGACCCTACCCTTTTCTCTGCTGTGCTCAGTGGGTGCCAACAACTAGGGAAGAGGGAGAAATTTGGTTTCCTTTTGCATTTCAAGCCAAATCGATCAAACTGTTTCCAAAACTGTGAGAACCAAAAATTCACACTCATTTGAATTTTGCAATGCAATTTGCCAACCGGTGTTTCCAAAAAAATACATATATTAGGGGAAAGTGTGCCTAAAAATGAATATATGCATGAAAATAATATACAAAAATGCATTATGTGACAAGAAATTGCTTGTAAAAATGTGTACGTTAGTCAAAACTGCCCACAAAAATGCGTTTATTAGGAGAAATTCGCACTGAAACGCTGGAGCATTTTCATGAGGATTTTTTAAAAATGCAAACTGCTGCAGAAACGTGGAGAACTGAATTTAAGACTGGAAAAATGAGAAATGGAGAGGACCGATATGGACAGATCTTTCCATCCTTACCAACAACCCAGTCCAGCCTGCCATGATTCCTTATGACTCTGTCAGTGTGCACACACATGCACTGTATCATAAAGAAACATGGTGACTGGGCCTTTATCACCTCCTTCCAGTCTTTTGAGTCTTTTCACTTCTTATCCCATTTCCCCAGAAATACCTACCTTGAGGGCTGGACCAGGAATACCCAGTTCTGTGTGCTGGTGCCCCATGTGGTGAGCTCTCAGAACTACAGGGAGGAGCATCTTCCAGGCAATGAAGGATTCCCAGGCTGGTCCCACCTAGATTAACCATTGGGCCCTTCTGGACAGGAAGAGCCATAAAAGGCTTCCTGCTGATGCCGGGACCGTGCCTGAGCAGAACGATCATCCTGGCTCTCGTGTGTTTTGGCTCAGTCCCCAGCGCTGACTCTTCTTGGTTTTGTTCCTTGGTTCTGACCTTCTGGATTGATTCGTGACAGCTACCTCTGGCTCAGCATTGGTAGCTCATGTCTGTCTGGGTATTCTGCATGCCATAGCCTTATCACAGATTATATGTTCTGTGACAGCCTTAGGGAGGATAAGGCTATCAGGGGCTACTAGGGATGATGGCTACGTTCTGCCTCCGCTATTGGAGGCAGTATACCTCTGAATACCAGCTGCTGGGAGTCACAAGTGGGGAGAGTGCTGTTGTGCTCAGGTCCTGCTTGCAGGCTTCCCATAGGCATCTGGTTGGCCGCTGTGAGAACAGGATGCCGGACTGGATGGGCCTTTAGCCTGATCCAGCAAGGCTCTTCTTATGTACACATGAGCAGTGTTGCGCAAAAGCACGGTGGTTGGGTTTGAAACATCATAGGCCACCATCAGTAGCTGGAGTGTGAAACCGGTGAGACAGACAGCAGGGGGCAAGTGCCACCAACTTGACATTCTTTATAACAATGTATGAAGCTGCCTTATACTGAACGAGACATTGTCAGCCAAGCCCAAGATTGTTGACTACACCACGTATAGTCAGACTCTGGGATCAGCTCCCACAAGAGGCAGTGACAGGCAACAACTGGGATGCATTTAAAAGAAGATTACACAAATGCATGGAGAATAAGGCTTTGTTCTACCTCTCCTCTCAAGAGGCAGTATACCTCATTTCTGTCCAGGTACCAACATCACGGTCCTCAAGAGTGCATGCAATAAATAGCCTTATCACAGATGATATGTTTCGTGACAGCCTTATAGAGGATAAGGCTATCAGGGGCTACTAGGCATGACGGCTATGTTCTACCTTCGCCACTGGAGGCATTACGCCTCCGAATACCAGTTGATGGGAATTGTAGGTGGGGAGAATGATGTTGCACTCCGGGCCTGCTTTTGGGCTTCCCATTTGGGCATCTCGTTGGTAGGGTTGCCAGGCTCAGGGCCTGAGACTGATCCTGTATCTTTAGGAGAAGAGAAAGTCAGCCAAGCGCTGGTGTTCTTGCAACCCTGTAATGGGAAAAACCACAAGGTGGAATCCTCCCTTCCCCCTGCACAGCTTTTAAAGATACAGAAGACCTCTTGGTTGCCAGGCCGGCTACCAAGCTGTGGTGCTTCCTAGCCTCTGCAAACTTTGAGATCTCTCTGTCTCTAGCTTTGCTCTGTTTTTTCTCTTTTCAGCGAATTGCATTACTTCCACACCAGAACCAGAGATTTCTGCAACATGCTCACCCTTACTAATTATAAACAGAAGACTTGAAACAGTTGAGCCCTTCCTTAGCCTTTTGTCTTCTGCCAAGGCCTCCAGTTAAAGCACCTGTGTTTTTTCTCCTGCTGCAGTGACACTGTAAACACCTGAGATAATGTGAGAAATTCAGAGCCTGCATTTCTCTGGCCTGTTTCATTTGTTAGCAATGCCCTCGTTGCTAGAGAAACCTTAGGCACTTGGCCTGGGATCCTGACGGAGAGGAGGGGAGAGAGGGAGCAGGGAAGCATAAGACGTTTCTGCTTGCATTAGTTTTGCAAAGTCTGCGCATGTGGATGAACTTTACACACACACACACACACACACACACACTCCTTTTTGTCCACTAGGGATGCCAGATGTTCCCGATTTTAAAGCTCATCATTGTACCATAGAACATAATTAGAGTTCTTCGCTTGTGAAATCTCTGTTAAGAATATTATCCTTTCTTTCTCCTGAGGCTGCAATCATTTTTTTTTAAAAAAAAAACATCTTTAATGCTATTTCTTGGGGGAAGGGAATTCTCTAATGGGCCCCAAGCACGTTTGGGAGCTATTGAAAAGAAATGAGCTGCATGCATGCCTCAAGAAGCCATTCAGTTTTCACTGCCGAAGCAATGTGCAGTGCTGGAGAAATCTCTTAGAATCATTGAGTTGGAAGGGACCATGGAAGTCATCTAGTCCAACCCCACTGCTCAACACAGGCTCTGCAATACAGGCGGCAACTACAACCTCCCTGATAGATGGTAGCCTTCACTTAAATGCTTAAAGCAAAGGAGCAACAGGGAACAAATCTGCTCCGTCTCCTGCATGGTGACCCTTCAGATATTTGAAGATCACTATTGTGTCTCACCTAAAATTTCCTCTTCTCTAGGCTAAACATATCCTGCTCTTTCACCTGCTCCTCACACAACTTGCCTTCCAGATACTTTTTATTATTATTATTATTATTATTATTGCCCACACTTCGCCAGTAGTTCCAAACAGGCCTATTTTAGAACGGATCTAATTTTGAAAGACGCGGGTCCTGTTCGAAAACTTTGAATATACAGAATACTCCACTGTATAAAGACATGTGGATTGCACAGACTTGTTCACAGGTGCAAAGGGCTATTGAAATTGGGGCACTTTTACTTGATTCCACACAAAAGGCTGGAATTTGATACATACAAAGTTCTGAGTAGGGATGGGGGAGAAATTTGATTCAGTTTGCATTTAAAGGTGAACTTACCTAATTTGCACTTTCCAAAACAATCCATGAACCAAAACACCAACAAATTTTCACTTCTTTGGATTTTGCAGTGCAGTTCTCCAGCCAACTAATGTCTACAAAAATGCATATATTAAAGTATGCATAAAAATGCATATATTCATGAAAATAATATACAAATATGCATTATATTAGGGAAAATTCCTTTGCAAAATTGCATGCACAAATGTATATATTATGGGAAATGAGCACTGAAATGCTGATGCATGAGGACTTTTAAAAAAAATGCAAACTGATTTGCAAATGTGGTGAACTGAATTTAAGATTGGAAAAAAGAAACAAAAATTGCCAGATCTGCTCATCTTTCTTTCTTTCTTTCTTTCTTTCTTTCTTTCTTTCTTTCTTTCTTTCTTTCTTTCTTTCTTTCTTTCTTTATTTATTTATTTATTTATTTATTTATTTATTGCACTTGTATACCGCCCCATAGCCGAAGCTCTCTGGGCGGTTTACAGCAATCAAAAACATTAAAACAAATATAAAATTTAAAACACATATTTTAAAACAATTTAAAACACAAATTTAAAATTTAAAACAATATAAAAACAATTTAAAACACATGCTAAAATGCCTGGGAGAAGAGGAAAGTCTTGACCTGGCACCGAAAACATAACAGTGTTGGCGCCAGGCGCACCTCATCAATAACGTCATTCCATAATTTGGGGGCCACGACTGAGAAGGCCCTCTCCCTTGTTGCCACCCTCCGAGCTTCCCTTGGAGTAGGCACCCGGAGAAGGGCCTTTGATCTTGAACGTAGTGTATGGGTGGGTTCATATCGGGAGAGGCTTTGCGTCAGGTATTGTGGTCCCAAGCCGTGTAAGGCTTTATAGGTCAAAACCAGCACCTTGAATCGAGCTCGGAAACATACAAGCAGCCAATGCAAGCGGACCAGAATCGGTTTTATATATTCGGACCGTCTGGTCCCTGTTACCAATCTGGCCGCTGAATTTTGCACAAGCTGCAGTTTCCGAGCCATCTTCAAAGGCAGCCCCACGTAGAGTGCATTGCAGTAATCTAATTTGGAGGTTACCAGAGCATGGACAACTGAAGCCAGGTTATCCCTGTCCAGATAGGGACGTAGTTGGGCCACCAACCGAAGTTGGTAGAAAGCACTCCGTGCCACCAAGGCTACCTGAGCCTCAAGTGACAGAGATGATTCTAGGAGAACCCCCAAGCTACGAACCTGCTCCTTCAGGGGGAGTGCAACCCCATTCAGGACAGGTTGGACATCCACCATCTGGTCAGAAGAACCACCCACTAGCAGCATCTCAGTCTTGTCTGGATTGAGCCTCAGTTTATTAGCCCTCATCCAGTCCATTGTCGCAGCCAGGCACCGGTTCAGCACATTGACAGCTTTACCTGAAGAAGATGAAAAGGCGAAATAGAGCTGCATGTCATCAAGATGGCAACGCACTCCAAAGCTCCGGATGACTGCACCCAATGGTTTCATGTAGATGTTGAACAGCATGGGGGATAGAACTGACCCCTGCGGAACCCCATACTGGAGAGTCCAAGGTGCTGAGTAATGTTCCCCAAGCACCACCTTCTGGAGGCAACCTGCCAAGTAGGAGTGGAACCACCGCAATGCAGTACCTCCCACTCCCAACTCAGCTAGTCTCCCCAGAAGGATACCATGGTCGATGGTATCGAAAGCCGCTGAGAGATCAAGGAGAATCAACAGAGTCACACTCCCCCTGTCTCTCTCCCGACAAAGGTCATCATACAGGGCGACCAAGGCTGTTTCCATGCCAAAACCAGGCCTGAAACCTGACTGAAATGGATCCAGATAATCGGTCTCATCCAAGACTGCCTGGAGCTGGCCTGCAGCCACTCGTTCCGTAGTTCTGAGGCACCCTGAAAAATTTGCAGAGAGCAATGAAACCCCATATGCAATGGGATAAGTGTGTGAGAGACTTTCCTTTTCACCACATTCTTGAAGCAGCCTTAGGTGGGGAGAGCATGGATTTATCACTGCTGCCTGAAACAAATCCGTGGCTAATGTAAATGGAGAGATGATAAAATATATCCCAATCCTGTTTTCCAGTGGATTAATTCTCCTACTTCCTTTTGGCGACTTGCATTGAAAGTCAAGGTGTTCAGATAACCGTCATCCTATATCAGTAAGATTTGACACTATATGTGCTATAAATGCAGTGCGTAATGGTTTTGAATGATGCTATTTCTGCCAGTCATTCTTGAAATGTGGCCCCAGTGTCTGTTATTTATGTGGCACTCGAGGAGAGCTCTGTGCTTGGGCAGTAGCATCTGTGCACTGTGAACAGTAAAGGACTAATGCACTTGTGCAGGCACATAGGAACACAGGAAGGTGCCTTATACTGGTCCATGGAGCTCAGTATTGTCTACTGCAGCAGGGGTGTTCCCCAGCCCTACCTGGAGATGCCAGGGATTGAACCTGAGACCTTCTGCATGCAAAACAGTTGCCCTACCACAGAGCTACAGCCTTTCCAACACCATATACAGATTTGGGGACCTTGTTTACCCCAGTTGGTTGCTAGTTTGCATTGTGGCATGTTTGCATTATGGGAGAAGGGGTGCTGCAAAGATGAGGATCATGCCTGAAGAGTGCATAGCAGCAATTGGGAACCTGTGGCCCTCCAGATTTTGTTGAACTACAGTTCCCATCACCCCTGACCAGTGGTCCTGCTGGCTGGAGCTAATGGTGGTTCCCACCACTGATGTGTAGGAATAATTCCAAAGATTTCCTTGTCTGAATTTCTCCCCAGGTTTTGGAGTCCTGAGTTATCTGGTTGTGTTTTCCAAAGGGAAACCAGTGAATTATGGGAATCCTCATTTTCCTGGGAAGTTGGTTTTATTATTATTATTATTATTATTGGGGAAGATTTGGACAAAGTGCAATGCATGGACAGATTGCAGCTAGTTCCATTTCCTTTGTGTTCTTCTCTTCTGTTATGGGATGTGTTGTGTTAGCACTTATGACTGGATCAAGGTTATTTTGCATCGTATTATTCTGATGTGCAGAAGTAGTATAATACTGGGCAGAGTAAACCCACAGAACAGTACCGGAATGGAACAGGAGGAAAGCCACTCCTGTCATATGGTCCTAATAATGTAAAGGTCTGTACAAAACGCGGAAATGCGAATAGGGGAAATTGCTTGGCAAAAATATGTATATCAGGCAAAATTGCATACAAACATGTATATTAGGAGAACTTCACTCTAAAATGCTGGTGAATTTTCATGTGGACCCAGTATGCAGCAGCTGTGAAAAAGGCAAATTCCATGCTAGGGGTCATTAGGAACGGTATTGAATATAAAACTGAGAATATCATAATGCTGTAATATAAATCTATGGGATGGCTGCATTTGGAATACTGTGTACTGTTCTGGTTGCTCACCTCAGAAAGGATATTGTAGAGCTGGAAAAGGTTCAGAAAAGGGGAATCAAAATGACCAAGGGGATGTAGTGAGACCCCTACGAGGAAAGGTTGCAGCATTTTGGGCTTTTTAATGCAGAATGAGTCAGAGGTGACATGATAGAAGTGTTTAAAAATATGCACAGCATAGAGAAAGTGGATAGAGAAATATTTTTCTCCCTCTCAGAGCACTCAGACTTGTGGGCATCCACTGAAGCTGAATGTTGGAAGATTCAGGACAGTGCTTCTCCATGCAGCGCTAATTAAACTGTGGAATTCGCTCCCGTAAGACACAGTGATGGTCACCAACTTGGATCACTTTAAAAGAGGATTTGACAATTCATGGAGGATAAGGCTCTCAATGGCTACTAGCCATCATGGCTATGCTTTGCCTCCATGGCCGTTCTTAATGTTCTTAGATATGAAAAAAATTGCAAACTGTTATGGAAATCTAGAGAATTGAACTCAAGATTGGAAAAATAAGAAACTGAGAAAAACTGAAATTGACAGATTCAGCCATTCCTACATGGGATTCATGTCAATAGCAAAGAGATATTCACTTTTCCCCAGAAGAGTAATTAATTTTAATGACTTTAATTCTTGACTGTTTCCATGGTAGGCTTATACGTAAATAGATGGTGATAGATGAAACGCAGCATGTGGAATTAGATCTAAGGAAGCACAATGGATCTAGTCACTTTTCAGTAGCTTTCGTATTGAGATTTTGATTGATTTTTCATTTTTGTAGCGTTGGCACTGTATGTATGTCAAGCAGACAAATCTCTGTATCGTATCATTGAGAAGTGGCAGTGTTAACGTCAGGGACTAATTACTGCTCATTCTTTTGACAGTAGATTGTGATTGTTCAGATCCACTGAGCTATAAAACTGTGCCATTAAGCCATCTGATTTGAAGAGTATGTTCCCTCTTTCCCTTTATTCTAGAACAGAATGTAGCATCTAGAACTGTGTTAGTGTATGGTCAGATGTAAAACTGCAGATGTCAAACATTTTCATAGCCATAATCTTACCCCCAAGGAACTCTGGGGACTGATATTCTTAGAGCTTTGAGTGGCGGACTCCCGGCCAGGACACCCTTGCTGAGATCACATCCACATTATAAATTTAAACACTATGATATGACTTTAACAGTCATGGCTTCCTCGAAAAAAATTGTAGTTTGTGAAGGGCTCTGCAAGTTGTTAGGAGACCTCTATTCCATTTAACGTACTATGATGCTATAACAGTCATGGCTTCCACCCAAGAATCCTGGGAACTGTAGTTTCTTAAGAGTGCTGAGAGTTGTTTAGGAGAGCCCACTTCCCCTCACAGAGCTACAATTCCCAAAGTTCTCTGGGAAGTGGGATCGATTGCTGAACCATTCTTCAAACAGCACATAGTAAAACTGTGGAATTAGATCCCACAAGAGGCAGTGGTGGCCATCAATGTGGATAGCTTTAAAAGAGGACAAATTCATGGAGGATAAGGCTATCAGTGGCTACTAGCCATAATGGCTATGCTCTCCGTGCGCTGTCAGAGTCAGTATGCTTCCAAATATCAGTTGCTGGAAACTGCAGGAGGGGACAGTGCTCTTGTGCTTTGGCCCTGTTTGTGGGCTTCCCATAGGCATCTGGTTGGCCACTGTGAGAACAGGATGCTGGACTAGATGGTCCACTGCCTTGATCCAGCGAGCTCTTCTTATGTTCACTCTCTATGAAAGCATCCATGTTTAAAGGATTATAGCATATGCTATAGATGAGGGTGGCTGAACTGTGACCCTCCAGATATTGTTGGACTATAATTCCCATCATCCCTAACTATTGGCCATGATGGGTTGGGGCTGATGGGAGATGGAATCCAGCAACATCTGGAGGGCTACCCCTGCTATAGATCTTGAATATATGGGAAGCTGTTCAGGACATCAATTGGCATCTGGTCCACCCAGCACTCGAAATGAGGCAACATTTTCCTAGCTTTTGAGATAAGTTGAGATAAAATATGAAGCCCTTTGCCAATTGCACAAACCCTTAGAGAGGACTTTGGGTGTAACCACATTACTCTGCATTATTGGCAACGAAAGAACAGTTCTGTTAACTTCACTGCAGTTTCTCTGTAATGCAGTACAAACATGTCCTTCTGTAAGATGGTGAAGGCTCTCCCTCTCCCCTTCATTAGACCAGAAACTCATGCATCAGAGGTGTGAAATGCCATTCCCTTAGTTTTATCACCGAGCAGGATTTTGGACACTTGAGTATTAGCTCTTATCAAGCGCTGCTCATCTGAAATGGCTGAATGTTGAAGCGTTGCAGTTCTCTTGTCGGTGGGATGTTTCCGATTGTAGGGATAACAGATCTTGCCATGCACCGCTTTTGACTGAAGCTTCTCAGCAGTTTGAGAAGGCCTCCTTTGACTTTGCGCTGTGTTAATTAGCAGAGGGGGTGAAGGGGAACATTCTGGAGATGGGTTTGATAGGGGCAGGCCACAGCCATGGATGGCTTGACTCAAGTCCAGAATTAATCCCCTTGTTGCTAAAGGTGAAACTGGGAGCTTCAGCTGGACCCTTAAGTGCAAGGGACAGAACGTCCTTGTCTGTCGGCCGGGAAGGGATAAAAAGCCAGACTACCCAATATATTTATTCCAGAGGCTTCTTATGGTCTTCCCCTACTAACGACAACATATGCCAGCAATAGGAAACCTCAGGCTTGCTGTCCAAATGCAGCCCTCCCGTTTTCTTTATTTGCCCCTTGGGACACTCTCAAGGACACAGTCCTCACTACCCCTCCTTGAATGTTTTTGCCCAGCTAGAATGTGTCCTTGAACTCTTCCTTGCCAGGATGAAGACTAGAGAGGAGTGTGTGAGTGTGTGTACATAGTCTACTGTACAAAGGCAAAGTCTGCATACAAAGCTAAAATGAAAATTCATTGCTACACCCACTTTTACTGCCCACCACTTACATGTGGCCCTCAGAATGTTGCCCAGAAGGGAATATGGCCTCAGGCTGTAAAGGATTCTCTATAGCTGATATAAGCAGAGCCATGGTGGATCAGGCAAGAGGTCCATCTAGGCTAGTATCCTGTTTCCCCCAGGGGCCAACCAGATGCCTCTGGGAAGCCCACAGGTAGGACATAATGGAGCAGGGGGTTGATGGCCTTATAGACCCTTTCCAACTCTGCTGTTCCATGACTCTATGACACCAGGGGACTGGAAATCAAGCCCTATGAGGAGAGACTGAAAGAACTGGGTATGTTTAGCCTGGAGAAGAGAAGACTGAGGGGAGATATGATAGCACTCTTCAAGTACATGAAGGTTGTCATACAGAGGAGGGCTACAATCTCTTCTCGATCGTTCCAGAGTGTAGGACACGGAATAATGAGCTCAAGTTGCAGGAAGTCAGATTTTGACTGGACATCAGGAAAAACTTCCTAACTGTTAGAGCCATACAACAATGGAACCAATTACCTAGAGAGGTAGTGGGCTCTCCGACACTGGAGGCATTCAAGAGGCAGCTGGACAGCCATCTGTCGGGAATGCTTTGATTTGGATTCCTGCATTAAGCAGGGGGTTGGACTTGATGGCCTTATAGGCCCCTTCCAACTCTACTATTCTATGATTCTATGATTCCTCCTGCACTCAGTAGCATACTGCTACTTTGTATGAAGTTTCCATATAGCCATCATGTTTAATAGGAGTGTTGAGCAAAAAAATTATCAGAAAAGAATTTTCTGACCAATTTTTTAAAAAACGAGTTCTTTTCCGAGTTCCTCATCAGAACCGAATAAGAATCTTGCTGGATCATACCCAACCCCTGGTGTTCTGATGTCATGCAGCCCCTGGAGGACTAGCTAATGAACATAGGTTCATTAATTTCAATGGGTCTGCTGTGAGGAGGACTTAGTGGAATACAACCTATGGACTACAGTGGTCAGGCTCATAAAGATGGATACAATGCTAATGGTTAAAAGCCCTTTGCTGGGGGTGGGTGGGGGGACTCACTCTTTGAAATTAGGCAGATGGCAGCAGGTGAGAGAAGCCACCTTGGCTGTGTTGCTCCATTTGTAGACTCTTTCTCCAGGGAGACTCACCTGGCTCCTTCCCTCATTTCTTTTTGGTGCCAGGCAAAGCCCTTTCCTCCCCCCCCACCCCAAGCTGTTATGTTTTGGCTGAGTTTGGGTTTTCTCCCAGCATGATGCTTACGTGCGCAATCTTCTTGGCTGCTTCAGTTCATTCGTTGTTATTGCTGTTTAGCTTTCTTGTATTAACTGCTCTTCTTGGCTGTTGTCAGCTGGCCTGAAAGCTACTCCACGGAGCCAAGGCGTGCACCTAAAAGTCCCTTGTCGCTTTGCAAGCCTTGTGAGTTAGGCTTCTAATTGGTTCATAACATGCACAGGGCCAGTAGTTCTGAGCCATGGGACAGCCAGCTTGGAAAAACAGCTGACAAAGAGGTTTCAGAGAAGGGGAGAAAATAGTTTCACTTCAGTACACAGGATGTTAAATTGAGCCATTATGGCTTCTATACACTGCGTGCGCAGTGACCTTTACACAGGAAGTACCATTAACTGAACAGAAACACTGCCGAGTGTGTTTACAGGAGGTGATGTGTGGATTTGCTTTCTCACTCCCTGACACAAAACACAGAACAAGTGAAACAATATCTTCTGATTAAGAGGGGAAGATGGAGCAACTATTGTTTAAGATGCTGCAAGCATCCCTCCTCAGAGCCTACCTTTTCCATGCTGTCTTCTTCCATCCTTTTTGGGAAGGTCTTTAGCCCAGTGGAAAAGCATCAGCTTTGCATGTGGAAGGCCCCAGTTCAATTCCAGCCATCTCAAGCTATGGCTGGGAAAGTCTTCTGTCTGAGACCCACCCCATCTAGCCCCAAATTGTTAACTCAGAGCCGTTCTCCAAGGTTTCAGGGACGGAGAAGACTTTCTCAGCTCTGTTTCCATGGGTTGTATCCCTAATGCTAGAATTCTGCCCAATTCGGATTTGATACCAAATGTTTCCTTAATTCTCTTATTCTATTATATATAACTCTAATAAAAATAAATTCTCAGTTGCTGAGGATCGTATTTTAATGTCTGTGGCTATTTTTGAAAACGGACTCTTTTTTTAAAAAAAAACTGCCTCTAAAACATTGATTGTAAGAATGATAATTTATCGATATTTCCTTTTAAAATATTGATATTTCATTCAAAATATCTATATATTTTTTCTGAGTGAAAAAACCACAGATTGGAAAAAGCAGCAGCTAGTGGATACAGAATGAATTCAAATCGATGCCAGCCTGTTAGGTCAATGGAATGCTTTCGAACTAGCACCAGTGAACGGATTCCATCCCTACTAGAGAATCAGGGGATTGAATCTGGGACCAGCTAGCCATCTGCTAGGGATGGGTCTACCAATTTTGGTTCTCTCCATTTCTCATTTTCCAGTCTGAAATTCAGTTCTCCATGTGCAAATTCTTTTAATTCCTTGTGAAAATTCTTCAGCATTTTAATGCAAACTTCTCCTAATGAACACAATTTTTATATGCAGTTTTGACTAATGTGCACATTTTTCCAAGTAATTTCTCCCCATATAATGCACTTACGTAGGTTATTTTACCAAGATATTCCTTTTTAAGCGCATTTTCCTTAATATGCACATTTTTGTAAACAGTGTTTGGTTGGAGAACTGCATTGTAACATTCAGATAAGTTAGAATTCCGAAGGATGGCTGTGTTTCAATTCTCACATTGTTTCGGAAAGTGCGAATCTTATAAATTCAGCTTGAAATGTGAACTGAACTGAACTTCTCCTTCATCCTTCCTGTGTGCCATTGGCCTTTGTGGAGGGGGGCCCTCTGCCCTCCCAAGATGGTATCCCAGTTGAGGCTGAGCATTAAAATCCTGCATAAGCAATTCTGAAAGAGGCGGAGAACTGGAATCTGACATAATCATATCGGAAACACCATGGCAGGGTGGGTGGGGGCTGTCCATTAAATGGTGCCTCTCCTCCTCGGAATGAAATGGTGATTTTATTGTTTACTCTGATTATTGAGTTAGGAATTCATGCATGTTTTAAAAATGGAGTGTTCCAGATTTTCTTTACTTTAATCACAAGAAAAAAATCCTACAGTTTCCATATTAAGTTTGTATCACAGCTGTATGTGAGAGAGTGTATGAGTGTGTACGCACACACACTGTCAGAAATGATAAAGCATTGTGTCGCTTTAAGTGGTGTCTTGAAAGAGAATCCCACCTTTTCTCCAAGGAGCACGAGGTAGCCTACAAGCTTCTCTTCTTCCCCATTTTATCCTCAGAACAACCCTGTGAGGTAGGTTAGGCTGAGAGACTGTGAGTGGCCCAAGATCACCCAGTGAGCTTCATGGCTCAGCAGGGACTTCAACCCTGGTCTCCCAGGTCCTAATCCGACACTCTAACCACTACACCACACTGGCTGTCTGGCTTTACTTCTAAAGGGGGCAGCTCTAGGTCCTTAAGACTTTTGCCTGATTTTGTTTGTTTGTTAAATTACTGTGTGCTTCTTTGTTTATAGAAGTGTCCTAGATCAAGTGTTACTGATGATTTAGATAAGTTTGCAAGACCTGAGCCATTGGATTGAACCAGAGTTCCTCTTCACTTGGTTATTGGAAAACATATGCAGAGTTTTAAAACTGGGAGGGGGTAGACAGCTGACAAAATCTATAGCATAGGTTGTAAGGTGCCCTATCAGTAGTGTAGCATGGTGGTTATGGTACTACATTGGCAGAAAATGGGTGAAGTATCAATACCTTGGCATAGTCATTAACCGAAATGGAGACAATAGTCAAGAAATCAGAAGAAGGCTAGGACTGGGGAGGGCTGCTATGAGAGAACTAGAAAAGGTCCTCAAATGCAAAGATGTATCACTCAACACCAAAGTCAGGATCATTCAGACCATGGTATTCCTGATTTCTATGTATGGATGTGAAAGTTGGACAGTGAAAAAAGCGGATAAGAGAAAAATCAACTCATTTGAAATGTGGTGTTGGAAGAGTCCTTTGCGCATACCATGGACTGCGAAAAAGATAAATAATTGTGTGTTAGAACAAATTAAACCAGAACTGTCACTAGAAGCTAAAATGATAAAACTGAGGTTATCATACTTTGGACACATAATGAGAAGACATGATTCACTAGAGAAGACAATAATGCTGGAAAAACAGAAGGGAGTAGAAAAAGTGAAAGACAAAACAAGAGATGGATTGATTCCATAAAGGAATCCACAGACCTGAACTTACAAGATCTGAACAGGGTGGTTTATAGCAGATGCTGTTGGAGGTCTCTAATTCATATGGTCCCCATAACTCATAATTGACTTGAAGGCATGTAACAACAACATAAAACGCCAGTGGGTCATGAACGTTGTCAATGACAGCTTGCAAGGAGTTAGGGAGGAAAAAACACACATCAGAGGGAAACTCCCTGTGGCTTACATTCAGTGGCTATGTCCTACATCAGCCTTCACCAACTTTGTGCCCTCCAGATGTTTTGGACTGCAGCTCCCATCAGCCCCTGCCAGCATCCCTTTGTATTGTGCAAAGTACTTTACTATGTTCATACTTCAGTCTCCAAGCAGTGAGATACTTCAGAGGTGCCAGTTCATGCCTCACATTTGATTTCTTTGGAATGATGGTCCCTGGAGACAGTTGTGTTTTTGTGATATATGGCTTTATTTACACATATATACAGGCTGAGCATAAGATAGAAGGCCCCATAGCATTAACACTCCAATATTTATTTATTTATTTATTCAATGTATTAGTCGCTCATCTGGCCGGTCATCCGGCCACTCTGATAGATCTTGCTCCCCCTTTAGGTTTCCAAGGAGGCCTGCAAAGCCAAAGTTTTGGACTCAGCACAGACAGCAAGTCAAACCTCTGTATGTTTCCAGCCCCAGACATAACTAGCCCAAGACTAGCCCCCAGCCTGTTGTTCTCTACCTGTGATGTAGCCTCCAGGTGAGGGCAGGAAGTCCTGCCCCCTCCTTCTGGAAACATCACTAGCTAGTTGTTTCTATGGCAACCCACCTGCTCTTGGCCAACTGTTTAGACATGTAAAAAGAATGCTTAACAGCCTTGGCTAGTGGACTAACATAACAAAGAGACTGGTTTGACAATTTCAGCATTTCCTTCTGCCGCAGACTCCCATCTTACAGATATAAAACCACAGATGTGGGGAGTGAGGACCCAAAGTTATCATCCAAACCATCCCCAATCCAATAACATTATATTCATCCTTAAAAGCAGTGTTTGGAGATTGTTCTTTGTGTCCTGTATTTGCTGTGAGCTGTCCAATGCTGAAACCACTGGAGGATGCTGATGCTGTGCACGGAATACATTTTTGTCCTACCAAAATATTAAAAGGTAGAAAGGGTGGAGTTTTCTGAGAAAGCATGGACCGCTGGGTGGCTGAGGGTAGAGGAGTGAAGATCATAGAATGAAGAATCCTAATGTCATCTGGCATTTCTTCTTGTGTTTGCGTTGGAACTGAGATGTGGCATTTCAAGAGAAACTAGCCAGTGAAAGATTAGCAGTCCAGAAGTGAAATACTAGGGAGAAACAGCATCTACGGTGTTTACCAATACCTCAATATGCTGCCCTTCTCCATACATAATACCGGTTACAAGAGTAACAAGAAACTTATGTAAAAACAAAACCTATTTCCTTTTGTCAATCCTGAACCTACTGCCAGTTAATGTCACTGGATAAGCACAAGTACTAGGAGGGAGAGAGAGAAATCATTCTCTTTCACCATTCTTGGCAGATGGCATAGTTTAGTATGTTTAAAAAAAATTCAAGCAATTTCTATGCTGGTTTTCATTTCCTAAAAAAACCAAATACCAAAGCACTGCACATTAAAAACACAACAAAATGCAATAAATGCAATAATTTGCAGTAAAAACACCACAGGAACCAAAGCCAACTGGAACCAGCACTAACAGTCAGGGGGCAGGGACAGAGCTCAGTGATGGAACATCTGCCTTCCGTGCAGAAGGTCCCAGGTTCAATCCCCGACATCTCCAGGTAGGGCTGGGAGAGACTCTTGCCTGAAACCCTGGAGAGCCACTGCCAGTCAGTGTGGACAGCACTGAGCTAGATGAATCAGTTGTCAATGGTCTGACTCCAGTATAAGGCAGCTTCCTATGTTTGTATAAAAGCCACCTTTGGTGCCTGCCTGATTTCCTGCAGATACCATCTGATCAGGAGGTCTGTTCTGCATAACATAGGAAATGGACCTTTAGTGTTGTGGCCAGGGCCGGATTAAGCTGAGGAGGACCCCTAGGCTGATTCTGAGCTGCCTGCTGTCCCATCCCATCCCATTCCCCCCACTTCACCTACCTTTCTGCCTTTTTTGCGGCTGCGCGCACTGTGTGCGCAGGTTTGCCATCAATCAAGATGGCGGCTAAGGTTTCCCTAAGGGGCTGAAGCCTCTGCCACCATCTTGGTTGATGGCAGCAATGCATGCGTGTAGCATGCATGCATGCCATCAACCAAGATGGTGGCAGGGGCTTCAGCCCCTTAGGGAAACCTCGGCCGCCATCTTGATTGATGGCAAACTGCAAATAACAGCAGAGAAAAAGGTAAGTGAAGCAGGGGGATGGCGGGCAGTTTGGAAGCTCTTGTCCCACAATCCGCGGCTCCTGCCCTGCTTCTGCAGATGTGGGCCCCCAAGAGCTCCGGGCCCCTAGGCTTCAGCCTACTAAGACTAATGGATAATCCGGCCCTGGTTGTGGCAACTACCCTTTGGAATTCCCTCCCCTTAAATATTAGACAGGCACCATCTGCGTTATCTTTTTGGTGCCTACTGAAGACCTTCCTCTTTCAACAAGCCTTTTAAGTGGAGACCTTATCCCAGCCTGTGTCTGTGTTGGAATTCCTTTTTAAGATGTTTTTAAAGATCTTTTCTTTTAAGATGTTTTTAAAGATGGTTTGTTTTAATATATTTCAAAGTCTGTTTTTCAGATGATTTTGAGTGTTTCTAGTGTTTTGTTTGCTGCCCTGGGCTCCTTCTTGGAGGAAGGACAGGATATAAATTTAATTAAGTAATAAATAAGTCTCAGTAGGAAGAGCCTTCCACTTGGTGAGCACCACAATGGAAAAGCCTTTCTCCAGGTCCCCCCACCAAACACAGTCAGGAAGCCCCCACCTCTCCCTGCTCCATCTCCCTCTGTTCTCCAACTTAAAAGCTGTTTGAGTGTCTTTCCAAGTCCATGCTTAGTCATCCTAACATACAAAAACCAATAGCCCAAGAGCCAGTTTCTAGACACTCTGTTGGAGATGGATTAACTCCCGTGCAGGATGGAGAGAGTCACCTTCCAGCTGTTCTCTGTTCACAGCTGGCTTTGAGGCGGTAAATTGAGGTAAACTGATCAGTAAGGGTTGGAAAGGATGCCAGCATGCCTCCACTTTTGGCTTCAAGAGGCTGCGAACTGATCTTGTCATTTTTCCCCTCCACCCCCTCCTCCCCAAACATTCAGAAATGGATCTTTAAGGAAGATTTAAGCTGGCTGCAACTGAGCCTCTCACAGGGAGCTTAAAAACGCCTCCTGTCTGAGAGCAACTACACGCTAGTCAAAGCCCTGGGTGGCCCCGCAGAGGAAGGGGATGACACCACTGGGGTGCCAGCCTCCCATTTTGTTAGCGAGACAACAGGAGAGGAAGTTATACTAAACGTTTGGCATCCACATCACATGGGGTACATCTGTGCACCAATTCTGGCACCCTTCTTTGGGAGGAATACGTACAGAGGGGGAAACACTTGTGGAGTGTTCAGGCATGATCCAGGAGACAAGATGCTTGTAG
Organism: Rhineura floridana; assembly: GCF_030035675.1. Taxonomy (NCBI): domain Eukaryota; kingdom Metazoa; phylum Chordata; class Lepidosauria; order Squamata; family Rhineuridae; genus Rhineura; species Rhineura floridana. Next base: position 14,138,669 of record NC_084487.1, read on the forward strand.
TTTCCCCGCGCTCAGTTGCATCCAGTTTACTTATTTATCATTTTATTTAAAACATTTATATACGGCTTAACCCTTTGCATTTCTAAGCAGTGTACACAAAAACGGGCCATGCATAAAACAACAGGACAATAAAAATCATCCTAACACCAAACATTGCCTTCAAATGTCAGGTGGAACGAGAACATTGTCATCATAAGCCTGACATTCAATGAGCCTGACATTTCCTGTCTAATCTCAGGGAGGAGGGAACTCTACAAGCTTGGGCCTGCTACGCGGAATGCACAGCTTCTAATCGTCACGAGCCATGCATCTGAACCATTGGGGACTACCAACAGAACCCCCCCCAAAGATCTCAGGGATCGGGATGGGATATAAGGGATCAGGTGGTCCTTAAGATATGCTGGACCCAAGTTGTTAAGGGCCTTGCAAATGAGTACCTTGAACCTGTCATGGTAACATAGGGGCAGCCAGTGCAAGCTTTTAAGCTTTTCCATTTCCTCTCCCACCCCACCCACCTACCCTGTGCACCCTGAAAATCTGCTTCAGATGGTTTTCCAGTGGTGAGGGCCCATGGGAGGCTAGATGGGACAGGGGAGGGAGAGGACGTTTCATTGCATGCAAAGGAGTCAGTTGCATGAGTGGAGCTGCAACATTATAAGCAACCCACACTGCTTTTCCTGCTACAGTCAATATAGTTTTTTGTTGTTTGTTAATTAAATTTATATCCTGCCCTTTCTCCCATAAGGAGCCCAGGTTGTTGTTGTTCATATATTAAGGAGTATAGGAAACTGCCTTCTACTGAGTCAAATGATTGGTCCGTCTTGCTCAGTACTGTCTACACTGGCTGGCAGCAGCTCTCCAGGGCTTCACATAGGGTTCTCTTCCACCCCTACCTGGAGATTCCGAGGACTGAAGCTGGACCTTCTGCAAGGAAACTGAGGCCACAACAAATGTGCTTTCTTTTCCATTATACAGCTAGGGATATTGTATATGACTTGGAGTGCTTTGGGACTAGTGATGGTGTCTTACTCTACCTGGTGGGCCCCTTTCCCCACACTTCCAAGCAGGGCTGGCCCAAGACATTTTGTTGTCCAAGGTGGAATAGCAAATCCCCCCTCTGCATTCAAGCTGCATTAAATGCAAGGCTATTCAAATTATTTTGGTGCATGAGGCCAACACATGCGCCACATGTGTTGAGTAAAAACACAAGCATGGTGAATTATGTAACTTCACAATTTGCTGCCTTTTCATGACACCCAAAATCAGCAGAGCCTGAGACAAGATGGTGGAGAAGCCAGGCAACCCTATAGGGAGGCCCTTTTGGTAGTTCCGCCACCCGCAAAAGCTCAGAGGGGTGACGCAGGAGAGGGTGTTCTGTGTGGCAACCCCTAAGTTGTGGAACTCCCTCCCCAAGGAGGTATGCATAGCAATTTCACTGTACAGTTTTTGGCGAATGTTGAAGATGCACTTCTTTACCCTGACACCTGAGATGCGTGTTTTCAGGACCCACCTTATTTTTGTGATGTTATGATTTTAGGTTGTTTTTAACTGTTTTTAAGTGGTGGTAACGCAGGCGAAGCTCTGCTCACGGCCGGAGTTCGATTCCAATGGAAGGAGGAAGTCGAATCTCCGGTAAAAGGGGTCGAGGTCCACTCAGCCTTCCATCCATCCGTGGTCGGTAAAATGAGTACCCGGCATATGCTGGGGGGTAAAGAAAGGCCGGGGAAGGAACTGGCAATCCCACCCCATATATACGGTCTGCCTAGTAAACGTCACAAGACGTCACCCCAAGAGTCGGAAACGACTCGCACTATAAGTGCGGGGACACCTTTACCGTTAATTATGCATTTTAAAACTCTTGGGACCTGTCTTGGGACCTTTGGGTGAAGGGTAGGCAATCAATCAATCAACAATTAATGATGATGGTGATGATGATGATGATGCCCACTCTGGCCACAGAGTGCCCCAAGACTGGAGAGGTCAAAGACGAAGGACAGCTACACCCCATACATTTAAACTGCATCCATTGCACATTTAAATCTCATGACTTCCCCTTAAGTATCATGGGAACTGTAGTTTGTTAAGGTTGTTGGGAATTTGTAGCTCTGTGAGGTGAAAATCACAGTTCCTAGGGTTCTTTGGGGGAAGTATGTGATAACTGTCAGATGATCCCCAAGCCAGGGACATAAGAACCTGCCTTCTATTGAGACTGACCATTGGTCTGTCTAGCTTGGTATTCTCTGCACTGATGGGCAGAAGCTCTCCAGGGTTTCAGGCAGGGGTCTCTTCCAGCCCTACCTGGAGATGGTAGGGATTGGACCTGGGACTTTCTGAGTGCAATGCACATGTCATGCCACTAGAGTTGCCAGGTCAGAAGCATCCCAAACCCTGAGATTTCAGGGGTGAGCCCTAGTGATGTCATAGGGGTGACCCCTAGTGATGTCATTCAGCATGCTACATTAAGCATCATTCACAGTTGTTTGGAGTATACCACTCAAACCAAAAAAAAATCTGATTGGAAATTAAGTTAGAAATCTTAGCTAAATGAGGGTGTTTCCAGGTCCAGCAGAAGTGACGGGATCATTCCTTCTTACTTGCTTAGAGATCCTGGGTAAGGAACATTTACTCTAGCCTACTTCTGGCAAGAAGGGTTTAAGTGCCCTCAGACCAGGCCAGTCACCAGAAGGTTGTTGTAGGAAGAAAGCCTAGTGTTGTGGAGATGTTAGATGGGAACACTCGGGAGTAAAGATGGATGCCCCCCTGAAGGCTGAAATGCTAAACACACTTACTAAGGGACTAAGCCACATAAAACTCAATAGAACGTACTTCTGACTGTAGATATTGTTAGGATTGTGCTGTTGGTAAGGCTTGCCTAGGAATCCTCTGCAATGATAGTCATATCAAAGCAGGGTGGCAACCCCGTCTGTAATGCCTTGCCTGCCTTTTAACATAGCTGCTCCAAACTTCTTTACAGACTTGACCCTTCACTGCAGAGAGAGGTCTGAGAAATGAGTAAGAGTTAAGAAGATTCTCTACTCTTTCCTTCCTACTCTCTGGGCTGCTATAAACTCAGCCCCAGTCCAGTGAGTAATGACTGACAAAGAGAAAACACACATGGTTTGATCTACCTTCACAGGCAGTAGATAGGGAATAACAGCAATTGAAGCCACACTTCCCAGTATATGAATTCTCTTTTACCACTACTGGGCAAGAAACAAAACATGCAACCAACAAGGTGCATCATCAGTAGGTTTAAGGGGGTTGAGCTGAGCACATAGAACCACTGTTGTTGCTTCTATGGATGAAAGGGAGTAAGGCCAGAGATAAATGAAATGCAAATAGAAAAAAAAGAAAAGACAGTGATTATTTCCTAAATGCAATACCATACCAACCACAACAAGATTCCTATGAGTAAGACAGAAAACTCAGCATCTCACAACCAATCAGGGTTCCTAACCAAAACTAAAAAATCCTAGCAGCCAATCAGCCAAGGTCACAGAAATCCCCATACAGCACAACCTGACGTGGGGGCTGCAATTAATGCAGAATGCTGCAGCACAATTGCTGACTTGAGTGAGACCCTATCAGCACATACTATCTCTGCTCTGAAATCTGTACTGGTTGCTGATTTGCTACCGGGCCAAGTTCAAGGTGTGCTTTCCATGTTATGGGTTCCACATTGTACTTGTTCTGCTCTTGTAAGAAATCGATCCTTTAGTGTGGCAGTACTTACGCTTTGGAACTCCCTGCCTATTGACATTAGGCAGGCACCTTCATTGTACCCATTTTGGCACCTGCTGAAAACATTTTTGTTTAGGCAAATCTACCCAGGCATGTAGAAGCTATTACATTTTTTTCTGTTTTTAACACATGGTTGGTTTTATTTTGAATGTTTTTAAATTTGAACTGTTTTTGCAAATAATGTTATTGTTTTAATTCCTTCTATAAACTGCTTTGAGGTTTTTTACAAGAAAGCAGTATATAAATATGGTAAATAAAATATATAAATAAATTTCTGAGTCACTGTGGCCCTTGGGTCTCTTTCCTCTTTTATACTGAGTCAGGCCATTTGGTACCATCTAGCTCTGTACTGATGACATGGATTAGCATTGGCTCTCCAGGATTCCAGGCAAGAGTCTCTTCCAGAGATTGAATTTTGGACCTTTGCATGTAAAGCATGTGGCCTACCACTGAGCTACAGCTGTGTTTAAAAAAGTATCTTTTTAAATTGTTCTTTTCATTTCATTAGTGAATGCACAGCATACTAGGGTAGATCCACATAATATATTTAAAGCACATTAATCCCACCATGGAATCCTGGGAATTGTAGTTTGTTAAGGGTGGTGGGAACTGTAACTGTAAGGGGAAACTACATTTCCCAGGATTCTTTGGGGGAAGTCATGCACTTTATATGTGGGTTGGATGTGCTTTCAATGTATTATGTGAATCTGTATTACTTCATAAACTTTGCCTACATATAGATAATTTCTATCATAGCCCTGGGCTCCTACTGGAAGGAATAAGCTATAACGTTTACTGGTTGACCATGGTTTACACACCATCTCTCAGCCTGATCTGCCCCTTAGGGTGAAAACAGCAAAGGTGGACCACCCCAAGGTGCAATCCTGTGCATGTTTACTCAGAAGCAAGTCCAAATGTATTCAATGGGGCTTACTCAGACAGGGAAGCACGCACAGGACTGCAATTCAGTGATAAGGAACTTCACTCACCCAATCCAAAATCCAGAATTATGCCACTTTAAGCTGTTTTGCAACTGTTTTATACTTGTTTTATGGTTATTGGATTTTAAATGGCTTTATTTCTTGTTGTGAGCTGCCTTGGTTTCCAACACTACCTCACAGTGTTGTTGGAAAGACTCCATACACACACACACACTGGAGGTGTAAAAATACATACACTCCATATAATAGTTTATTGTCAAAACGAGCTGGCCATTGCAGAACATTTTTTTTTAAAAAAAATAAGTATGTTTCCTGCCAAATAAAAGCAGTGGTACCTAAGTAAGCCCTGCCTAACTGCTTAAAAAAAGGATCAGAGGTGGAGAGAAAGATTTACAACGCAATCCTTTTCTATGTTCATTCAAAAGTCCCATTGATTTTCAGCACAATCCTAACCACATCTACTCAAAAGTAAATCCTACTGAATTCAATGGGGCTAGCTCCCAGGTATGTGGAATTAGCATTGCAGCTTTACTCCCAGAAAAGCTTCATATTGGGAAGGTTTTCAAAATAGGTTATGAATAAGACAAATAAACTGCCCTCTTCCAGTAAAATTTAAGCTTGTTTCACTCCTTAATTAGAAAAGTATAACACTGCAGTATGTACACTACTTCGGTTCAAAAATTATTTGAAAGATAAAATGTATAATATGCCATCTATGATTTTTGCAAGTAATTAAAAAATCCATGCATGTACATTTTTATGCCTACCAAGATCCTGCTGTGATCTTCTGTCGTAGTGCAATTCTATGCATGTTTACTCAGAAGCATGTCCCAATCCTGTACAGAGAAAGTACTTTCTATGCTGCTGAAACTATATATTTACTGAATTCCTGATGTGAAACAAGCAGGAAAAGGAAACTGTGAGTTTAGCTATTGCCTGGGGTCAACAAATCTTGTCAATCATAACCCTGACTTCACATATTGGATAAAAATCTGAAAGGGCAGGGGTTAGAAGTTGCCAAGGGTGCAGCTGACATTTTGGTTTATATCTCTTGAACCAGACTACCTAGAAACTTAATTTGTCTTTTAAAAATGAAAGCTAAGAGTCTGGAGATTAAGGTGAGTCACCCGGAGAGGACCCCCAAAAGATGGAGTCTCTGAGCAAAAACCAGATAACCGGCAACCCTACATACCACTGAGACACAGCCCTTCACCAAGAGTGATCTGGAAACTTCTTTGTAATAAGTACTGGACTTTGGTACTGTTCAGTTGCAAAACATTCACATACATGTCACTGTTCTGAAACATGTCATCCTAACAAAGGTATGTGTGGTTACAGAAGTACATAGGGTACAAAGAATGTAAATTATGTGGATCAAATGCCAAGGTGCTAATTGTAAAAGTATTGGGGTTAGGAATACAAACCATGCTCGAAACAACTCTGCAAATGTTTCTGCAACCATATAACACTAACTCCCAATGCAATCTCTCACTGATGGAAACTATAACTTTATGAATGCCTTGAAGTGCAGCCAAGCTATTATGTCCAGTAATGTTTTTATTTTATTTCAGTTAGTTTTATAAGGGAGAGGTGACAAATAAGAAGAGGGAAACAAATCTTGCAGAATGGTAAATAGCTAACTCACCCATAGGCCAAAGCGACTCAGCTGTTGTTGCGTGGTGGGAAATGGGCCATTCAGATCAGGGTTAATCCTACATACCACTGATGAACCTGAAGTCCTTGCAATTGTGCTGTGTTTTTATATCATTCAGTTTCTAATAATATCTTCATAGTCCTTGAATAACTTACAGGTTTGTCAATCAGTCATCAAATGTGCTAGCTCTAAATATATCTTTAATTGGGCTAAGCCAAAACAGCTTACCTCGTTTTGAGTTCGCTTTTTTGTGTTCGAAACCATGTCAAGTTTTTGGCAATTTTTAGCATGTGTTTTAAATTGTTTTTATATTGTTTTAAGTTTTAAAATTGTGTTTTAAATTGTTTTTAAAATATGTGTTTTAAATTGTATATTTGTTTTAATGTTTTTGATTGCTTTAAACCGCCCAGAGAGCTTCGGCTATGGGGCGGTATACAAGTGCAATAAATATATAAATATATAAATAATTTTTTAGCAGTCACTTGGAATGCAATTTCATTGTTTCAAAGCTGTTCTTCCTAGAACCATTTTCTTCCTTCTGATTTGCCATCACTGCCTTTGGTCTCATTTGCACGCCCCACTACGTATTCTGTTGGCTGTTGCAATCCATGTGGCTTGGCAGATGATGCCATGATACTTTTGATAGTGTGGCAGGTTTTCAGTCCCTCTGATATTGCTGAAACTCACCTATATAGACATTTTAATAACACATAAATGTGTTTAAAATCCAGTCAATACATTAAGTGGTTTAAAAGGAGATGATGATGATTTGTTAGCTGACAACAGGAATGGATGGATCTGTCAGTTTGGTTCTCTGTTTCTCATTTTTTTCAGTCTTAAATTCAGTTCTCCACAATTCAGCATCAATTTGCTTTTTTTAAAAAAACCTCATTCTTCAGCATTTTAGTGCAATTTTCTCCTAATAAACATATTGTGCAGTTTTTGACTAATGTGCGTTTTTGCAAGCAATTTATCCTGATGTAATGCATTTTTGATGTTATTTTTATTAATATATTCATTATGTGCACTTTCCCCTAATATATGCATTTATGTAAACATTATTTGGTTGGAGAACTGCATCACAAAATTCAGATAAGTGGTAATTTTAAAGGATGGCTGTGGTTCGGTTCTCGTATGGTGTTGTAAAGTATGAATCAGATTCGGTTTTAAATGTGAACCGGATCGAATTTCTGTCCTATCCCTAATTGACAAGTAAATGTGCTGAATTTGCATTGATAGGGCTGCCTTATGCTGGGAAGTTCTTGTTTGGGAGGGGGGAGAGAGAGAGAGAGAGACAGAGCACAAACAATGCAAAAAGCCCAACTTCTTTTTATATAACACCAATATTAAGCAAATTCTTATAGCTTCTTCCTTGCTGTAGCTGTTTGATTTCACATCAAAAGGGAATTTAAAAAAAAAAATCCCCAAAAGGTTTTGGGCAAAGGGATTTCCTCATGTTTCTAGTTTATATTGTTGTTGTTGTTTATATTTGTTTACCGCCCCATAGCCGAAGCTCTCTGGGCGGTTTACAACAATTAAAAACATTAAAATCAAATATACAAATATACAAATTTAAAAACACTTAAAAATAATTTAAATATTATAATACATAAAATATTATATATATTTATATAATATAATATATAAAATAAAAGCTTACATGAGTGCATCCTCTTATTTCAGTTCTGCAACAACATTTGACATTATAGCATTAGTGCCTAATGTATACAAGCATCGCTTAATGTACTTGGATTAAAACACTGAAAACACTGTTATACCCTTAGCTCAGCCATTAAAAATACATTAATGTTCTGTTTCCTACAAATTGGCCCTCTTTCTCTGTAATTTATTCAGCAATAACGGCTATTTTTATACATATATTTCCTTGGAAAGTTAACAGGCCCCCTTTGAAAGCTTTTGGAGTTGCAGAACATCCACAGAGCAATACTGCCATTGCCTAAGCTTTGCTTTTAGTGCTAGATTTTGTTTCTCTGTGTACATGTGGTTTCCACCCCACCCCCCTGTTTTTTTAAGGTCATGGCAATTCCAGGGTAGCACATGACCGCCCTGGTCCATCTAGTTATTGAAGCAGCAGAGAATTAAGCCCGCTTACCCTCCTCACATCAGCACAGATTCTTAATTAAGCAACGAGTGCAGATGCTTTGGTCTTCCCAGGAATCTGGGAGTGATAATACTGCAAAGTGTTCATTTGTTTTATGAATAAGACGAGAGCTATGAATGTGCGCTGGAGGAGGGAAGCAATCAGCCTCTTTTCCAGGAGAAGCGGTGCATCTTTCAGCAGAGCAAGAGAGTCTTTTGAAGCCTCACATTTTTGAAGTGGGAGGGGCGTTGAGCGACCAAATCAAACAAAAGGAATCCCATGCGATTGCTCTCCCCCCCTCCCCACTACTCTCCCTTTCCTCTGTGGTGTGGATTTTTAAAGCCTTGAAAAACAGGCTCAGAAGACGGCGGGCATGTTGCCACGGACTTCAAGATAACAGCTGTCTAGGAGACCCAGGGAGGTGAAAATGCAAGGAAGGATGCAAGGGTGTAGGAAAGCCTGGCCCTGGGCAATATGTTTTCTCGCTGGTGGTTTTAATTCCTTGAATCCTTCCAAGTGCTTTGAAGTGGGTGGGATGGAACCAAGGGGCGGGGGGAGTGAGGAGAAAGGCATGAAATTCCTTGACGTTTTGATGGTCACAATTGGAAACGTATTCTTAGAGGTCTTTCACAGTCAAGCGATATATATGTACATATACTGTTAAATTAATAAATAAAAAAACGTTCCCTGCCCAATACGACATGACTGTTTTGCGCCAGCTTGCAACCTGTCAATAGACATGGAGACCCCTTCCCCCACTCTTCTCCACTCTATATGGCTTTCTCTATTCACTTCCTCTCCACTCAACACTGTCCCTGGAGCAACAGGGAAACAGTCAAAAGTGAAAGCCAGGAGGCTGGGGGTGGTGTGGGGGAAGAGCTGATGCAATGATTTGCAAGAATAAGAAAAAAAATCATGCAAAAATATTGTGTTTTTTGCACTAGCTCAGAGCCTAACCGGTGGTTGACTCAAATATTAGTTTTCCAAATCAGTCAACAAAAATGTTCCTATCCCTGGGCACCTGTGCCCCCGCCTGCATCATTTGTTCTTCGCTGGCCTGTCTTGGTAGCTCTGCGTGAGATGAAGCAATGCCATGAGAAGCGGAAGATGAGATGGAGATGTGACATCCACGTGACGAAGACTGCATTTTGCATACGGCACCAGGGGCTGGGGAAGCTTGGAGCAGATGAAAGGCTCTTTGAAGAGAGTTTTTCAGCTGAACTATGGGCGATTGCAAGACAAAAGGAAGGCCCAGGCTACTCTTTGCTTTCTTTTGCCATGGCTTTGGTTTTGGAGCAGTGCCAATGGCTGTAAGAAACCTCATCTGAGTAGCCACTATCTGGCAGGTCCCAGATCGTGGCACCCGCTCCCCAAGCGCCTTTCCACAGAAATGATAAATCAGGATTAAATGGGAAAATAAAATTGCCTTTTGATGATGATGATGCGTGGATGCAGGTCAGAACTTGCATGCATGAACAGCACTGAGTCCCCATTAAGCTGCCGTGTGGATGCACCCCTGTGTATCTGAGTTAAGCTGCTTGACTCAGCTTGAGCAGTTACTTTGAAGATGCCTATCTGTGGTGCTCATTTCTCTGGTTCGCCTCCCTTACGGAATATTATTTATTTATTTGTATACCACTTACATGCTGTAAGATCAGTTATAGGCGTCAGATCAAGCATAAGATCAATTATAAAATCCATACATAATTAAAATAATATTTCCAGGCCTGTACCCTCAGGGCCACTCCAGATATCCTTGTTATTGTGCATTCATGACATGATGGTTTGCGTTCATAATGCTATTGGGATGGTCACATGCAATCCTGCTGTCAATACTGTTTGGGGTGATCACACTGCTTCTCTTCTGTTGTTCTAATGTGCCTTCAAGTTGATTTTGACTTATGGTGACCCTGTGAATCAGTGACGTCCAAGAGCATCTGTCATGAACCATCCTGTTCAGATCTTGTAAGTTCAGGTTTGTGGCTTCCTTTATGGAATCAATCCATCTCTTGTTTGGGCTTCCTCTTTTTCTACTCCCTTCTGTTTTTCCCAGCATTATCGTCTTTTCTAGTGAATCATGTCTTCTCTTGTGTCCAAAGTATGATAACCTCAGTTTCATCATTTTAGCTTCTAGTAATAGTTCTGGTTTAATTTGTTCTAACACCCAATTATTTGTCTTTTTCGCAGTCCATGGTATGCGCAAAGCTCTCCTCCAACACCACTTTTCAAATGAGTTGATTTTTCTCTTATCCACTTTTTTTACTGTCCAACTTCCACATCCATACATAGAGATCGGGAATACCATGGTCTGAATGATCCTGACAAGGTATTGATAATCCTTGACAAGTTCAATGTCGTCATTGTCAACTTTAAAGTTACATAAATGTTCTGTTGTCATTACTTTAGTCTTCTTGACAATCAGCTGTAGTCCTACTTTTGTGCTTTCCTCTTTAACTGTCATCTGCATTCATTTCAAATCATTACTGGTTTCTGCTAATAGTATGGTATCACCTGCATATCCTAAATTATTGATATTTCTCCCTCCAGTTTTCACACCTCCTTCATCTTGGTCCAATCCCGCTTTCTGTATGATACGTTCTGGTATAGATTAAACAAATAGGGTGATAAAATACACCCCCGTCTCACACCCTTTCCAACTGAGAACCAATTGGTTTCTCCATATTCTGTCCTTACAGTAGCCTCTTGTCCAGAGTATAGGATGCACATCAGGACAATCAGATGCTGTGGCACCCCCATTTCTTTTAAAGCATTCCATAGTTTTTCATGATCTACACCAGCCTTTCCCAACCAGTGTGCCTCCAGATGTTGTTGGACCACAACTCCCATCTTTCCTGACCATTGGCTATGCTGGCTGAGGCTGATGGTAGTTGTGGTCCAACAACATCTGGAGGCACACTGGTTGGGAAAGGCTGATCTACACAGTCAAAGACTTTGCTGTAATCTATAAAGCACAGATTTTCTTCTGAAATTCCTTTGTCCGTTCCATTATCCAACGTATGTTTGTGATATGATCTCTGGTGTCTCTTCCTTTTCTAAATCCAGCTTGGACATCTGGCATTTCTCGCTCCATATATAGTAAAAGCCTGTATTGTAGAATCTTGAGCATTACTTTACTTGCATGGGATATTAAGGCAATAGTTCAGTAATTACTGCATTCCCTGGGATCCCCTTTCTTTGGAATTGGGATGTATATTGAACGCTTCCAGTTTGTGGGCCGTTGTTTTATTTTCCGTATTTGTTGACAAATATTTGTCAAAGTTTGGACAGATTCAGTCTCAGTAACTTGTAGCAACTCTATTGGTATGCCATCTGTTCCTGATGATGTGTTTCTTTCAAGTATTTTAAGAGCAGCTTTCATCTCACTTTACCTTTTTTGTTGTCCTCTTCTATTTCTATGCAATAATTATTGTAATAGTTCTCTTTGTCCCTATGTAATAGTCACTGTATTGTTGCATTTAAGGTCCTGACCTTGTTTCTGTCTCCTTTTGCTTTCCTTGTATCTTTAACCATTTTAAGAGTTTTGTCAGTCATCCACTGAGCGTCTCTTCTAATCAAGGCATATCCTGTAACATCCTGCTAAAATCCCATGACTTTCGATACCACAAATTCTCTCGTTTATGTTTGTCCAGCTTTTGTTGTGCTATGGCCCCTCCGGACAACAATATTGTGGTAGCATTTTGGTTAGCATCATAGATCAAACTAGAGCAGAAAAAAATCCACCACTAACACACTATTATTGCATCAAGAACATGTTGCAGAATACACCAGCAATGAAACACCAGCCTGGAGGGGCCCCTTATGTCCATCTTTGGTGTGTATGTGTTTGCACATGCACTGTGGCAGTTGGTGGCTCCATGTCAGTGGGGCAGTGGAATCTGTTCTGGGTGTTAGTCTGGAGCGAAGCACCTTGGACAGCTCCTTGAAAGTTGAGACTAAAACCCGGAGTATCCACTGTTCCACTGACATGGAGCCACCAGCTACCACTCTGTGTGTGTGCATGCGTGCGTGTTTTGGATTATATTTAAAGCATCCTTATTGGACCCTCCATGGCGCAGAGTGGTAAGCGGCGGTAACGCAGCCGAAGCTCTGCTCATGGCCGCAGTTCGATTCCAACGGAAGGAGGAAGTCGAATCTCCAGTAAAAGGAGTCGAGGTCCACTCAGCCTTCCATCCATCCGTGGTTGGTCAAATGAGTACCTGGCATATGCTGGGGGGTAAAGAAAGGCTGGGGAAGGAACTGGCAATCCCACCCCATATGTACGGTCTGCCTAGTAGACGTCGCAAGACGTCACCCTAAGAGTCGGAAACGACTCGCACTGTAAGTGCGGGGACACCTTTACCTTCATTGAAGGAAATCTGAGGAGAGATATGCTGGTAGTGTTCTATGCAATGACTCCGTCTGTCACAAAGCTTCCCCTATTTCCTGGGCAGTGAATGCAAAGGCAGTGGGATGATTGATAGGTGCTTGCAGTTTTTTAAAAAATAAAAAACTTGATGAATTTTTATCGTTTTACTTTTTGCATTTAGACTATTTGTATTTACGTTTCTGCCATTTCAACATGATCTCCTCACCACCCGCCTTTGATCCTGCCCCTACAAAACGGCCTTGGGCCTTGCTCTGTTCTTGTAAAATGGTTTAAAGAATGGGGTCTCTGGTGGCCCAGTTGCAATTAGACAGCTTCCCTTTTATCTGATGTTGTGTCTATGTTTCCTAAGGCCTAAGCTGTGACTGTTTCAAGTGGTGTGATCCTGCTTTAAATCTGTAGTACTGGTGGGTTCTGTGCCAATGTCTTTAAATGTCTGTTATCCTAGCTAATTTAAGGATAGCTTAGTATGCAGTCTGCCAGCTGGTAGAAATGGAGTAGCAAAGGGAATATGTCCCTGAGCTGGTGGAATTTGATTGCCTCAAGAAACTGAAAATCTTAGCTTTTTAAAGTAAACCTGGCAGTAGTTGCAAGGCTTTCTCCTGGTGGATTGCAGGTAATTTAATTCACAATGTGTTTGCTTTCCGCTGGAGTATATCTTGAAAACAGCACAATCACACACACATGCATGCACTCAAGTCAAATGGCTCCAATTTAATCCTAGGTGTATACCTATCATGTAGATCCAGAGTGATTTTCTCAACTGTTGTAGATGTAGACGCTTTATATTCTGTGCATAGGAAATAGTACACTTATGCACCAAAATAAAATTAAAAGAGTGGGGACCACAGCACAGGAAAAACAGTGCTGTGGCCCCTACGCTGATCATATGTTAACAACATAAGAAGAGACCTGCTGGATCAGGCCAAAGGGGGCCCATCTAGTCCAACACCCTGTTCTCACAGTGGCCAACCAGATGCCCCAACAGGGAAGCCTGCAGGCAGGATCTGAGCGCAACAGTACTCTCCCCTCCTGCAGTTTCCAGCAACTGGAATACAGAAGCATACTGCCTCTGATCATGGAGGCAGAACATAAGCCACTGTGAGTGGCTGGTAGCCATTGACAGTCATATCCTCCATTAATTTGTCCAACCCCCTTTTAAAGCCATCCAAGTTGATGGCCATTACTATATTTGTTTGTTTATTAATGCATTTATATCCCACCTTTCCTCCAAGAAGCTCAAGGTGGCATACATGGTTGTCCTACCTCTCCATTTTATCCTCACAACAACCCTGTGAGGTAGGTTAGGCTGAGAGACTGGCCCAAGGTCACCCAGCGAGCTTCATGGCTGAGTCAGGATTTGAACCCTGGTCTCCCAGGTCCTAGTCCAACACTCTAACCACTATGCCACACTGGTTCTATATCTTGTTCTACATTTCTATCATGTGTTAGACATCGTATTTCTATATATAAGTAGTCATAGACACAACCCTTCGAAATAACAATACTGTTAATAATTTCTGTAAGCCATCCGGGGTCCTTAATGTGAAGGGTGGGTAATAAATGTAATCATCATCATCATCATCAGGCTATGTGGAGGAGTCCAGAGATTCTTTTTTTTTTCTTAGTACGCCATGCCCATCCCATGTAGACTTGTTTGGGGAAGCAAGGGCAGCAGTACATAACCTCAGACTCACTGACCATTTTGATAGCAAAATGCCAGTACCGTAATACCTCTGTTAGCAAGGTCGGCGCATTCCTGGACATTACTCCTTTAACAGAAACTTTGATACCAGAGATAGGAATAACATGGAAAGAATAGGGATAGATTCCTACACCTGCTGATAGATGGTGGGGGCAGCAGGGACTTTAAAGGGGGCCTACCTGCCACCCACCTGTTCCCCCTCCTTCCTCCTCCTCCTCTGAATCGTATTGGATCCTTCCCTCCGAAGCCCTGGGAGAAAGCAAGAGGTCTCCTTAATGCAAAGCAAACACAGAGGATTGTCAGTTTCACCCTAGCAATGCAAAGGCACAGGTTTATCAGTTTCACTTTAAAGCAAAGGCACAGCCTTGAAAGTTTATCCATGGCAAGGCAAAGCTGGTCAGTTTCACCTTTAAAAAAGCCTTCCCTAAAAGGAGCTTTGTTCCTGAAGATTCCTTAATTGAGGTATTACTTAATTTTTATTTTTCTGATAAGCAGCTAGAGAATCTGCAAAGTCGCTGGCTGTCCAACCTGCCTTTCTTCTCTTTCTACCTTAAATATCATCCCCTCTGTTTCCAATGTGCAGGCATGGTTGCCATTGCTCATGTAGCTGACATCATAAACTTTAAAATCTAAAAAATCTTTAGGGGAAAAAGCCCTAAGCAGGTAAAACTCTGAAACTAGCCCAATGAGAACTGAGCATGCTCAGTGGCCATGGAATACTGACTAACTGAGAGAATGGAACTGATTATTCTGAAAGAGGGCATGACTGACTGATTGTGATGGTGAACAAGAGCACTCCACTTTGCAGTGTTTGGTTGCAAGTTCCAGTTGCCTCAGACCAGCATGCCTATATGCATGCAACCCCTCAACACTATTGTTGCAGAACCACAAACAGCGATAGAAGGTTGCATCAGCACAAGCTTTTTGTAGTGATTTTGGATTGTAACAGGAATCTTTTTTTCTAAAAGAAAAAAAAGTTGGCAATAAGTAGTATTACTTCTAATATGATTGTTTATATTTCTTAGTTCCTGAGAACTCCAGATGAGTTCTGAGTTCTGATTATAATTCTCAAAGGCTTAAATGTTTAGTGAAAACAGGAAAAAAATACTCAAAGCTCAAGTTGTTGCCAACTTTTAATATGGACAGATCTACTACACAAGAACCCTTTAATGGTTTTACTTTTACTTTTAAAGCTTTTCTAAAAGAGAAGGGAATGTAGCTCAGTGGTAGAACACATGCTTTGCATGCAAGTTCAGTTCCCAGCATCTCAAGTTAAAAGGATCAGATTGCAGGTGATGGACAAGGTGTATACATGAGACCGTGGTGAGATGCAGCCCATCAGAGTAGAATACTGATCTAGACAGACAAATATTCTGACCTGGTGTAAGACCACATCCGCATTATATGTTTAAAGCACTCTTTCCCCACTTTAATAGTTATGACTTCCCCCAAAGAATCCTAAGAACAGTATTTGTTAAGGGTGTTGGAAATTGTAGCTTGGGGGGAGGGGATCTCCTGACAACTCTTGGCACTCTTCGCAAACTAAAGTTGCCAAGATTCTTTGGGGGTGGCATGAGAGTGCTTCAAATGAATGGTGTAGATGTGACCCAAGGCAGGTTCCTGTGTTTTAAACTTTCCTGGGGTTCCTGAATGAGAAGAACAGTGGATAACAGGAAAATCCTGCTTGATTAGAACAAGGAACTATCTCACACAACTTCTGCATCCAACTGTAGCCTACCAAATGGCCTAGGAAGCTCTCAAGTAGGGCATTTATTTATTTATGTATTTATATCCCACCTTTCTCCAAGGAGCTCAAGGTGGCATACAGGTTTCTCCCCTCCTCCTTGTTATCCTCACAACAACCCTGTGAGGTAGGTTAGGCTGAGAGGCAGTGACTGGCCCAAGGTCACCCAGTGAGCTTCATGGCTGACCAGGGATTTGAACTCTGCTCTCTCAGGACCTTGTCCAACACTCTTAACTACTTCGCCACACCGGCTCTCATGATACAGTTGCATGTGCTGTCCAGAAATCAGAGGTACACTGACAGACATGCCTTGCATGAGTCTCTTTCATCCTCATTGCAGCTGAACCATTTTGCACTGGAGGAGCTCAGTTTTTGCTGGCACTGAATGCAAAAGCAGTTGTCTCCTTTGCGTCTTTCTCGAGATTGTGATGTTGAATCAACAAATGGCTAGTTAAGCATTTTGCAAACCTTATGCAGAACACTCCCTAAAGGCTCGACTCGGTAACATCATATAAATACAAGCATGACTCAGGCAATTGGAGAATTAGACAGAAGCTAAGCTTTTCACTCTACAGCTCTTTCAGATCCAGAACAGACTTTGAAGTAATTTCATGGAACAAGCTGCCATTGGTGTGCGTGTGTGTGTGTGTGTGCGTGTGTGTGTGTGTTGTTTTACCTCTTCTCTCCGATAGAAATAAGATTATTACCAAAACGGTAAGTAAATTCCTGTTGAAAGCAATGAAGACGTGAGCTAAAACCTTATCCAAATAAGCATAACAATTTCCCAACTTAACAATGGAGTTATCTGATATTATATCTCATCTTTGTATATTAACAAACCTGTAAGATCTGTAAGACTGGTTCAGTAAACTGACACATAAACAGAAAGACACGTGCTGGAGGTTGGTCCTGGGCATTTTAGAACACCCCTCCCAAACATTGACATCGGTGTTGTGTGTGTCCGTGTTAGGGTTGAGCGACACTGTCCATCATAGTTTCTCTCATTTTTCTAATCTTAAATTCAGTTCTCCACATTTCCATATCAGTTTGTGGTTTTTTTAAAAAGGCCTCATGCAAATTCATCCCCATTTGGTGCTAATTTCTCCTAATATACACAGTTTTGTATGCAATTTTGCCTAACAGAAATATTTTTGCAAAGCTTATCCCACCCACCCAAATCTCAGCCACAGTTCTCTCCCCAGCCTCCTTCCCATTAGGAATCCCCCCCCCAGTTTTATCAAGAATGTTGATATCCAGGGCATGAATTCCAATGCTGAAATGTGCATTCACTTAGGAGCCAGCTCTTAACTGACCTACATAACAGTTCATTCATGAGATAATATATCCTGCAGCTATAGAGATAAAAAAAGTCATTTGATTGAACTGGGCCTGGCCCTACATGCCGCAAGCTCCCTGGTGACTGGGGAATCATCTAAAATTAGAGCATGCTAGACATTACCAAGAGGGCTTTTGGCACTTTAGTTTCTTTCTTTCAGCGATATTTCTTTTGTGAGATGGGCATTATAATTTGTCACTGTGGCTCTGCCTGTAATGTTTAAAGGCTTAACTTTCATTAGCACGAC
This sequence comes from Rhineura floridana, assembly GCF_030035675.1. Classification (NCBI taxonomy): domain Eukaryota; kingdom Metazoa; phylum Chordata; class Lepidosauria; order Squamata; family Rhineuridae; genus Rhineura; species Rhineura floridana. The sequence goes on from NC_084487.1 coordinate 14,156,522, forward strand.
ACACTGAGGTTGCCAGTGAGATGAGGAATTACGTGCTTTACGGTTAAGGTTTTCTGCTCTCAGCTGTGCTGAAAGTGAGTAGATATAGTCAAGAATGAAGTGCTGGCATAAGGTTTATACAGAATACCAATATAAATGTCCATGGCTGAGCACCTGCTGAACATGTGGAAAATTCCAATACCTCACTTGGCCATGGACTGTTAGGGTAGACCAGCCTTGCCTAATTCATTCCCCTTCAGATGTCACTGGGCTCCAACTCCCATCAGCCTCAGATAGGTTTGTTGTTGTTATGTGCCTCCAAGTCGACTGCGACTTATGGCGACCCTATGAATCAGTGACCTCCAATAGCATCTGTCATGAACTACCCTGTTCCGATCTTGTAAGTTCAGGTCTGTGGCTTCCTTTATGGAATCAATCCATCTCTTGTTTGGCCTTCCTCTTTTTCTACTCCCTTCTGTATTTCCCAGCATTATTGTCTTTTCTAGTGAATCATGTCTTCTCATGATGTGTCCAAAGTATGATAACATCAGTTTCATCATTTTAGCTTCTAGTGAGAATTCTGACAAAAATAGAAAAGGAAATTGCCAATGTTCGTTTACAGCATTCATCCCATCTCTAGAACGGAAATCAGTCCAATGAATATGATTAGTACTCACTGTTGTTGCTTTCAGTCCACAAACAATATGTAAATAATTATTATCATCATCACCATCACCATCACCACCCAAAGGTCCCAAGGCAGGTTACAACAATTTTAAAATATGGCATTAAAAAAATGGAAAACAACCTAAACTTACAACATAGGGTGGGTCCTAAAAATATACATCTCAGGTGTCAAAGGCATTATGTTTCCAGCCTCCCCCCCCCCTTTGCATTGGGTTTCCTGTGCATTGAAATGAATGGGGTGGAATAATATAATGTCAGTGTAGCTTAGACAGTTTACGTAACTGTTTTTAGATTTTTTTAAAAAAAACATGTTAAATTGTTTTGTTGGCTGCCTTGGGCTCCTTCAGGAAGAATGGTGGGATATAAATTGTTGTTGTTGTTATCGTTATTGTCATTATCATTATTATTATCATTATTATTATTATTATTATTATTAATAATAATAATAATAATAATAATAATAATAATAATAATAATAATAATAATAATAATAATAATAATAATAATAATAATAATAAAGCTATGTAATTTGGCCACAGCAGACAGTGAGACAAGTAACATAATTTTTGGCAGAAGACAACCTGCAGTGGAACATAAACAGTGCTGCATGCGACAAGTGGAATGGGAAATGATGCCTTTTTACATTCCCTAGCTCCAGCCAGCATGGTCAGGGATTATGGGAGTTGTAGCCCAGATACACCTGGAGGGCCCCTGTTCAGGGAATGGTTGGGTAGACTGTACTGGGCTAGAGGGCCAACTGCAGCCCTCATGCAGTTACTGAACATGTGAGGGCGGAGCAGGACTGTGACAATTGGCCCCACCTCAACATTGCCACAAGTCCCACCTCTGTGTCCAGACATTCCATTAAAGGTATGAAAGGGGCTCCTGTGTGAACACAACTATAGTCTGTTGTATTGAGGTTCCTGATCGCTTGGAAACACCTTCACATGTTCAGCTTTGCCACTGAGACTGGCCATAAGGATGCTGTGTTGTCAGGGGTGTGGTTAGTCCTTTCTCAAGCATTCACAGAATGGGTTTTTTTATGCAAAAAGGGCTAATATACTTCAAATGTAGAAATGAACAATCAGTTTTAAACAGATTTATACACAGAATTTGGCAGTTCTGACTCAATTATGCTTTGCCCACCATGGACAGCCTCTTGCATCAAGTACCCACTTAGGCCTGAGCTGTTCATGCATTGTCATTTATTTATTTTTTTAAAAAGGCACAGCTAATCATATGCAAAATGCATATTATATGTATGATACATGCATATAAAAAGTCAAGTCTCATGCTGCATATGTATATATTAATACATAAAATACGCCATGTAGAGATTTTTGAAACATTATGCCATGTACCAATGCTTTTAAATAAATAAACATTTTGATACAGTTATATGCATTGCTGTATGTGTATTGCATTGCTTAGGTTTTAATTATGTTAGGAGTACATAGCCAGTGTGGTGTAGTGGTTAAGGTGGTGGACTACGACCTAGGAGACCAGGGTTCGAACCTCCACACAGCCATGAAGCTCACTGGGTGACCTTGGCCCAGTCACTGCCTCACAGCCTCAGAGGAAGGCAATGGTAAAAATAACCTGCATACCGCTTACCATGAAAACCCTATTCATAGGGTCGCCATAAGGCAGGATCAACTTGTAGGCAGTCCATTTCCATTTACATAGGGTTGTATCCAACATAGCATTATGTGAATTTCAGCAGAAGAATTTCCGCTTGTGCAATGGAATGTTCTCCCCCTCTCCTCCCTGGGCTCTCTCTAAATCTGTACCTCTGGAGCAGATTTAGGGAAGGTGAGGGGCACAGCTGCCGAAGCAGGGTGCTTGGTAGGAACCTAGAAGCTGCTCTATACTGAGCCCATCTAACTGAGTCCATTGGTCCATCTATCTCAGTACTGTCTACACTGACTGGCAGTGGCTTTCCAGAGTTCCAGGCAGAGGGCATTCTCAAACCTATCTGGAGATTGAACTTGGGGCCTTCTGCATGCAAGGCAGATGTTCTACTGCCGAGCTATGACCTTTCTCTTCTCACCGCACTGGAGTGAAAATGGCCATGGCCAGCACCTGCCCTTTTAATTCCCCCAGAATGTCACTGCTGCCCTGACATAGAATTGCTAAATTGGGGTCCCAGAGGAATGCTGGGGGAATTTAAAAGGTGGGCATGATCATGAACATTTGCTGGCTGGGTTCGCACCCGTCACCAGCAAGATGAGTGGAGAGCACTGCTGCCCACCTGCATAGCTCCAGCCCTGCTTTGGCCTTCCTTATATCCATGTCATCTGACCTGGAATGAAGCCCAGCTCTAAAGGATGCAATGACATGTTAGCTCAGCAAATGTGTGCAGCCAGTCCTGGCTTTGCCAAAGGATGGCAGTTGAGGCCGGTGGCTCCGTTGTCAGCGGGGCAGTGAATCCACTCTGGGTTTTAGTGCGAACTTTCAAGGAGCTGTCCGAGGTGCTTCAGAGTAAAGTGTGAACCAAGCCAAATTTCTCCCCCATCCCTGGCAGTAAGATACCTTTCCCTTAGGTCAGGGCTGGAGAATCCCAGCCCTAGCAGCCTCAGGCAGTGCCCCAGGCTTTTCTGTCTGGCCCTTGGAACTCTCCCCAGGCCATGCCTTCTCTCTTCAGGCCACACCCCTTGTGCCACACCCCAAGCGTGTTTGCCTAGCTGGGATGCGTCATGGAGCTCTGGTCATCCCTCTTGCTTACTTGGATGGGAAGAAGGGTGTGGGAGTCTGCGCAGAAAGAAGCTAGCCTCCTGTACCGAGGTGAAATTTACATTCATTGTTCTACCCACTTTCGCCTCTGGCCTTGCCCACCCACAGCATGTGGCCTCTGCAGGGTTGCGCCAAAGGGAATGTGGCCCTCAGGCTGAGAAAGGCTTCCCCACCCCTGCTTTAGGTACCACAGGTTGCAGAGGAGAATGTTTGACCCTTTCCAAACCTGCCCTTCAATGGTGGCTGGTGCCAGTGCAACCAAGAGGTCTTCTGTATCTTTAAAAGTTGTGCAGGGGGGAGGGAGAATTCCACCTTGTGGTTTTTCCCATTACAGTGTTGCAAGAACACCTGCACTTGGCTGACTTTCTCTTCTCCTAAAGATACAGGATCAGTCTCAGGCCATGAACCTGGCAGTGATCACTATTACCTGAAAGAGACCTCACCACCACCACACCCCGGCTACTGCTCATAGCTCAACTGGGTGGTCTCCTGTGAACAGAAGAAATCTTCCATTTCTAGAAATGGGAGATAATTTATTTTCAGTTTGTACTGAAAGCTGAATTTATCAAATGCACGCTTTCCAAAACAATATGAGAACCAAAACACAGCCATCCTTTGACATTCGCATTTATTTGAATTTTGCAATGCAGTTCACCAACCAAACATTTTCAAAAATGCATGTATTAGGGGGAAATGTGCATACAAATATGTTCATGAAAATGACATACAAATGCATTACATTAGGAGAAATTGCTTGCAATAATGATAGTAGTAGTAGTAGTAGTAGTAGATTTATTATCAACCCTTCACCAGTAGGTCCCAGGGCAGGCCACAGCAATATAAAATACATTATTAAAAACAGTTTTAAAAATGTGTACATTAGTCAAAACTGCATCCAAAAATGTGTTTATTAGGAGAAATCCTAACTGAAATGCTACAGAATTTTCATGAGGATTTTTTTAAATTGCTAATTACTGCAAAAATGTGGAGAGCTGATTTAAGGTTGGAAAAATGAGAAGCTGAGAGAACTGAAATGGACAGATCTTGCCATCCCTCACCTCTGCCTTTCAGGTCCACAAAAACGGGGTTCATCTGGTTATGGTTGATGTAAACTTCACCTACCAATTTTGGAGTAGCAGAGGAATATTTGTTTTCAATTGAAAGGTTGTTGCATGGCTCTCTGATGAATTATGAGAATGTTCCCCCCTTCCACCGCTGCTGCAGCACTCCTAATTGTTTCATAAAAGTGTTTATAAAGTGCTCAAACTCCAAGGCCTTTACTTGGTGCAGAAGCGAGGATGGGGGTGGGGAGAAGGTTTGCTGGTAAACGGATGTGTTAACATATTGCCAAACCACAAAGGAAGCAGCAGAGGCCTCGAGGTCTCTGGTACAAAAACTGTTCTACCAGTTGTCAAGCCGGAGCTGGTGCAGATCTATATGAAGCCATGTTGAGGTATTCTTTTTAACTGTTTTTTTCCCTACCTTACCCTGAAAGAAACTTCAACCGTAGGACCTGAAAGGTGCAGAGATGCTTGGATGACCTTTCTGAGGGAATCGAGGGCAGATGGCGCTTTGCAAAATCGGTTCCTTTTGAAAACTCTGCTATTGTTGCGGAACAAGGACAGCGAGCAACCAGGGCTCTGTAGGAGGAAGACCAAGGGCTTCGCTTGAACAGGAAAGGCCTCTTGCACAAACTCCTGGGGGAATATGAAATGGAGGGCTTTAATCTACACAAAGTCCATGTTAAGAGCTTGGTTGGACATCTTTTGCTTCCTTTTTTAAAAAACTGTGCTACTCTTTATGGCTTGTTGGAGGCTTGTACTACCCCCCCTTTCTCTTTTAACTTGTCTTTGAGTGAGGAAAGTTTTCAAAGTGTTCAAAACTCTTGCTTCAGCCAAAAAAGGGAAGATGTAGGTCAGGGGTGGGGAATCTGCACCCCTACAGACATTGTTGGAGTACAGCTCCCATCCTCCCTGACCATTGGCCCTGCTGGCCAGGGCCGATGGGAGGTGTCACCGCTGGAGTGCCACAGCCCCCCCTCTCCGACTTGAGTCTCTGGCCCTATTGGAGGAAGCAGCAACTACAGGCAGGGGATGTTGGGTGTTGTAATGTTGCATCCTCTGATAACTTCTTTGACTGGGAAAATGCCATAGGAGGATTTTGCTTTGGATCTGGTTGATTGCCTTGTTTTTGTGTCAGGAAGGCATCCTTGCTACTGGCCCCAATTGGTCCGTGGCCATTTTGTTTTTATCCTTGCCTCCATCTTCCTTCCCTTCTTTTCTGTTACCTACCCTGGAAGCTCCTTGGGGCAGGGACTTGTCGTCTTCTTGATTGCAGGCCAAGACTTGTGCACATCGTGCATAAAGTCTGTGCACACTGATAAGCTGCTAGCAAGAAATAATTAGTGTTTTGTTTGTTTGTTTTTTAAAAAACTTATTTGCCTGCAAGAGTAGGCAGAAAATAGATCTGGATCTACTGATAAATCTCAGGTGATTTGCAGTGGATGGATAAGGATTTCTGACTAAGTATAGCTTGCTAGATCAGGCCAGTGGCCCACCTAGTCCAGCATCCTGTTCTCACAGTGGCCAACCAGCTGCCCATGGGAAATCCACATGCAGGACCTGAGTACAAAGAGCACTCTCTCCTCCTGCAGTTTCCAGCAACTGGTATTCAGAAGCATATGGCTCTGCCTATGGAGGCAGAGCATAGCCATCGTGGCTAGTAGCCATTGATAGCCTTTTCCTCCATTTACTTTTCTAATCCTCTTTTAAAGCCATCCAAGTCTGTGGCCATCGTTGCCTTCTGTAGGATCGAATTCCATAGTTTAATTAGAACTGCATGAAGTTTTTTTTTTGTCTGTCCAGAATCTTCCAACGTTCAGCTTCATTGGATGTCTATAAGTTCTGTGTTATGAGAAAAAACTTTTCTCTGTCCACTTTATCTTCGTCATGCATAATTTTATGCACTTCTGTCATGTCGCCTCTGACGCACCTTTTCTCTAAACAAAAGCTTCCAGTGCTTCAGCCTTTCCTCATAGGGGAGTCACTCTACCCCCTTGATCATTTTGGTTGGCTGTTTCTGAACCTCCCGATTCTTCATAGAAGCAACCAAATTCACAAACTCAGTATGCTGCTACCCTAACGTATCCTGCCGCTGAAATGAAGAAATCTGGGGTAAACCAGGAGTGGGTTTTGTGCGTGAAAGAACTGTAAACTTTGTTTAGTTCTGGTTCTCAGAAGAAATTCCTGGGCTCAGAACTCTGTAATTCTAAATATATGAGGGGGTTGTACCTGGCTGAATCTCAGGGATCGTGGGAGTTCTGGTGACAACCAAAGCAGATCCCACAAGCCTGAAGTCTGTCCACCACTGTGTTAAAGCATTTGCAATGGCTCCCTTATTTTAAAGTAGGCACCCTTGAGAATGCCTTTTGTCACCTACGTGCTCTGACCAGTGACCACTGGAATCAAGGATCTGAACTGGGTCTTCAGGGTCAAAGTCACCTTTGTCCACTTGGCCACACTAGCTCAGATGAGCTCACAGTTTCTTCCTAATGCAGTTTCTCAGGGATCTGTTGGGAGCCCAGCCTCACCCTTGTCTCTCTGTTTTACAACAGCTCAGAAGCAGCTATACTTCTAGGTTACAAAACTCAGATGAAGGGGAAGAATACTCAAGGCCACAGCCCTAGAAACTATTGCCTGCAGGAATTAGTGTGAGGTGCTTTGCTTCTGTGAGGTAGTAGAAACTATGAGACCAGTGAGGTGATCACAGACGCATGGTGGTGTCAGAATCCCCCCCAATGTGTTAACTCTATATAAACTAATCTAGCTGCTGTAGCCGGAAGCTTGTTTATTGAGCTTGTGGGTGAAGCTTCTCTTAAGTTGAAGGCTTTTACCGAGAGTTTCTTTCTCAGCCTTTTCAAAGTGACAGGGAGTTCTATTACTTACTGCCCACTTCCTAGTGCTCCTGAACCACACAAACTGAAATGCAGACAGTTCCATCTGTAATCTGGATGCAGTAGGCCCCGTTTGGGAAGAAAAGGGGGGGAGACCCTGAAAGTGACAAAATCTGGAGGAAACCAAAGGGTTTCCAGTAACTGAAAAGAGCCTGCTCTTTTAAGAGGAGTGAGGTTCTTTCACTTTATTGTTAGTGTTAGCAAGTCGATTTCGACTTATGGTGACCCTATGAATCAGTGACCTCCAACAGCATCTGTTATAAACCACCTTGTTCAGATCTTGTGAGTTCAGGTCTGTGGCTTCCTTTATGGAATCAATCCATCTCTTGTTTGGCCTTCCTCTTTTTCTACTCCTGTTTTTCCCAGCATTATTGTCTTTTCTGGTGAATCATGTCTTTTCATTATGTGTCCAAAGTATGATAACCTCAGTTTCATCATTTTAGCTTCTAGTGGTAGTTCTGGTTTAATTTGTTCTAACATCCAATTATTTGTCTTTTTCGCAGTCCATGGTATCTGCAAAGCGAGATCTCTTCCAACACTGTATTTCAAATGGGCTGATTTTTCTCTTACCCGCTTTTTTCACTGTTCATCTTTAACATCAATGCATAGATATCAGGAATACCATGGTCTGAATGATCTTGACTTTAGTGTTCAGTGCTACATCTTGGCATTTGAGGACCTTTTCTAGTTCTCTCATAGCTGCCCTCCCCAGTCCTAGCCTTCATCTGATTTCTTGACTATTTTCTCCATTTTGGTTAATGACTGTGCCAAGGTATTGATAATCCTTGACAAGTTCAATGTCCGCGTTGTCAACTTTAAAGTTACATAAATCTTCTGTTGTCATTACTGTAGTCTTCTTGACGTTCAGCTGTAGTCCTGCTTTTGTGCTTTCCTCTTTAACTTTCATCAGCATTCATTCCATGAAAATCATGCAGGAAGGGGGGGGTGTCTTTAAACTCCTTCTTTAATTACAGCAGCAGTTCCCAGACTCCCCCCCCAAACGACTTGAAAATTGCCTATGGTCATGGTGGGCCACTTAATGATTTTTCTGCCTGTTGTAGCAATTGTGCTCTATGCTGTATGCTTTTTTAAAACTGTCTTTTTATTGCTTCTCTGGTTTCTTTTATTGTACTGTATTATAATCTGAATTCCACCAAATGAAGATTATAATACAGTAAAATACAATGTAAGAAATAAAAGAAGCAATAAAAATACAAATAAAATCAATATGACTATTAAGTGCGGACGTGCCGCAGACAACCTGGGTGAAGCTCATGGATCACTGATGGTCCATGGATCACCGTTTGGGAACCCTTGCATGAGAGCTAGATGACATCCTGTTATAGGTTGTCATTGATTGCAAAATGAAATGGGGGAGGGAGAAAACTCTTCCGTCTCTGTCAAACTGTGGAACGGTTTCCTTAGAACAGCTGTAGGGATACTGGTTTCATTGTAAAGGAACTGACTTACAAAATCTTTCTTTCTTTCTTGTCTTATGTCTCTGAGTTGTTGTCATTTTGCAATGTTTATGTTAGTCGTGATCACTAAACAGAGCCTCCATGTTCTGGGGCAGTATGCATCAGGGTGGCCATGTGTCTTATTCCATAGAGGAGAGTCCTCTATGTGAAGAGTGGAGCAGACCAAACCAGGTTTAAGATAAAGAACCATTAGAAGGAATCAGAAGGGGAAAGTTGCTCATCAAGAATTTGCATTTGGACAGCAGGATGGTCACTTGACCACAGTCTTCCCTACTCTGAGAGGTGGTTCTGTTTAAAGCATAGTAATTGTTTCTGAATTTGCATCTGTAAATATAAATTAGCACATGCAAATTTTATGCAAAGCCTTGTCTTCTTTTTTAGTGGTGTGTTTCCTTGCTTTTGGTGATGCATAGGCAGCTACCCTTAGTATGCACTGAATATGCTTGAGGCCAAAGGAGAGCAGCAGCGGACGAGGGCTATAAGGCCCATACCCTGGATGTTCACTTCCCAGAGGCATCTGGTTGACTGCCTTGGGAAACTGGATGCTGGACTAGACAGACCCTAACTCTCACCTAGCAAGGTTCTTCTAGTCTGGATAATCCATGAAGGCCTAGGTCAGCCTTTCCCAACTAGTGGGCCACCAGGTGTTGTTGGACCACAACTCCCATCAGCCTCAGCCAGCATTGCCAATGGTCAGGAAAGATGGGAATTGTGGTCCAACGACATCTGGTGGCCCACTAGTTGGGAAAGGTTGGCCTAGGTCATGGGCAGCAATGGCTGGTGGCTCCATGTCAGTATAGCAATAGAATCCACTCCTCATTTTAGTGCAAACTTTCAAGGAGCTGTCCAAGATGCTGAAGCCACACCTGAATCCAGACCTGAGAACTGTGCTGTCAATGTGCCCAGGTTCAGCAGATTGATTTGGGAAAGTTTGACACAAAGACACTAGGTCAGCTTCTTGGCATTGATCCCAGGGCTGGCCAATCTAGAGACTTTATCCTGTCCTCCAATCACATGGTCCAATGCTGCATTCCCTTTGCGCTCTCCGGCATCTGAAGAGAGCTCTGTGGCTTGAGCTCACAAAGTAGGCTAGCTCCCAAGACCAAATCATGGATGGAATATGGATAAATCCAAGTGGGAATTTCAGCTGCAAGCTCTCCCAGGTCTACTTCTCCTTACTAGGATGGGGGGGGAGGGGGAATCCAGACAGTCAGCACTTTTGCCCTTTTCTACAGTGATTTTTTTCTCCTTCCTTCCTTTACAATGGAGCCTTGTCTTTCTCCCACTCCCAAATACTTTTCTGCCAACCCGCCCCAAATGTCAGCTTTTCCCAGCCATCCGCAAGTAACATTTGCCTCATGCCTGGACACCTGGCTTTTTCTGGTCCCTCCAGAGTTTGAGTTTCAACAATTCCAGCATCCTCTGGATTTCTGTTTTTCCCCCTAAACCCTTCCCAGAATTGAATGTGTCTGCTTGTAGTTTTACTCTGTTTTGTGCCTTTTTCAAACATAGTCAAGACTAGGGATGGATGAGTATTTCTATACAGTTCGCATTTCAAGCCGAATCGATCAAACTTGCACTTTCCAGAACAATTTGAGAACCGAAACGCAGCCATCCTTTGAAATTCGCACTTATCTGAATTTTGCAATGCAGTGCACCAATCAGTATGTACAACATGCATATATTAGGGGGAAGTGTGCATAAAAATGAATCTATGAGAGAAAATAACATGCAAAATACATTCTATTACAAGAAATGGCCTGTACAAATGTGTACATTAGTCAAAACTGCATACAAAAATGTGTTTATTAGGAGAAATTCACACTAAAATGCTAGAAAAATGTCATGATCCCCCCCCAAAATCCACAAATTTCAAAATCCAGAAATGTGGAGAACTGTATTTAAGATTGGAAAAATAAGAAACAGAGAGAACTGAAATTGACAGATCTTTCCATCCCTAGCCAAGACTGCTAATAAAGACTGTGGTGGTTGTATGGAACCTCCATGGTCAGAGGTGGTGTGTCTGTGATTATCAGTCGCTGGAGCACAACAGCAGGAGAAAATGATTGGCTTCAGCTGTTGGCGTCCTAAAGACTTGACTTTGAAACTATAGGAAGCACTAATTAGAGATGGGGGTCCTGTGGCCATCCAGATGTTGCTGGCCTCCAGCTCCCATCAGCCTCAGCCAGGATGCTCAACAGTCAGACGTGATGGGAGCTGGAGTTCAGCAACATCTGGAGGGCCACAGTTTGCCCATCTGAGGGGCTAAAAATCAGCACGGGAGGGACAACAAAGGAAGATAAGAAAAACAAGTGGGGATGAGCTGGGGCAGAACATGCAACAGCATCTGGAGGACTACAGGGCAGGGATGGGGGACCTGTGGCACACCAGCAAACATCTGGAGGGCCACATGCTCCCCTTCCCTGCACTGGATGGCTTGATCTTTGGTCTGATGGAGCAGGGCTCTTATGTTCTGATGGTTGATGCAAAAAAACCCCCAGACATCAATTCTTTGAATCAAGTTTCAGAGTTTCACACACACAATATTTTCCCCTCTCCGTTGGGATGGGCAAATGTGTCTCATTTCAGTTTCTCGTTTTCCTACTCTTAAAGTTCAGTTCTCCACATTCCCACATCAGTTTGCAATTAAAAAAAAAAAAAAGTTCTCATGAAAAGTCATCAGCATTTTAGCGCAAATTTCTCCCATGTTTGCATGCAATGTTGCCTGATCTAAACATTTTTGCAAAGAAATTTTTCCTGAAATAATGCCTTTTTGTATGTCATTTTCATTCACATTTACACTTTAAGGACACTTTGCCCCAGCATATGCATTTTTGTACACATTACTCGGCTGGAGAACTTCATTACAAAATTCCGGGAAGTGCAAATTTGTAAAGATGGCTATATTTTGGTACTCAGATTGTTTCTGAAAGTGCAAAGTAGGTAGATTCACCTCTAAATGTGAACTGAATCAGATTTGTCCCCCATCTGCATCACTGGGTAAATATGGTCTGCAGACAAGAAGAGCCCTGTTGTACCAGGCCAAGAATCTGTCTAGTCTAGCATTTCTCTCCAGTGGTGACCAGCCCGATGTCTCTCAGAATCCCATAGGCAGAGCAGGGAGGCGCCAGCCCCCTCTTATTTGAAGTAGACTGCCAGTGAGTGGGGAAGTTCCCTTTCACTATCATGACTCTGTCCCATCACCCAAACAAGACACCTGATTCATGGCAACTAAGCAACGGGTCCGCGCCTCCTGCAATTCCATGGTTGGTCAACTGGTGGAGAAGCCAGCAGCAGCTGCTCTTGACACTGCCAAGTCAGCCCCACAAGCTGGAGTTTTAAGGAGCAGCTTATTTCTCCCCTCGCAGCTCCCTGGAGAATTCTGCCTCGTTGGAAAATGCTATAAGAAAAGCCTGATTATGATAAGTATGGCGTGTGCTCTTTCAAATTGCTTTCTTTGCAATGCACCATAGAAAAGTAATAGAACAAAATAACAGCAGCATTAGTAATAGTTTTCCCTTTTGACAAGGTGGAGTGGGGAGTGGGAGATGCTGCGTTACAGCAATAACAGCTCTAGAAGATACATAAATGTTTCTAGTTAACCTTTGTGCAAATACTTTTCCTCCTGTTTTAATACACTCTGAAGAGGGGGGGCAGAGGGGAATGTGACGGTTGTGAGTCATTGTGAGCAATTTGAACTGCATATGTAATTCCCTTTGCTTGTCTGTGGTGACTGTTTAAAGCAAGGCTGGGGAGCCTTTTCTTTGGCTGCACACCCTTGTGCGGAACCTTCCGGGGACATGTGTCAGCGGTAGGCATGGCCAGAGGCAAAAAGTGGGTGGAGCAACAGGCGTACATGACAGTCACACAAAAGCCAGAGGTTTCTATGCTTGCGCTAACCCCCATCCTGGCAAGCAAGAGACGTTTATCTCTGGCCACATCCACACCATACATTTAAAGCACATTCAACGTACATGGTTTCCACCAAAGAATCCTGGGAACTGTCATTTGTTAAGGGGTCTGGGAATTGTAGCTCGGCAAGTGATAAACCGCAGTTCCAAGGATTCTGCGGAGGAAACCTTGTGCTTTAAATGTGTGTTTAAAGTGCTTTAAATGCATGGTGTGGATGTGACCACATTTAAGCTAGACAAAGCACTTGAGGCTGCAGAGCAGGTATGGTGAGGTGTGTGACCTCGAGAGAGTCCAAGGACCAAATAGAGAGAGAGACTTGGAGGACCACATTCAGCCCCTGGCAGGAGGTTCCTCACCTCTGGTTTAAAGGGTTTTCCCCTTCCTTGTATTCCAAGTGTGTTGAGCCATTGGGACATTATCAGAACTACTCCTTGCCTGTAGGCGCTTGGGCCTATAGATGCCCTCCAGACACTTTGGACTACCAACTTCCATCAGTGGCCAATGGTAAGAGATTATGGAGTTCTAGTTTACTTTATAGGTTAATTGGGAATCATGATCAAAGAAACCTGGCTGCCAGTGGAGGCTGGTGGTTCTGATATCAGTGGGGCAGTCACTCTGCTCTGGGTGTGAGTCCGAACTTTCAAGGAGCTGTCCGAGATGCTTAAGGTCAGACTAAAACCCGGAGCAGATTCACTGTCCCACTGACATCAGAGCCACCAGCCTCCACTGCTGGCTGCCCCCACCACATCTACCTTCTTCCTTGGAAGGAGCTGTCTTTCTTTTCTACCCACATCCCATTACATCAGGCCTGCATGGCTTCTGCTGACCCTGTGGCCACTTCCTGCATCACATCCATGAAAATGGCTTAGAACCATCATCATGTAGGGCCTTGGATTTGCATAACACATCATCAGAAAGGGAACACCTTAGTGCAATTGGAGAGGTGTCCAAACTCCATTCCATGTGGGGAAATCATGTTTTTCCTCTCTGAAGGAGCAATTGGAAATGTGTGTGTGTGTCATGTACCCCAGGGAGCCCAACAGTAGGTGGCGCCAGAGCCAATGACAGGCAGAGCCACCTAATTCTAGTTTTGTCCCCATCCTCCTCCCCCTCCCCACTGAGTTCTACAAGGGGCAACAGTGAGACTCAGAGGAGGAAGTTAAATAGGTGGTGCCACCAAAGGCAGGTAGGTGTGGCTAAGAGTAAACTGATATTAGTAGGGCAGAACCCCATATATCCTAATTGGCCAGCCTCCACTGACTGTAGTACATATCCCAGAATCCTGTGCAACACAGAGTGGTTTTGGAGCAGATGTTAGGAGATCGTTGGCCATTCACTCAACATGGAAAGGGTTTCCTAAAGGTACAAAGTCTGAGAAAAGACTCTTCTAGATGGTGCGGCTTCATATAATGTGGTTAACAGAACATGTGGGATGAGGTGGTAGGGTTTGACTCAGATAGATTCTTCAACAACTGGTTGAACTTGTATCCTGTCTATTTAATAATAATGATGATGATGATGAAGTCCGCAGCTCGCCACATCTATTTTGGGTTGGGTGCCTCATGCCATGTGCTGTCTTGGGTTTGGGCTATCAGGTTGCAGCTCACAACTTAAGTTGCATCCCATCATCGCACCTGCATGACCTTATGGGTGACCTTTTATGCTTGCCAAGGCATGGATGCAGCCAGACCTGTAGTGTTCACTTCAGCCAGACCTGTAATGTTCACTGATGGCTCTACTGTGGTGTGCATTTCTTTTTTAAAGGCAGATTTTGAGGCACTAAATCAATAGTGTGTTGCACAACCAATTTGTGTCTGGGTGCAACCGCTGAAGAGGGGTTCATTGTTAAACCATTCTGGGAATTGTAGCTCTGGGTGGACATAAGGGTCTCCTAACCACTCTCAGCAACGTATCATAATATACTTGCCAGTGTTCTGTGGGGAAAGCCATGACTGTTTAAGCTGGTATGATACTGCTTTAAAGGTATGGCTAGATGGGGCCTTAGTCTTTGTTTGTTGGTGCAATTGGACTGTGACATGCTCTTTGTTTCTGACACAGTTGTGACCTAAATTCTGCGACTTTATTGGGGAGGGGAGGCTACTGGGTGAATATTCTGCCTTGTAGATGGGACTAGATCACGTTGAAGTTGAATGGCTCTGTTAATGAAGCTACTCTGAGTGACATTCCACTGATGTACGATTTATGTGTCTGTGTATATGTATGTCTTGCATACTGTACATACATGGGTGTTCATCCTTTTCCTTGGAGTGCTTCACTAAGGCTGACTATATTTCTCCAAGCCCTCTTGAAGAAGCATTACAGCCCAGGAAGGCCCTTGCAAAGTACAACACAACAGTCTGCTGCTCCCCTCTAGTGCCACTTCTGACCTGATCTTTCATTTCTTGCTGCATTTATTTATTTTTAAAAACCAAACACCCTACTTTATTTCCGCCACTCTCGGTTGCTTACGCAGACCCAGAAAAGCCTTGCAGTTTCAGACCTCCGGCAGCGGGTGCACATCGTTTGTGTCAGGAAATAAATTTGCTGGGGAGATGGGAGTGCTTTCGCACAGGCGAGGCGTTTGAACTTTGTCGAATAACTCTTTTGGCTCTTGCGGGTGAGTTCAAAAGTGGAGACATACTTCTGGCGCTCTGACACGAGTCTTGGCTTACAAGCCGACATTCCCTGGGAACAGGTTCCCTGGTCCCCAGAGAGCCACATTTGGTGACATATGCTAAGAGGTATCTAATATGGCAGCTTTCCTGATGCCAGCTGTCAGCCTTTTCCAGAGTCACATGTATCTAATTGGTGTGGCTCAACTGCTTAGCTGTTAATTCCATACTCTCTCCCTTTCTGTATATATTTGGGTTTAAGATGCCATGTGGTGAGTATTCTAAATGATGCTCCTCTCAAATATTCTTGAGATCATAGAATCATGGGAATGGCCTTGGAGATACAACAGGGGAAAACTTTGATTCGGGTTTGCATTTGAAGGACTTTCTAAGACAACACACAAACTGAAACACAGCCATCCTTTCACAATTCCACTTCTCTGAATTTTTCAGTATAGTTCTCCAGCCGAGTAGTGTACACAGAAATGCATATACTAGGGTAAAATGTGCATAAATTCCTGTATCATTGAAAATAACATTAAAATGCATTGGATTAGGAAACATTGCTTTGCAAAAATAAGTATATTAGGCAAAATTGCATACGTGTATATTAGGAGAAATTCACAGTAAAATGCTGGTGAATTTTTAAAAGGATTTATTAAAATAAAAATGGCAAACTGTGGAAATGCAGAGAACTAAACTTCAGAAAAACTTAAAAACTTAGCGGGGGAAGCAAAACAGAGAGAAACTGAAACTAACAGATTGGTTCATCCTTACCTGGAGATCATCCAGTCCAACCCCTTGCTCAATGGAATGTGCAGCACATGATGCACCCACAGCATCCCTCACCTGTGGCTGTCCAGCCTCTGCTTACCTACCTCCAGCAAAGGAGTCTGCCACCTCCTGACGTTTGGGGTGAAGAACCATAGCTCACCGGTAGAGCATCTGTGCAGAAGGCTCCAGGTTCAATACCTGCTGTCTCCAGATAGGGCTGGGAAAAGCTCCTCCTTGAAATTCTGGAGAGCTGCTGCCAGTGGTCTGATTCAGTATAAGGCAGCTTCCGATGTTCCTATGAGGTTCCACAGGTGAACTGAAATCTGCTTCCCTGCAATTTCCACTCACGAGTTCCGGTCCTGCCCTCTGGAGCAACAGCCTTGCTCCTTTTGATATCTAAAGACAGTTATCCAGTCCTCTCTTCATCTTCTCTTCTCTAAGCTTTATGATGATGTTGATTGGAGTTGAGGCTTAGGTTCCATCTCCAATATACATTTACAGCAGTATCATACCACTTTGAACTATCATGGCTTCCCCCAAAGAATCCTGGGAACTGTCATTTGTTAAGGGTGCTGAGAGTTGTTAAGAGACCCCTCTTTACCCTCACAGAGCTGCGTTTCCCAGAGTTCCCTGGGAAAAGAGATGGATTGCTAAACAACTACCATCAGCCCCAGCCACCACAGCCAATGGTGAGGGATGATGGCAGTTGTCATCCAACAACATCTGGAAGGTCTGCCTTACAAGGAAGGTGCCCTAATCCCCTGGTCACCCTATTCTAGGGGTGGGGAATCTTTTTGAGGCCATGAGCCACATTCACTTAGGGGCAACCTTCCAGGCTTCACATGGGCAAGGCCAGAGACAAAAGTTGTTGAAGCAACAACTGCAAATATGTTGTTTGTGCACACACTCCTCTCTGTCCTCCATCCAAGCAAGCAAGAATCATCATCAGTGTGCAAGAGCACATTAACAGTCAGGTAAACTCACTCAAAGAAGGCAAGGGTCTGAGGCAGGACCTGTGAAGAGCCCTGCCTGGGAAGTGGGTGTGGCACACAAGACTAGATGGAGAAGACTTGACGGCCTCATTTGCTTTATTCTGTATCTTTTATCTGTAAAGAATCCCTTTTGAGAAAGGGCATCAGTGTCATTCTGGGGTTCATTGGCAGAGAGGATGGGGCAGAAAAGATTCCCAGGAAGTTTTACAAAGCCTGAAGGCCTCTGGTCTGTGTAAAATAAAAACCCCATAGGTCCAGGAGACCCACCAGCCTGTGTATTGCTTAAGAAAAGAAATTACTGACCAATAGCCACATTTGTCTTGCAGTGGAAAAAATATTAAGAATAATATTAAGTCTTTGTGAAAGATGGGTGTGCACATGTTTTTCCCCTGAAGTTTTTGTGGCATTTAACTTTTTTCCGATCAGCCTGACCGGAGGGGTGTGTGTCAGAGGTCTCGGTGTCCCTTCTGTCCCTAGCATTTAATCCGTTGACAGCTGACACCATAGTGAGAGAACTGGCGAAAAGTGCAATTATCGACTTTGACAGCTGCTCATTGTGGTCCCAGCCATGGCAGGCTTCAAAGCCCCACTTAAAAAAAAAGAAAGCTCAGCTTAGTCAGGAGAAACTTCTTTACCTTGTCCAAGTCTTCCTGAGAAGAGTCTCCCCTCTGGATGGATGGATGGATGTTTATATTTGGGAAACATATGCATAAAAGTGAATACATTAGTGAAAACAGCATACAAAAAGGCATTCTGTTAGGACATATTGCTTACAGAAATGTGCAAGTCAAACCGTGTACAAAGATGTGTTCATTAGGAGAAATTCACAATAAAATGCTGAAAATTTTTTCATGAGGATTTTTTTTTTGAAAAAAACTGCAGATTGCTGCAGAACTGAATTTAAGATTGGGAAAATGAGAAACAGAGAGAGCTGACAGATCTTTCTGTCTCTATCCAAATGTTGTTGGACTACAAGTCCCATCAGTCCCAGCCTGCATGGCCAGTGGCAGGGGTGATGGAAGTTATAATTCAGCAACCTCCGGAGGGCCGCAGGTTCCCCACACCTGATCCACATAGAAGGCTGCCCTGCTTCAGGAAGAAGGAATGGGACCACTGCCCTGCCTTCTCACACAGTTAACATGGACGTGTACGCATGAGCAGCTGGATGTGGCGTGGGAAGCTAATGTGGTATAGACTAGGACTACGGAGACGAGGGTACAAAGCACACTGGGTGACCTTGGGCCAGCCTCAATCTGTCAGCCTACCCTACCTCACAGGGTTGTTGTTAATTGTTAGGATAAAATGGGGAGGGAGGAGAATCGTGCTCACACCTTGAGCTCCTTGGAGTAAATGTGGGATATTAATGTAATAACAAACAAACAAATAAATAGTATTTTGCATTACTGATGTGCAGTGTAGAGGCAGGGGTGGGAGCTATTTTAGTGCGATTATATATATGATTGCATTGAGGTTGCCTTTTCTGCTTGTTTTAGCAACACTCAGGAGCACATATTCACCAGCAGGATCATTGCTGTCATCTGCAATGTGAACAGAATGGGATGCAAGATGGGAGACAGGAATGATTGAGCCACGGTTTTAGAGGGCCTTGTAGGTTGAATGTGTCTTTCCTCCTTCAAAACCACTGTGTGCATAAGCCTTTAGTACAGAGGTCGGGCACTGTGTATCGTTGCAACTGGGAAAATAGCTGATTCCCTCCAGCTACAAAATTCCCCATGTCTACCACCAAACAATCCCATATAATGTCTCTGTTATTTGTGAAAAGCAGAACCTGAGTTTTGCTTCTTTTATTAAAGTTTAAACATAGCCTTTAACCAACATGCTAACAAAATTATTTGCTCGCCATTTATTAAGAATCACTTTCCGCCATCTAAATCTGTGGAGTAAATCTGTGGCCCTTAAGATGTTCTTGAACTACAACTCCCATCATCCCTGACCATTGGCCATGCCGGCTGAGGCTGATGGGAGTTGGAGTCCAATAACATCTGGAGGGCCACTGTTTCCCCATTCCTGGTGTACAGACCGGAGCCTTCCATGATGCTTTCACTATGCCCTTATCATTGTCATGTTCAGACTAATTGATTCATAGAGCATTTACAGAGATTTAAGCATTGCTTTGCAGAGAATGGAGATGAGGATCCTGTCATCTGCCAGATGTTGTTGGACCACAACGACTCCCATCATCCTTGGCTGTTAGCCATGTTGGGTAAGGCTGATGGCAGCTGGAATCCTGCATCACCTGGAGGGCCACAGATTCACCACCATCACCATCCCGTTTTAGTATTTTCATTAGGGATGTTTTAAAGTTCTTTGGTACCATGGATTAGATAACAACAGCATTTTCCTATTAATGACCCAAGAGTCTAGGTGAAATAAGGTAAAATTCAAAGGCAAAGCAATGTCACTTTTTGGATCAACTTGCGGTTAACAACCTCTTAGATGGTTTTGTCAAATAGCTAGGAATGCCTTCTGATATAAAGACCATAATCACATGACTGATTTTTCTCCCTAGTGACATGCCCTATAATACAGCACCTTGAAATCCATTAGGAGAATGTGCTCGAAATATTTATTTTATGTCAAATTCTTATTTATTTATTTGCCAAGAAAGCAGTACTTAGGGCAAGCCTTGTTCCTAATTGGAAATGAGAATTTCCCAATAGGTCTCTTGGGGAGATTATTTCTCCTCTCTTGCAACAGAGGTGGAAAACCTCAGCACTCTACACCCCCCATGTTAGCCAAATCAGCCCCCTCCCTGTTTCTGTCTACCCCCTTTCAACTCTACCATAGTCCCAATGTCATGGGAGTTCATAACCCACATGGCCAGGGGATGGGGGGAGGTGGACAAAGAGAACCTTACTTAGAAGAGGCATTTCCTAGGGAAAAGTGAAACTACACAGGAAATGGAGTGTGTTGCTTTTGTTTAATGTTTACTTAGCTTATCATTTGTTGATTTAGCCAGTTGATGCTCAAATCATCAAGTGATGATCAAACCATGAAAGTTATGCTAGTTTCAAACTGTGGTGTAGATTTTTCCCAGGGATTTGTGTGAGTGACACTGATGGAATGATATCTTTCCAATGTGCCACAGTGCCTGTGGATGTTACAAAGTCACTGTGCAATTGGCCCAGCGGCCAGTTGAACACTTGCTGCCACACAACCCCGATACCGAGCATCAATGATTTTCTCGATGGATATAAACTCCATGTCGAGAAACCATGTCTGTCTGCACCATGAGATGATAGCACGTCTTTTTCACCTGTGCATACCATGTTAGGAAGCTATTTCCAGCTACAGCTTCCCACCATCTGTACACACAGAGAAATATACTGGTGTGCATTAACCACCTATTATTGTGTATGTATGATTTCCCCACATATGAGCTGTGAGAACGACCACAGCTCAATAGCAGAGCATGGTTTACATTAGGATGGTATCAAGTTCAATTTCTGGCATCTCCAGGTGTCTTTTTTTAAGTTTTGGGAAAGGCCTCTACCTGAAACCCTAGATAGCTGCTGCCTGTCAGAGTAGACAACACTGGACTGGATGCATAAACAGCCTGATCTAAGGCAGCTTCCTATGTTCACACAGAAATGATATCTGCAGAGCTAATTCTCCCTGCGTTACTTGTAGATCAAAATTGATCTAGTGCTGACTGAGTTCCTCAGCATGCTGCAAATTAGGAACATAGGGAGCTGTGACACCAGTAGTTAGACCATTGGTCCATCTAGCTAAGTATTGTCTACACTGGCTGACAGCAGCTGGCCAGGTTTTCAGATGGGGAACAACCCCAGCCATACCTGAAGAGGCCAGGGATTGAACCTGGAACTTTCTGCACTCAAAACATTTGTTCTGCCATTACCCTTTCACCCATGTTGCCCTGTTGCTTTCCAAGGGATTATGCAGACCCATCCCATTGAGGAGATTCACTCACATTGTGGTGCCTTGTTCTGCGTTTGCAATTAATCCATGACTCTATTTTCATTTGCTACGGGCCTCTTGACAGCACCAGCACAACAAGAAAAATGAACAACCTGTGTAATAAATCTCTGGAGACGTTCAGCAACTGCCACAGGGCTCATTAATCTTGATTATTTCCCATAATAGATTATGTCACAAATCATCCATTATCCACAATCATGCACATAAAGATAATATGTGTATGTGTATAAATATATAGCGATCTAGATGAGGATGGATGGATGGATGGATGGATGGATGGATGGATGGATGGATGGATGGATGGATGGATGGATGGATGGATGGATGGATGGTATACTGGCTTCCTGTGTAGCAATCACAACACAAAGTTAAGATTTTTTTTAAAAAAGATGTTTACCTTGGCATCTGCAAAATCAAAAGTTGGATCAAAAATGGGAAAGGACTAGGCAACGCTCCAGTTGGAGGTGGCATGTAATGGAAGGAAGCAAATCCCCTGGCACTGGATCTACTATGAAAGAAAAATTGTTGCCATTCTAATTAGATTTGTTTCTGAATTAATGATGTATTTATTTCAATCAAGGAATTTGTGCATATGTATCTTGAAAAATGTGTGTGTGTGTGTGTGTGTGTGTGTGTGTGTGTGTGTGTGTGTGTGTGTGTGTATTTGGGTAGGCAGACAAAGGAACTCATTCTTGCTACATCCCTAATTATTGCTGAGAGAATGTAGAGGATGAAATGTAGAATGAAACAGATAACATTTAGCAGTTTATTAACTGAGCAAAATACAGTTTAAAGTTGAACTTGACAGGTATGCTCTCTCTGTAAGCATATTTGTTCTCATGATTTCTCTCTCGAACTTTGAGATGTTGGAAAGAAATGTGGTAGGCATGACGAGGACACTTTGAAATGTAAAACACAAGAGGATCCCTGCTGCATTAAACCAAAGGGCTATTCACTAATAAGCAAAAAACCTTTGCAGTTTAAGAACATACTTATATTTCTATCAAACTTTTAAAAGCAGGGAAATTGGGCAGCTATAGTGAATACACCAAGGGAGCAGGAGACCTGACCTCCTCTCTGAGATATTGGACTGCCCTACAAATTTGCCAAAATGCAAACACAATTTGGGTTGGTCTTTCACAGTCCAATCCACTTCCTGTGTAGCTTGGAAGAATTTGGTAACGGAGGCTCTACTGCATGGTCTTTAGTGGACTGCTGGTGGAGTCATGGATTGCTCCATTCATCTATGGCCAGTCTGCTGCAGCCTTTGCAGCCAGAATTATGGTGGCTCCCGAATTATGGAATTCTCTCCCTGATGAGATACGCCTGGCGCCAACATTGTTACCTTTTCGGCGCCAGGTAAAAACCTTCCTCTTCTCCCAGGCATTTTAATACGTTAATATTTTAATATTTAATATTTGATATTTAATAATTTAATATTTAACATCTTAACATCTTAATATTTAATCAATTTAATACTTTTTTAATATTTAATATTTTAGTGTTGAGTTTTGTAGCTGCTTATGTGTTTAATCATGTTTAGGTTTTTGGTATAATTACTTTATTTTAAGTTGTTTAATATATATTTTAATTGTATATTGGATGTTTATGTTGTGAACCGCCCAGAGAGCTTCGGCTATGGGGCGGTATATAAATCTAATTAATAAATAAATAATAAAATAATAGAAGCTGAGCAGGCTATGGAGAAACGGAGCACTCTGGGGGTATATCCAGCGAAGTTGTCCTGATAGCACAAGGGCTTCCACCTGTGCAACAGGATTTCCTCTCTCTGTGCATCTCCTCCCCCCCGAGGGGCTTAGGGAACCCCCAGAACAGATTTGAAGGGCATAGGGACAGGCAGTCTCATTGAGCTGGCAGAAGTCCTTACGCTAATGGGACAACCTTGGATTCACAACCCTCTGCTTCTACTTGCTGGGGGTGGGTGGATGTCAGTATCATTATCTGCATGTGTGTGTAATGAGTAGCTTAGCTTCTAAATGCCCTCTTTGATGGGCTCACAGGCATTACCTGTGAACAGGATAACCCTGCGATGCATTAACTATAGGGAAGGTCTGTAATTCTGTTGTAAGGCACCTGTTTTGCATCCAAAACCTCCCAGGTTCAATCCCTGGCATCTCCAGGAAGGGCCAGGAAAGACTTCTGCCTGAAACCCTAGAGAGGTGCTGCTAGCCAGTGTGGATAATACTGAACTAGATGGAGCAATACTAAAGTAGATGTCAAACCTTTCCTGGGAAATACTATGTAAGCTAACAGGTTGAATATACGTGTCTGTTGTAAAGGATGGAATCCCATAATTAATCTGTAGGCCGTTTGGTTTTGTTGTTGTTGCTGTGGTGGTGGTGGTTTTGAGACTCAAATTAGTTTTAATAAAGTTTAATTCCAAATCACGGCTGTATGCAAAATAGATTATTATGTGTGTTTGCAATGCTATACACCCTCTTATAAAAGCGTCATGCAGATTGTGTTAGAGCTATCTTGGGATGTAGAACATATGCTCAATCTCAGCTGTCCAACTGGGGGGTTGGATTTTTATTTTTTAGTATTTTTGTCAGTAAAAATGAAACAGCTACTTGGAGGGAGATGGGGAGTTTGCACAAGGCTGTGTCATCTCTGTAAATCTAGTCTAATTCCATCACTCCCTCCCATCAGGGGAAAAAATGCATTTGGCGTCAAGCAGACAAGCAAGTTATCATTGCTATAAATATTCTCGCTGGTTCATTTCCCAAGGTTTAGAATATTATTTGCATGTCAAAAATGATGCCTCATCCTTATGATTCTGCAGGAAGAGATCTAATTTTGCGTCTCAGGATGCCCCTTAAAGATTTGTTTTTCATGAAGTGTAAAACTCAATTTGTAGTTTTGTGTATAAAACATGACTTTCTGGCAGATTAGCTTGCTGCGGAGTTTGCGCGTGCCTTGACAGTGTGCTGAAAAAATATTAACATTGAAAGCGGCATTAATGGGATTTTTTTAAACAAAACAAAACGGGAGAATGACTATTCCATTGGAAGCCTGGGCAGAGAGGAAGAAGACACTCCCAGGTTTGTGCCCTGGTCTAAGGTAAACAGGCGGAAGGCAGGTAGACAGACCAACAGATGAGTGGTCCCATAAGAGGCAGGAGGGGGATTAGATGGACATTCTCATGTTCAGAGAATTTCTGAGGGGGTGAATGCCATGCAGCTGATGCATGTCAGAAGGTGATAGGCTGTGGCTCAGTGGTGGAGCACATTGTTTGCATGCAACAGGTCCCCGGTTCGATCCGCACATCTCCAGGTAGGGCTGGGAATGCCTCCTGTGTGAAATCCTGAAGAGCCACTGCCTGCCTGTGTCAACGATACCGAGCCAGATGTTCTGACTTGATCTGAGGCAGCTTCCTTTGTTTCTATGACTCTTAGGCCACATTCACACCATACATTTATTCCACTATTATTCCGCTTGAAACCGTCATGGCTCCTCCCAAATAATCCCAGGAAGAGTAGTTTGTGAAGGGTGCTGAGAGTTGTGAGGAGACCCGCTTCTCCTTACAGAGGTACAATTTGTGGTAGTGGTTTAACTGTCATTTCCCCTTCCCAGAGAACTCTGGGAATTGTAGCTCTGTGAGGGGGACTGGAGTCTCCTCACAGCTCTCAGCTGTAGTTTAAAGTGGAATAAATGTATGGTGTGAAGGTAGCCTTATATGTGTAGCAGTTTTCCATGAAGGGGTGGGATTGGGCCACTGCATCTAGGGGTCGCCTGAAGCCTCCCAGCTATACCTCAGCACTACAGAGGGATATCCTGGGCAGCTTAGTGAGAGTTGGTTCAGCAGAGGGAGAACAGTGGATAGGGGGAACCGTTTAGAAGCCAGGAGCCCAGGACTGACTCAGTACCAGAGCAGATGTGTGGCCCAGGTTCAGCGATTAGGAGGATCCTAGAGATCTGCCCCTCACTCTCCCCCCCCATTGTGGACGAGTTCCTCCCTTTTCAGTGCAGTAGTGGTGCAGTAGTGCAGTAGTGCATCGTCAGTGAAGTTAATGCTAGCAAGGGCTATCGTTACAGTTTGCCAATTAGCTTCAACATAGGAAGCTGCCTTATACCAAGTCAGGCCACTGGTCTACCAAGCTCAGTATTCTGCTTCTAATTTCTCCAGTCTTCAATTCTGTTCTCTACATTTCTGCAGCAATTAGCAAACACCTTTTAAAGAATCCTCATGAAAATTCTTCACACCATTTCAGTGTGCATTTCTCCTAAGAAACACAATTTGCTAGGCAGCTTTGCCTAATGTGCACATTTCTGCAAGCAATTTCTCCTGTTATAACCCATTATTGTATGTTATTTTCACTAATATATTCATTTTTATGCACACTTTCCCCAATCCATGCATTTCTCTAAACATTCTTTGGTTGGAGAACTGCATTGCAGAATTCAGGTGTGTGTGAATTTCGAAGGATGGCTGTGTTTCGGTTCTCATATTGTTTCGGAAAGTGCAGCTTTGATAGATTTAGCTTTAAATATGAACTGAATCAAATTTCTCCCCCATCCCAAGCTATGGCCCATCCCATTAAAAACTAACCATCGCGAGTGTTAGCGTTTGTGCAGACATGTCATAGCAGTGTGGTTAATGCTGCATACAAACCCATAGGCCACTCCTGATCCCTTAACTACATTTTCAAAATACGGAGATGCTACATCGGTACAGGACAACAGCAGGCGAAAGACCCGTCTTCAGCACTGTGTTATATACTCAAGGGAGGGCCTGAAGGGGATGTGAGGACAGGGGAGTCATAAAGCACAAGAGAGTGTCCCTTTTTTTCATACACAAAATGCTGACATTCGAAGGACGTTTTTGATGTGGTATTGGTAGTGTCAATTAATCCCACGATGTGGCAAATGTATGATGTGTGACAAGTGCATAATTGTATTTTCTGCCAGAGTAATAACAGAATATGATCTGTTTTGTAATTATTCAAGTTACATGTTCACTCAACTGATCTGTGGTTGTTGGGTTTTTAAAGTACATTTTCCCCCAGAATAATTTATCTGCTTTTTGTCCTGCACCACCCAGTTAGCTATCAGTTAGAGGAGATTTGGCCCTCCAGATATTGCTGGACTCCAGCTCCCAACATCCCTAACCATTGGGAGTGCTGGCTGGGAGTGTTGGGAGTTGGATTCTAACAACATCTGAGGGAACCACACATCCCCCATTTACACTTTCTTTCTTTCTTTCTTTCTTTGCCTTAAGGTTGAGCTTTTACCCCATAGCAGATTTATGCACTTTTTAATCGCCAGCAAATCATCACCTTGTTTTCTTTTCCCCCCAGATATGCTGCATTTAACAAACACTGCTTTGGCTGCACATTATTCTAGGACAAAATATTGCAAGTGCTGTGAGTTTATTTAGAGGGGTTGGTTTCTTAAAACAAACCAACAACAACAAAAACATGAAAACAAATCCATACCCAGATTTTGTCGACGTAATTCTGCAAGCGAGCCCAAAGGCAGCTTCTGTTTCTGTAAATACATTTTTATTGTGTGGTTACTATCACTGTGATTACCAGGATGGCTGTAGTTATTGGAACTAGCAAGAGAGATGGGTTGTGGGGAGGTGGAGCTTGACAAACACATGTTCCCAAAGCAAACCTTTTCCGAGGTATGGGGAGATGAATTTAAGAGAGAATTGGCAAAGATCCCTCGTACACCTAACCAATACTTTACTGTAACACAGTGGTGAGGAACCTCTGAACCCCAGGCCAGTCTTAGTCCACGAGGTTGTCCAGTTTGGCCCATGAGGCCCCAGAGCCAGCAGTCTCCACTGCCACTGGGACAGGGCTATGTGGGCCAGGCACACCAGTGGAGCCAATCCAGCACTCCTGGTGGTGTCCCTACCCAGTCCCAACCTCACTGCAGCCCTGCCCCAGCCCCATCCAGGTAAGATGCAGCATTGCACATGTCAGGAGGGTGGCTCTGTGGCTCCACCCCACCACACAGGCCTCTGCTCGCTGCTGGTGGCTGTGTATGCAACAGAATCACCTAGGCGTTATCCGAAATGCAGCATTACCACACACTGGGCAGAGTTTCCTGTTATGGTGGTGTTTCAAGTACCCTGTGGAGAACAGAGATAAGAAAAAGAATAGACCTCTGGAAGATGAAAATTTGGGATATAATGATTATGAATAAAACAAAGGGATTTAAACAGTTACGGGAGAGAAGGATCTTTAGGGGGGAAATTGGTTACATTTTAGTTGCACTGGAATCAATACAAAATAAATGAAGCAGCAATTGTGGATGTATTAAGTATGTTTTAATTAACTGGATGTTATATATGGTTATTTCATATTATGGAACTGGAAAAATTAATAGGACAAGTCACACACACTCACACAACGAATTACCCACAATCCAGTTTATATCTGCTGCTGGTAGATGCTTTTTTTCTTTTTCTTTTAAACCTGTCCAGTGACAAGTTTAAACTGAGCCACAGATTTTTTCAGAGATGTAATCTCCATGTCACTCTCAGAGGGAGGGTGTAAACATTTCTGAAACTGCTTCTGGGTCATTTATCATGCATAGCGACTTTGTATCCCTGTGGTTCAAAGTACGATTTGAAGATTGTCCTCCAACTCATGGAGGGTGATCAGAATAGCAAGGGGAGGAGAAAGCTAGTGGACTTGGTCTTGGGGGCGAGGACCTCATGAATGTCTAGTTAACATTTACATAGAACACCTGAAGACACTATGGGATTGCAAGATGTGTTTGTTTATTTCCAGTGTTTATAGATCACTTTTCCCCATAAATGGTCTCAAAGTAGTTTACTGAATAATCAATAAAACAATGCAATGCTCAAATAATATGGTGTTTAAAACAAAAAAAAACCAGATAAAAAAACTGTAACATAGGTGTAATACAACTTACATAAAATGCCTGCTGGAACTTTGTCAAGTGCCTGAAATTCAACAAGGAGGTGGGCTGTCTGATCTCAGCCAGGAGGAAGTTCCACAGAATCTAGCCACCGTCCTGAATGAATGGCTCCTGGTGGATATAAGCCATACATCTGTGCCATGGGGGGGCCACTAACTAGGGTTGCCAGGTTCATGGCTTGAGACTGATCCTGTATCTTTAGGAGAAGAGAAAGTCAGCCAAGTGCAGGTGTTCTTGCAACATCGTAATGGGAAAAACCACAAGGTGGAATTCTCCCTTCCCCCTGCACAGCTTTGAAAGATACAGAAGATGTCTTGGAGGCCGGGCCTGGCAACCAAGAGGTCTTCTGTATCTTTAAAGTTCTCCAGGGGGAAGGGAGAATTCCACCTTGTGTTTTTTCCCATTACAGGGTTGCAAGAACACCTACACTTGGCTGACTTTCTCTTCTCCTAAAGATACAGGATCAGTCTCAGGCCATGAACCTGGCAACCCTACCGCTAACAGAGATTCCCCCACCCTTCCCCAACCTGGTGCTTTCCAGATGTTTTGCACTACAACTCCTATCAGGACTAGTACCCAGTTCAGCATACTGTCTAGTGCCAATGGGAACTGTAGTCCAAAACATCCAGAAGGCACCAAATTGGAAAAGGCTGAGACAGAGCCTTCTTGGTGGTGGTGCTCAAGCTATAGCATTCTTTGTCCTGGAAGTGGGGGAGTGCCCCTGACTTCCTCCCTTGTTGCTTTTAGGCATCAGGTAAAAACTCTGTGGTGTGAGAAGGGCCATAGACTCCAGCCATGCCTACAGAACCTCTCTACTGGAGAGGAAATGAAGCAACCCCCTAACCATATAAAGGAGGGGCGGGAAAAGCTAGGTACGGCACAGCTCTGTTGGAATGAATGGCATTTTCAGCAGTTGTGCTCCAGTAATTAAATTCCAGCAAACAGATGAGCAAACAATCTCCAGGGGTAATGAGGCTCAGTCAATGAACCACAAGTGTTCACAAGTACTAACAATAAGAACAAAATACAATTGAAACCACCACCTGTGTGTTAACAGGAAACACAAGAACCGATAAGAGCCAATTGTGTTTACCTTTTATATATTATCTAAATTTAGAATCCAGTCTCTTCATCGCATTAGGGTATTAAGCTCTCTTGATGGGGGTTGAGGGGAGGGATGCAAACCAAAAATGTGATGTGTTTTTAATATATATATTTATATATAAATTATGTATAACCTCTTGAAGTTGCATCGTAATTCCTCTCTTTCTCTGCTTTTCCTCAGGCAAATAAGCACTGCAGTTTTCTTGTCCATTAATCTGAGCAAGAGAAAACAGAAGCCCTGTTCTTACATGATCTCCTGTGGCGAACTCATTTGTGGGGTAGATGAATGGGCAGGCACCTTCACTCCAAAAAAGCACATACCACAGATTAGGCATGGGGGAGGAATCTGTTTTAAATTGATTTGTACATGGAATTTGGTGGCTGTGACCCAATCGAGATTTGCTCAGATCATACCACCTCTTGCATCGAGCACTTACTTATGTCTGAGCGTCTCATGCATTGTTGGGTTGGTTTTTTTAAAAAAGCCTAATTACATGCAAAATTATATGCAAAGTGTGTAATACATAAAAAGAGTTAAGCCTCATGCTGTACCATATTTATGCAACTTAATTTTATGTGAGGGATGGACTGAATTCTGTGACGGAATGGAGAGAGGTCAGGAGGGCCTTCTATATAAGTGGCACTGCTGTGAGCCAACCTCAGATATTGTTGCCCACAGGGTGGCCTTTCCTGGATTTTGGACAGGCTACTCAAACAACCTAGCAGGACCAGTGGCAGCATCTGGCATCATGGGAATCCATGGGGGAAGGCAAGGGAGGCAGTTGCTCCCTGCCCCCCAAAAAGAGACACAATCACCACATTCCCTGCTCTCTTTAAAAGAAAGAAAGAAAAGCAAATCTCTAGTTCAGCCTTTCCCAACCTTTGGGTCCCCAGATGTTGCTAGACTACAATTCTCATCATTCTTGACCATTGGCCATGCTGTTTGGGGCTGTGGTTCAGCAACATCTGGGGACCCAAAAGTTGGGAAAGGCTGCTCTAGACCTTGTAGAACCCAAGATATGAGGCAAAATGTGCAGGCACTATTCTGCTCCTTTGTTTTCTGAAGGTCTGAAGGGGATTTCTTGAAGTTCTTTTCCCCGACTATGTCCACCTGAAGTTCAGTTACATGGGAACATCAGAAGCCCACTGGTCAGACCACTGGTCCAACTTGTTCAACATTGATTGGCAGTGGCTGTCTAGGCTTTCAGGCAGGGGACATTCAGAGCCCTACCTGGAGATGCCCAGGATTGAACCTGGCACCTTCTGCATGCAAAGCAGGTGCTCTACTGCCTGGACATCCTTACAGCGAGTGGGTGCATCCACCCATGCCTGAAGACCTTGAAAGTGGAGCTGATGTGAATGCTCCAAACTTGAATGCATGAAGCAGGCTAATGATAGCTATGGTTTGGGAAGCAAATATTGATTGATTGATTGATTGATTGATTGATTGATTGATTGCATTTATACCCCACTCTTCAGGCAAAAAGGTTCCTAGAGTGGCTTACATACGATCAATTAAAACAAGACAGTCCCTGTCTACAGGGTTACAATCTAAATAACATGAGACGCAAGGGGAAAGGGGCAGGGAGGGAAGAGGAAAAAAGCAAACTCATGTACCCATTCTTAAATTGTAGTTCTTGTCATAACCAGCTGTCATAGAAACTTCTCAGTGGCAAGAGGTGCCTGGTGGAGCTGGTCTTCCAGCAGAGTTGATGGATATCTCCTTGGGTGCTTTTTCCCTCCTTGTGCCGTCATCAAACTCTCCCTCTCTCAGGATTCCGATGAGGTCTCTCTTTCTCTCTCTCTCTCTCTCTCTCTCCTCCCCTCTTCCTGGAGTCGATTTGCTTTTGATATGATCCTTTGGGGCCCATAGCCCGCTTGCTATTATCATTTTATGTGGCTTTGTAATGATTGTTGCCTTTGTTGACAATTTAGGATAATGATGGAAAAACACAATAATTGCTGATATACATCTTGTTTTAAAGCAATTTCCTGTGGGTGAGATCAACTTGTATTAAAATTTATAGTCTTGAGGTAATAAATTAAATTCCTTATAGGTGTAATATCTTTTTTCTCCCCCCCCCCCGAAGCTGCCCTACAATAGAGTCATTGACAATTTGCTCTAATTAGCCCAACGCCTGGTACGGTTGCTATAGTTACCTTTATAAGAAGCACCAATATTAAACCATGGTTTAGAGAGGCTTATTAATACAACATGCACTAAAACCAATGGCTGTCAGAACTGGCTCCTAAATGGCTGAGGGTGGAACATGATAAAGGCAGTCTTTAGGAAGCAAGAGCAAATCTTCTACATCACTGTTCTTCAGCTTGGGTCTCCAGATGTTCTTGTAGTACAACTCCCATCATCCCTAGCTATCTTAGCCACTGGTCAAGGAATCATGGGACTTGTAGTCCAACAACATCTGGGGACCCCACATTCAAGAACACTGTTCTAGATGCTCAGACCAACCAGCAAACCTGACCCAGAAAACTTTAATGTGGGTTAGGAACAGATCCACCTTGCTGTTTCCATGTCAATTGGCTGGCGTGGCTTGGCTGTCTACGGTTCCATCTTGTTGGTTTGTGGTGTCAAATGGACTGAATCCCCCTGACATCTCTCAGGTCAGGGGTCACCAACCTTTCCCAGCCAATTGGGCAGTTTTGGAATTTTGAGAAAGTGCCGGGAGGGCACCAGTCAGAAGATGGCTGATGTGGGGGTGTGGCATAGCACAAAATGGCTGTCAAGGGGGTGTGGCATAAGGGCTGCCACATTTAAAAGAGCAGAAGAAGAGACCGAGCCACAAAATGGTATAGGCATATCCCTCCCCCAACAGCCACCCCATCAATGGCGGGAGGCACCCGCATCAGCTGCCACCACACTTGCTCACAGTGAAAAGGTCCTTGCTCCTCTCCTCTGTTTGGAAGAGATGGGAGGGTGGGTGTCCAATCCTGGCATCCAATGAAACGTGGCCATGTTTAAGGGGGAGGTGTCAGTGTAGAAAAGTCCGAGCCGGTGCAAAGAGGAACTGAGCAGGAAGAGGCAACAGTCTCATGTATTGTGGATTTTTTTAGGGGTTATTTCCTGAGACCTTTTGTGGACATCATAGGAAGTACTGCCAGCCATACTGGCACCCACAGGCAGCACAGTGGCAACCCCTGCCTCAGACCATCAGTTCAAGAACCTTTGTGAGATTAAGCTCTGACACCTGACCTGATCTTGAGAAGCTCATACGTGAGCATGACATGAGATTTGCGTGGTGTTTGGAACGACTGTGGGCAGCGGCACAGATGCCAGACATGAGTACATGTTTACACCCGCTCCAAGAGACTGATGGGTGAAGGCATACAATTCACACAACCCTGTGGAACCCCAGTCTCCTCCGCACAGGTTTTGCTGGGTTCACATATGTGCACTGACCTCCAGCAATGCTTCATGCACAATTCTGCCCCTTTTCTTCCTTTTGCCCCATTGGGACATCTGGAACACTTCCATGATCCTCAGTGCTACATCTGTGCATCTTATAACTGCTTTTGTTTGCTGCCCTGGGCTCCTGCTAGGAGGAAGGGTGGGATATAAATTAAATAATAAATAACTCACTAACTCGACACAGTCTATGTATGCCAATCCCCCAGGGCAGAGATGGGCAGACTTAGAGCTTGCGGGACCTACTTTTTATTTATTTATTTAATTAATTTAATTTCTATACCGCCCAAAGCCAAAAGGCTCTCTGGGCGGTGTACATAAGAGTAAAACAGCAACATAAAATACAAAAACATAGAAATAAATAGCAAACTCAACAGAACAAATAATTAAATAGCATTAAAATACAATAAAATACAATTAAAGTGTAGTTAAAACAAGCAACGACTCACATACATACACACACCAATCTCATTCACACCACACAGCATACATCCGGCGACAATGTCCCACGCCGAAGACTCTCCTCGCGCAGTGCAGCGGCAACGATGAAATAAGCTGGGACCTGGTCCTGCAGGGCGTGGCAGCTGTTAATAGCAGCAGTCCAGCAGGAAGGGTGGTGGTGGTGACAGCCAGGGGAAGCAGCACAGCAGCAGCAGATGACATGGGGCTCTCCTTCCCTGGCAGCGCAATGTTCCTCTTCCTGCAGGCAGAAGGTCTCCTTAGTTATCAGTTCTTAGTTATCAGAACACTAAGGTCTGTCACCTTGAGCCAGATGCAAAATAGGCAGTGGACCCAGGTGCAAAATGGTGGCTCAGTGGGGTGGAGCCAATTACCTACTGCACCCCAGACGCTGTATAGTGGGATAAGCTCTACATACCAGCAGAAACCCGCAGATGAGTTGCTACAGATCAGGGACTCTCACAAAACCTGGCAGAGCTGCACAAAAAACGAATCAAAGGCAATGAATTAATACACATATTCACAGACAGAAAACTCTGAGGCTGAGAGATAAGCAATTATAATAATAATAATAATAATAAAATTTTATTTCTAGGCCGCCTATCTGGCCGAATTAACGGCCACTCTAGGTGGCGTACATAGACTAAAATATAACATAGAGTAAAATATAACATATAATACAAAACAACAATAAGTATACTCAATCCAAACCTACCCCCATCATACAAAAATTTAAACTAACAAAAGGCCAATTTTCCTTGCTGTAGTTAAAACTGTTGGCAGTCGGCCATTCTTGCCAAAGTCCTGCAGATCTCTCAGAGATCTACCAAGGGATCTGAGCCTGTCTTCCAGTTGTCGGGGAGGAGTGGGGCTCTCTCTCCCATTTTTGTTGCAAAGACCAAGGGATGAAAGATGGTTAAGTTCCAGCACATAGCTGGTGGTCTGTGTATAGCAGGAGTGAAAAATCCTGCACTCTCCCTGGCTCTCAAGACTCACCCCAGGCTAGACCTCCTCCTCAGCCACACCACCTATTGACTCTGCTTGGAGTCCTTTTGCCCTCTGATAATCCCTCTTGCTGACCTGGTGAGAGGATAGTGAGGGGTGTGTGTAGCACGCTGTACAAAGGTAAAAATTATATTCATTGCTCTCCCCATTTTTGCCTCCGATGTTGCCCACCACTGACATGTGTGGCCCCCAAAGGTTGCCCAGAAAGGATTGCAGCCCTCAGGCTTGTATATACAGCTAGGTGAGCCACAACTCGTCCAGGCTATACTCCGTTGCGGAACGGAAAGAGGCAGCCCTTCTTTGTGCATGGAGTCCTCGTTGCATGCTCAAGTGGCCAGCCTGGGGTGCCTGTGCTGATGTTGAAAGCCCCCAGATTTCAGCAGAGTGCCTGAAAGATCCAAGGACTAGAGACTGAGCTAATGGCTGTTTCAAATTAAATATGACACTTTCAGATCATAGTCATGGGGGTGAATTTTGAGCTTGCTAAATGAGGGAAGGGACCTTTGCACATGGTGGCGCAGAGAACATCTCCTAAGGCTATGGTGGTGCTCCTTCCCCCCCCTCCTCTTATATACCTTTTGTGATGGCAGTTTTAAAATAATTAAAAGGCCTGGGAAAATATCAAGAGTCTGCTGTTTATACATTTGATGCCATTTCCAAACAACTGGTGCTTAGGCCTAAGAATCTGAGCATTTCTTCTTGCCTTGTAGGAAGAAGAACCCAAATTAAAAACCATGGCCTGCCAATAGCAACAGAAGAGTCCTTATGGGTTTTATGTGGGGCTTATGTCGTTCCCAACCAGACAGTGCTGATGAGTCGGCATCTGGGAAACCGTCTAACAGCAAGCAACTCCTTTTGATATTGTTGTGTGAAACTGAGGTTTGGGTTAAAAAGAACTGCAGTGTTAAACCAAAGCAGATCTTTTAAGCAAGAGAAGGAAGGGAGAAATCACCTTCTGTTTAAAGGTTAACACAATCTAAATGTAGTTCATAGAGTGTTGGAAATATCACCCATAAAGGAACGAAAATAAAATATATTTTTATAAGAGAGAGAGAGAGAACAACCCCAGAAATTCAATTGTGAAGAAGAAGAAAAGGCGAGTTGATGCATGAAGAATTTGAGCGATGACACCAAGATCAATGGCTGTATTTTCATTCAGTCAAGCATGAGAGTCTCGGATAAGGGCAGTTAGTCCATGAAATACTGACTGGCATTTCTCTTTTACTGTTGGCATTTGGTCTCCAATATTGATCTCCACTGTCACTTGCCAACAAAGGACAATGAGGCTGGGGTTTTCTGCATTGTGTGGGTGCTTATATAGTGCCACTTTTGACGGCTCATAAAAAAATAGTCAAATGGTGGAAGGCCTTAAGGAGTTAATGCTGGCAGTCTGTCCTCTCCCTTTTGGTTTGATTGCATCTTGTATATTGCTGAGAGCAATTATAATCTTCTGCCATTCAGCCAGAAAACAGATAACCCACTGCAGCCTGAAGAGGCTCTTTCTTTCTTTCTTTTTTTAAAAAAATCCCGCAATTTGACCGTCAATGAGCTGTGCTTTGCTGTCTTTCTCTGCAGCATCTGCACATTGCATTTTTGTCAATCCAGGCTCTTGTGCAATTGAGGTTAGAGTAAGGCAAAAAGTCCAGGCCTGCAGCAGGAGAGAAGGCAAAAGCAGTCTGTATACAAGTGGAACAAGTCTCAGACCAAGATGCAAGGCTGATCTGAAAGCTTTTAATAAGCAGCAGAGACTGGTGACAGTGATGTCAGTGGGGCAGTGAATCCGCTCTGGGTTTTAGTCCTGTCAGTCTCTGCTGGCTGCACTCAGATGATATATGGTGCTGTAAAACAATTAGCTGGCAGCTGCCTGCTCAGGGGCTTGGTTGTAAAGCAGATAAGCAAGGGAGAGGCTCAAGAGGTCTCAATGAACGTACCAGGTCGTCTTCCAAAAGGCAAAGTCAGTGAACAAAGCAAGGTCTGATATTCTAACAAAGGTAATCTGGGTTTCAAGGCACGGCTGGCGAGGGTCTGACGCTGGCATCTTGATGATGCTTCCAGCAAAGGGCAAATGGTGTTTTACTGCCTTTTAAGCTCCTCTCCCTGGTTCAGGTGCTAGCAGTCAGCCCTCTGGGAGCTTGTAGCCTTAAACGGCCGGAACACCTGCGTTGCTCTGCTACTTGCAGGTGTCTTTGCTCTGCAGGGAGTGGAGGGGCCTCCTGTTCACTCCCTGAGTCTGACTGAAGGCCCCCAGCTGTATCCTGAACATCTTCCAGTGGTGGGGGGTCTGGAGCTGCTTCCAGGGTGGGTCTGCTTGTTCCCTCTGCTGGGTCTGCTGTGCCAATCCCCTGCTCCTCCTCCTCCAAGGACTCATCCGATGGAGGCATGACAAGTCCAAACTTTCAAGAAGCTGCCCAAAGTGCTGAAATCTGTTCCCACAAGAGGTTCAGCACCTTGGACATCTCCTTGACAGTTTGGCCTAAAACTTGGAGCGGATTCATGGCCCCACTAACATTAGAGCCACCAGTCTCCACGGTTAAGGATCAGGGAGCAGCAGCACCTAGATGTGTAGGAAGCTCCCTTATATTGAGCATTGGTCCACCTAGCTCAGTATTGTCTACACTGAATGGCAGCTAGGGATGTAAGAAGGAATTATTTTCCATTCCACCCTGTGTTTGTTGGATGCAACACTGTTTCCATTCCTCTGCACTTCGTCTTCTGCCAAAAACTACATGATTCATCTCGCTGTCCACTGTGATGAAATTACATAGCTTACATAATTTACTAAATTAATTCAGGAACTTAATGTAAATGATGTTGTCATTACATTATTCCATCCCATTCATTTCAGTGCAAAAGAAGCACAGGGCAAACGGGGGGGGGGGGACTGCAATCAGTTACTTATTTGCGGACTGAATAGCAAACGCCAAGCAACCTTCTCCACATTCTACCTGACCTGCTCTGATGAGTGGTGCACATCACACTCGGTTGATCATTCAGCCACACATTACAAGCCAGGGAAATCTATATCCTGAGCTAATTATAAACTTTGGTGGCATGCCTAGGTCACAGTGGAACATCTCAAGAAAAAGGTGTCAAACGGTTTTCAGGGGTAGGTGAAAGTGCCTCCCCAACCCTTCCTCCCACTTCATAATTAGGCAAACTTTAATTGGGTTAGAACAGGGTTGGGGAAATGTTTTCAGGCCAAGGGCCACATTCCCTTCTCGGCAAACTTTTGGGGGCCATATACCAGTGGCGGGCAGGGCCAGCAGCGAAAGTGGGTGGAGTGAACAATATGAATTTTCTCTTTGTACAGTAGGCTTGTTTCTAGACACACCCACACATTCCTCTTGCTCTCCTCCATCTAAGGAAGCAAGAGGCCTTATCAGAGTTCAAGGCCACATTCCAGCCAGGTGAGAACACTAAAAGAGAGCACCAAACATGGGAGGTGAGGGGTGTGGCCTGGAGAGAGTTCTGAGGGCCAGATAAAGAGGTCTGGAGGGCCACATTCAGCCCTCAGGCCAGAGGTTCCCCATCCCTGGGTTAGAAAACAGTGTTGCAAACCAACCTGGAGATCCTATTGACTAAACCACCTTGTGGTGACTGGGCAGAGCGATCCAACTCAGGAGAAGCCGGCATAAGTGGTGCCTACGAAGGAGAATCCACGGTAAAGTTCTGCTGCATCCAGTTGCCATTCAGGAGGCTCCAGGTTGGCTGAAAGCTGGCTCAGCTATGCGCAGGGACCAGAAAGTAAAAGCCTGCTCTCCTAAATACCCCTACCGGGGAGTAAGCCCTCTCCCTTGCTGTCTATTGTATTTATTTTCTTAGACTGGCCTTTTTCCTGGTATACTTTTTGCCTGAATTAGGACCTGCAGGAGCACTCTGAACACGAGTTGGATGTGTCCTAAGTCCCCTCACCTCGGCCCCTCCCCTGATGCCCCCAGAACGCCCTTTTCTCAGGCCAGCTTACACTGGCTTCACTTACACCAGTCTCGGCTGGGCCAGCTGAACCCCAGCTGAGCTGTGCTGAGGGACTTATGCCAGCATAGTCTGGCTGCACCAGGACCCAGCTGGCTCAGCTGAAGATCCACCACATCGAACTCCTCTCAGCTTGGTGTAAATGCGAGTTGGATTGCACCCTAAGTTAACTTAAAGGAATGATGCTTTAAATGGATGCATATTTTCAGGAGGGTTTGGGTTCTTAGTCACAGGGCTAGAAACATGTTCTTGAAATAGAAGAATGAGGAAAACATAAGCTCAGATTCTCGGGAGTAAGAAGTTTGAAAACCACTTTGCCATGGTGGTATATTCTGTTAAGAGCCTTTGGACTGTGATGGAATGTTTTTAGGGGAACATGGAAGGTCCTGATGTATTTGAAATACATTGAATGAGGCTGGGTGAAACTGTATATAATCTGTGAATGATCAGAGTGTGTGTGCCTCTGAAAACGGGTTGAGTGCAAAGTCTGTCAAGTGCACTTGAATAGGCCATGAGACAATCTTTTGAGTGTCAGGAGCTGTTGGGGCTCAAACCATGAGCGTCTGGGTCTGGGAGAAGCTACCTCGTGTGGTGGCAAGCCACTAAACTGCACATTGTGGTTTCTGCCTAAGCAGCTCAGTACCTTCAGTCTAGGGTTGCCAGGTTCATGGCCTGAGACTGATCTTGTATCTTTAGGAGAAGAGAAAGTCAGCCAAGTGCAGGTGTTCATGCAACACTCTAATGAGAAAACCACAAGGTGGAATTCTCCCTTCCCCCTGGACAACTTTTAAAGATACAGAAGACCTCTTGGTTGCCTGGCCCTGCCTCCAAGAGGTCTTCTGTATCTTTAAAAGTTGTGCAGGGGGAAGGGAGAATTCCACCTTGTGGTTTTTCCTATTACAGTGTTGCAAGAACACCTGCACTTGGCTGACTTTCTCTTCTCCTAAAGATACAGGATCAGTCTCAGGCCATGAACTTGGCAACCCTACTTCAGTCTGACCCTGCCCATCCATTGGATTCTTCTAGACAGGAAGGAATGAAGGAGGCCTTCCTGTTTCAGTTTATGCCTTCCTTGCACAACAATGTCCTCCTGAGTTCTGGTGGGTTTCTGTGTCCTTCTGTTGTCCTTTGGTCCTTACTTCTGGCTTGATCCTCAATCCTGCCTCCTGAGTTGTCCTTTCGTTCTGACTTTTGGCTGTGTCCCACGGCTCCTGGCTTCCCAGATGACCTCAGAGATTAAGGAGGGAGAGGTTCTGTTAAGGCTGTACACCTTGCAAATGATTTTTGTTAGGTTGCATCAGCCACAATCTCTGAATGCCACAAGTAATGGTGTATGTGTTTCCCGTCCCACTCTTTTAAGTAAAGTCTGCTGGCCGTTGTGAAAAGCTTCCCTTCTGAAAGCTTTCCCAGCAAGCATCCCCAAATCAATTATTACTAAGAGTGCATCACTAATCGGGTTAGCCCAGGGCTTGGCTGGATCCAACAGAGCAACTTGATTCACTGAATATGACAGGCTGCCTTGACTGGGATCAGATTGTACGTGTGGATGAGCACATGTGCCAGGATATCTGTTGGAAGCGTGCCTGATGCTGGGGCTGCCAGAAAAAAACTGTGCGAGAGGAACCAAAGCGCACAAACCCTGAAAATGAGGCTTGTGGAGTGTGATGTGTGTCCGGTTACTAGAGGGCAGCTTTCCCCGCATCTTTCTCTTGGGCTGAGGAAACACTGTAATTTAAAGCACATTTACCCTCCCTCCTGAGATACAATTCCCAGAACCCTTACAGTTCCCAGGATTCTTTGGGGGAAGCCCTGTGCTTTACAGGTATGGTGTGTACATGACCGTTCACCCTTTCTCTGCTGTCCTCTGCTACCTCCGTGGACCTCTTATGGTTTCAGAAATTGGTCAGGGATGGCATCATTCATGGCTAGGGATGGAAAAATTTGCCAGTTTCGGTTCTCCCAGTTTACAACTATTCCAATCTTTAGTTCCGCAGCAATTTGCTTTTTTTAAAAAAAAATCCTCATGAAAATTCTTTAGCATTTTGGTGCAAATTTATCCTTTTAAACACTTTTTTGTATGCAGTTTTGACTAATGTACACATTTTGTGGAAGCACTTTCTCCTAACACCGTGCATTTTTGTTATGCTGTTTTCACGAAGGTATTCACTTTTATGGACATTTCCCCCTAATATATGCTCTCTCTTTTTTGGCAAACCTTGATTGGAGGACTGCATCGCAAAATTTGGTGGCTTTAGAAGGATGGCTGAGTTTTAATCCCTGTATTGTTTCAGAAAGTGTGAATGTGATAAATCTGGCTTGAGATGAGAACCAAATTGAATTTCTCTACTGTCCTTTTTCATTATCCCTTGCCAGAGATGTGCAGAGGCTCTGGTTAAAACTGGCGCTCTGCATATTATTCTGTAGACCTCCCTGAGGGAAATGCTAGGAAAGAGCATGGGAGATAACACTAGCCCAGTGTTGCCTACACCACTGGATCCCAAACCTTTTTTTCCCCATGGACCACTTGAGAATAGCTGAGAGTAGTGGCAGAACAATTCATGATTTTTTCTGCCTGTTGTAGCAGTTGTAATGGGCTGTGCTCGATGCCGCAGTTTGTGTTGTGGTCGATGCCGCAGTTTGTGTTGTGCTCAATGCTGCATTTTGCCTCTTTTGCTTCTTATATAATATATTTGACTGTACTGCAGTTTGCATTCCGTGGAATGCAATAAAATAAAATAAATAAAAGCAGCAACAAAAATACAATTAAAATCGATATGAATATTGAATGTGGACATCCCACAGACCGCCTGGACGAAGCTCATGGACCACTGTGGTCCACGCACCTCCATTTGGGAACCCCTGGTCTACCCTGACTGGCAGCAGCTCTCCAGAATCTCAGACTGGGAGGGGGGTCTCTCCCAGCACTATGTGGCGATGCCGGGGATTGAACTGCGGACCTTCTGCATGCAAAGCAGATGCTGCAGCGCTAAGCTATGGCCCTTCCCCAGGTCTGCTGGGGTTTTACTTCTGATTCTTACAGAAGGAGATGGGCCCCTCTGCAGAGGTGCAGTTGTAGTTACAGCAAAGTGCAAAATGGAGTGGAGGTGGGCACTGGATGTTCATTCCAGGCTGGGCCTTGGGCTGCCCAGGGTTTGGTGTTGCAGGGGAGAGGCCACTCTTTGAAGGCATGCCAGAGAAGACAGTCCTTTATTTGAAGGGCTGCCTGGTCCACGTCTGCTGTAAAGAACCATGGAAAGGAAGAGCAGAGGCCAAGAACTTGCCCATCAACAGATAGCACCTGGACAGCAGATTCCGCAAGCAAGCGCTTATGCCTTGCTCGTGAGCTTCCCATAAGCATCTGGCTGGCCACTGAGAGAACCAGGCTGTTGAACTAGGGCTGTAGCTCAGTGTTCTAGAGTGCCTGTTTTGCATGCAGAAGGTCCTAAATTCAATCTCTGGCATCTCCAGGTTGGGCTGGGAAAGACTCCTGCCTGGAACACTGCAGAGCTGCTGCCAGTCAGAGTAGCCAATACTGGCCTAGATGGACCAGTGGTCTGACTCAGTAGTAGTAGTAGTATAGTTTATTTATATACTACCTTTTGGCCACAAGGCCCCCAACGCTGTGAGTATAAGGCAGTTTCCTATGTTAGGCTTCAATTCGATACACACTTTCCTGGGAGTAAGTCCCATTAAACCCAATGGAGCTTACTTCTGAGTAGACATGTATTGGATTGCAGCCTTAGAAAGGTCTTTGATCTGACCCAGCAGGACTCTACTTAGGAACACAGGAAGTTGTTGTGTAGCATTGGTCCATCTTGCTCAATATTGTCTACACTGACTGGCAGCGGCTGTCCAGAGTTTCAGACAGGAGTCTCTCCCAGCTATACCTGGAGTTGCCACATTTAAACTGGGACCTCCTGGATGCAGATTGTCTCAGCTATTTTGTCTCAGAATTATTAGGGTTCAAAACCTAACCAGACACGAGGCTCGCTAGGTGACCGTAGGCCCGTCATTCTCTTTCATTCTAGCCCACCTCACAGGGTGGTTGTTAGGATAAAACAGGGGAGAAAGGACCGTGTGTGTTGCTCTCAGCTCCGTGGAGGAAGAATGGGACCAATTCTGTAAATGAAATCCTGTGGGAAAGCAGTATTCAAGTTCAATATCCATGGGGGGGGGCAAAGAGGGAGAGAAATGCCGAGCAAAGCAAAAAGCACATTGTCTTGTCGGAGCCATAAGCATCAGTACAGCTCATCTGCTTTGCAGGCAGAAGGTCCCAGGTTCAATCCCCAGCATCTCCAGGTAGAGCTGGGAATGTCCCTGCCCTGAAACCCTGGAATGATGCTGCCAATTAATGCAGAGGTAAATGAATCAATGGTCTGTCTCATTATAAGGCAGCTTCCTACGTTCTTCCTGGGTCCCTTGATATTCACTGGAATTAGATCAACTACTCTTTTTTTTGCAGACAAATTGAGATTTCCCCCCCAAAAGTTGTTACTTTAAAAAAACAAAAAATTACCCTTTAGTTGTAGTTGTTGTTGTTTTAAATACTTCTGTAGTGCTGTACAACTAGGAAGAGACAAGTGCTGCCACCCTACCCTTAGGAGTGCTCCTCCAGCGAAAATCAGTAAATATCATTTTGGGCTTCTCGCTCCTGTAAGGCATGTGTCAGTGTTCAACACTTCAGACAAATAGCTAGTGGTCCACTGTGACCGATGGCAGAAGCTGTCTCAGAAACAATAGATGTGCTTGCTTGCGCTTTGCTGCCTTACCCCCCTCTCCCATCCGCCCCAGGAGTAATCATTGCATTTGATTTTGCTCCTGGGATAACTCCAATTTTGATTACTTTGCTCCTTTCATCTGCCTGCTGTAATGATTCCAGTTGTAATTATTCTACATTGCACAGGTCTCTCTGTTCTTGCTAGAAAACTGCATCCCTTTCGGAAGGTAAATATGGAGAAATGTGTGGATTTTGGAGGTGGGGAGGGAAGACAGAGGACCCTTAATAAAATCCACGTACCCTATGCCCTCCCTAATTGTTGCCAAATAATTATTCGATTTTAGAGATTCATATCACACACTTCAATAACAAGTATTGTCAGGGCAGCTAATGAGAACAGTCTTGATTTATCCCCTTTGGGAATGCCTTGTTAACATTTTGTTAGTGTGAATTGGTCGTTCCTGTTGCATTTAAGTTGAGATGGGGGAGAAATTTGATTCAGTTCACATTTGAAGGTGAACTTATCTCATCGGCACTTTTCAAAATGATACGTGAACCAAAGCACAGGCAAATTTGCACTTCTGATAATTTTGCCCTGCACTTCTCCACCCAAGTAATGTGGACAGAAATGCATTTCCTAGGATAAAGTGTGCATAAAAATGAGTATATTTGTGAAAATAACATACGAAAATGCATGATATTAGGGAGAATATGCTTTGCAAAAACATGTATAAGGAAAAAAATATATAGGAATCTGTATATTAGGAGATTGAGGATGTTTTTAGAAGTGTTTGGAACTGATGTGCAAGTGGAAAAATGAGTGAAACCAAAATTGACAGATTTGGCCATCACTTCTCTTCAGGGGTCAGATCTTTCCTCAGAAGTTTAGTCTCTGAAATGCCAAGAGAGCATTGTGTCTCCAGTTCATGGAAATACGTGCACGTGAACACTAAAGCACCTTGTACCAGCTAACATCCCATCTCTCATGCAGCTGGAGACATTGATTTGGAACTGTTTAACAAGTGCTGAAGCCTGGAAAAACATAAAACTGTCCTAGAATAACTCCAGTCAACAACATCAACAAAACTACTACTGTGTCTCCTAAGGATAACAAATCCACTGTAAAAAAAGAATCAGGCTTTTTTGTGGTTTGGAAAAGGGGTGGGAAAATGTATTGAAAAGTGTGAGATGAATAAATGATTAATGGGAGGATGTATAAAAAGCCCGCAAGAGAATATTACTATTTTTTAAACTTTTATTTTATTTATTATTTGATTTATATCCCGCCATTCCTCTGAGTAGGAGCCCACCACGGCGGCAAACAAAAGCACTAAAAACACTTTAAAACATCATAAAACAGATTTTAAAATATATTAAAACAAAACATCTTTAAAAACATTTTTAAAAAGATCGGGATAAACACAGGGTGAATGCTCATTGCTGTATAACCTCCCCATAAACAAATCAGAACAAATCCTCAATAAAGGCTGGAGATTGTCTAACCGCTGTGTAAGGTCATCTGGAGGAATTCTTAGCCCAAAAGATGTGAATCCCTCAGCCCAGCCTAGGTGGGACTGTGGCAAGATGAGAAGGGGATGTTGCAAGCATGTCCTACAAGAAAGTGGGTGTGAAGCTGATCCCAACATTTGTCAGCTATGGATTATTATATGG
Source organism: Rhineura floridana (assembly GCF_030035675.1). Lineage (NCBI taxonomy): Eukaryota > Metazoa > Chordata > Lepidosauria > Squamata > Rhineuridae > Rhineura > Rhineura floridana. Next base: position 14,200,868 of record NC_084487.1, read on the forward strand.
TACCGAAAAAAGACAATACTCTCAAAACTGTTCTTCTCCTCCAACCCTGGAATTCATAATCAATATCAATACATTTGAGGGGAAGTTGTTGATTCAGGATGAAGACTCCAGTTTAACAGCTTTCTTGTCTTGTATCAGATAAACAACGTTTCAGAAGCCTGGACAGGAAAGTGTCCTTGTATGAGAACAGTATGCCTTCCAGCATGCTGCATTTGGTGGGGCACTTGTGGCTCTTCGTAATCTGTTGAAGTCCTGTCACGATATGAAGAAGATTTAGAGGCCTGTATGTACTTTAGGTATTCATCATTGTTGATTGGCACTAGTGGCAGCCACTGATATTTTTAGAGGAGAGGAGATAGCAATTTCTCTCTCTCTCTCAGGTACGGAACATTACCTGATCCCATTACTCAAACCCACTCAGAATGCAAAACTGACAGTTCAAGTTGATACAAAAGAAGCTGAAGAGTGAGTTGAAAAAGCGGAAACAAATATGCAAAAGGTGGAGGAATACAGGTGGAAGGGAAATCTATTTGCAGGGCAGTTGTGGCTCCCCATCTTTGGAACTCTCTCCCCAGGGAGGCTTGTCTAATGCTCCCACTTACAGCCTTTCAGTGCCAACCCTTCTTACTTTCTTTGGCTGTAATATTTTATGCCACTTCTCCCCCACTTTTTTTAGTCCTATGACATGTTTATATCGCTTATATAATTCTTGTTTTTGTACCTTAACTGAATTCTTGTTACAGTTATTCTTTCCTTTGTCCATCTGGCTGAAGTTAATAGGAAGGAAGGGCTCTCTCCTTCATTCAAAACTGCAGGAATTTAGTTAGCAAACCTAGAAAGACACAGACTGAAGGGTGGACATAGATTAGTGTTTTTCAACTGATGGATGCATGTCTCCGGGGGGGGGATGTATGAAGATCTCAGGGGGGTGAGTGTTTCCCAAAAATATGTGCAATATATTTTATATAGAATTTGAATAAATACACTTTTTAAAAAATATGAGAACTTTGATTCATATTTATTATCAGTTGCGTAGTGGCAAATTCAGAAGAGCAGGGTCCCTTCATGTTAGTCACAGCCACGCCAGGCCCCCCTTTTTTGCTGCTGGGTTGAGAATGAGATCCTTGTTAATGCCTTTTCCCACAGTAATAGAAATCCCTAGGAATCAATAAGCATGAAAGGGAAGACTGTTACCTACTGAGAAGAGTCTTCTCATTGGCTGACTCACCTCCTTTCACTCCTGATTGGCTCCAATCAGCAGGAAAGGACAAGGAAGCATGTTAGAAGACTCTTCTCAGTGGCTAACACACTCTGCTTTCATGCAGATTGACTCATAGGATGCTGGAGACATAGGGACCCTGCTCCCCCAAAAAGTAAGGGATCTAAGACCCCCTGAGTCCCCACAGAACAACACTCCTGTTTATTAAGTCCAAAATATTATTTATAATTAAAAATCACAGTATTTCAATCCTTTTGAAAATTAAAATAAAACAATTAGAGGAGCCAGGTTTACAGGGGATGTGGGATTTTCATGTTAGCTAAAAAGGGGTATGGGTTAAAAAAAAAAAGGTTGAGAAACACTGATATAGATGTAGAAAATAAATGACAAAGTAACAAAAGCAACCCCAAAAAGGGGGTGGTTGCCTTCCGTGGTTGGTGCATGTCCTATGTGCATAAGCCCTGATTCACATTAACGGTTCCTCATCTGGCCTTCATTCACCATCATGCTGTGTTTTTTCCTGAGTAAAATGGACAATTGCAGAAGTGCAAGGAAGTTGTTTTGCAAACATCTGTAGCCACTGAGTTGTTATTATTCCTTCAAGGAAAGTCCATTTAGTTTAATGCTCGTTTGAATGTCATCTGTTTAAGACCTCCGCACCCTAATGATCTTTCAAAGACATTCTGGGGTGTCAAGGCAGTCAGCCGTCTGCAATTTCCTTTGACAGTAAGTGCTTGAGACCTTGCCAAAATTGTTCCCTTTCATACCCATTGTTGAATCGCTTGCTATTTTGATGTAGTGCTCTTTGACAACTTATCTAGACACCAGAGTGATGCCATGCACTTCCTTCTTTTTTTTTCTTTTTGCCATTAGAAAGAACAAAATTAATTTGAAATAGTTTAATTTGAAATAGTTCATACTGTTTTGAATTGGGTGGCAATGAAGAGTAAAGTAGACAGTAGGGGTTACTGATCAGACTGTCATATGGGCATTCTTGATGTCACACTGTTCACTTAGCCATGATTATAGGCAGCCAAGTAATTGGTTTGCAGTCCTCTCTGTGGGCTCTTGTCCATACTTGAATTTCTATATGATATTCCATGACACCCTGTGAGTAGTTGTCTTTTGTGGTGATAAGATGGGAGGGGGCTCAGGAGCACAGCATATGGTTTGCATATCAAAGGACACTGATTTTAATCCCCAGCAGTTCCATTTAAAAAGATTTCAGTTGGCCAGGCTAAGAGAGTCCTTCTGTCTGAGACATTGGCCAATCAGAATAGACTAGGTGTAGCTAACATGGTACCCTCCAGATCAGGGCAACCGACAGATAAATAGAAAGGGTCCATTTTGATTTTGGGGGGCAGAGCCAGCAGGGGGCCCAGACTCATCGCTTTCATTTTTTTTAAAAGAAGCTTCTAAGTAGAACAAAACTTAGACACCCCTACACACATGCAGGTTCAGTAAAATCAGCTTGCCTGCTGCTCCAAGTCCCACCCCTTCAGGTTTGTAGCCAATGAGTAAGTCAGTGCTGTGATTCAATCAACCAGGAATTAAAAGCTGTCCCTGTTTTTCCCTTTCTGGCTAGCATCTATCTCTTTGCAATCTCCATTTGAGATCAAGTACTCCTTATGAGTTATTTTTGCGGATTCTAAATGTAAATGTACTGCCTTCAAGTCGATTCCGACTTATGGCGTCCCTGTGAATAGGGTTTGCATGAGGCTGAGAGGCAGTGACTGGCCCAAAGTCACTCAGTGAGCTTCATAGCTATGTGAGGATTCGAACCGTGGTCTTCCAGGTCGTAGTCCAACACCTTAACCACTACACCACACAAAACCAATAGCAAATGCGAAACTGAACACTTCGCAAAGAGGCTTACGACCTAAATTCCAGGCACGTGTTAAAGAATTTACTGTATAATTTGCTTACAGTATAATGGTATATGTGTCTACTCAGAAGTAAGTTTCTTTGTGTTTAATGGGGCAGGGAAGGTTTGCGGTGAGAGGGCCCTTTATGCACAGCAACTTGGAATACAGTTGGGAACATCTAACCACACCGTAATCATGCCAGATGGATTGAAGCCTGGAGGCGTATTAATGGGGGGGGGGGTTAGAATACAACATGTTCCTTTATGAAGATGCATCATTTGGTTTTAAGGAAGCCATGTTTGATGCCGGTAATACAAGCATTCGGCCCGCTTTTGCAGCTGTTTTATACCTGTATCTTCTTAGACAGCCAGTGTGGTATAGTGGTTAAGGTGCTGGACTACGACCTGGAAGACCAGGGTTCAAATCCCCACACAGCTATGAAGCTCACTGGGTGACCTTTGGGCAGTCACTGCCTCTTAGCCTCAGAGGAAGGCAATGGTAAACCCCCTCTGAATACCTCTTACCACGAAAGCCCTATTCATAGGGTTGCCATAAGGCAGAATCGACTTGAAGGCAGTCCGTTTCATTTCTGTATTCTACTCGCAACAGCCATGTGAGGTAGGCTTGGCTGACAGCTAATGACTGGACCAAGTCAGGAAGTGAACAAAACAATGATGAGCTGAGTGAGTTTAAAATGTGAAACTATACATGTACAAGGCAGCCAAACTTTGTTTGTTGTAAATGGGAGTCGATTACAGCAATCAAAGTGTGGAAGATGGCGACAGGACGACGCCTGCTTTCCTGGCTTTGTGTGTGTGTGTTTTGGTGTCTCATCACCTCTTTTTGGCCCGCGCTATACTGCAAATCATGCAGTTGCAGATGCTAATTTGTAATATATATCAAGTTGTCCAAATGTTTTCTTGCTGTTGTTTTTACAGCAGGGAGCAGTGGAGTGGAGAGAAATGTTCCCTGGTGGAGGGGAAACACGGGGATCTTTGGGGATGGGTTGCTGCTGCTGGGATAAACACTTAGATGTTTATTGTTGTTGTTCAAAGAGGTTCAGAAAAGGACAACCAAACCAAGCAATGGAGCGACTCCCCTATAAGGAAAGGCTGCATCATTTGGGGCTTTTTAGGTTAGAGATAAGGTGAGGAAGAGGCAACATGATAAAAGTGTATACAATTATGCATGGCGTGGAGGGAGTAGATAGAGAAAAGCTTTTCTCCCTCTCATAACACTAGAACTCGTGGACATTCAATGAAGCTGAAGATTCAGGAGAGAGAAAAGAAAATGCTTATTTATTTATTATTTGCTTTATATCCTGCCTTTCCTCCCAGCAGGAGCCCAGGGCGTCATGGAGGATAAGGCTATCAGTGGCTACTAGCCATCACAGTTATGTTCTCCCTCCACTGACAGAGGCAGAATACTTCCAAATAGCAGCTGCTGGAAACCACAGGAGGGGAGAGTGCTCTTGCACTTAGGTCCTGCTTCCAGGTTTCCCATAGGCATCTGGTTGGCCACTGTGAGAACAGGATGCTGGACTAGATGGGCCTTTTAGGCTGATCCAGCTGGGCTCTTACGTTCTTAAAGAGATCAAGGTGGTATACATGTTTCTCTCCCTTTCCATTTTGTCCTCACAAGAAGCCTGTGAGGTAGGTTAGGCTAAGAGATATCGGGATTGGCCCAAGGGCACCAAGTGAGCTTCATGGCTGAGTGGGGATTTCAAATCCTTTTTGCTCAAAAACGAAAAAGAAACTTGCTGTAGTTATTATTTATTTATTTATTTATTTATTTTATTTTATTTATATACCGCCCTAAGCCCAAGGGCTCTCTGGGCGGTGTACATAACAATAAAACAATCAGAAAATATATAAATACAATAATACAATGGAATCAAACCAAACAGACGTAAACAAAAATCAAAACAGCAGCAAAATACATCAATAAATATTAATAGTACGCATTAAAATGCCTGGGAATATAAAAAGGTTTTCACCAGGCGCCAAAAAGATAGCAGCGTCGGCGCCAGGCGCACCTCATCGGGGTGACCATTCCACAATTCGGGGGCCACAACCGAAAAGGCCCTATTTCTAGTCACCACCCTCCGAGCTTCTCGATGGGATGGTACTCGGAGGAGGGCCTTAGATGTTGAGCGCAGTGTACGGGTAGTTTCATATTGGGAGAGGCGCTCCACCAGGTATTGCGGTCCCATGCCGTGTAAGGCTTTATAGGTCAAAACCAGCACTTTGAATTTAGCCCGGAAACAAATAGGAAGCCAGTGCAGACAGACCAGAACAGGTGTTATATGAGCGGACCTTCTGGTCCGCGTCAACAATCTGGCCGCTGCATTCTGGACTAACTGTAGTTTCCGAACTGTCTTCAAGGGCAGCCCAATTATGAAGTATGAATAAATAACCATGACAAATGAACACGCTGTTTGTTTGCTTTTTAAACTATTTAAATCTTGGATTTATCCAAGCATAAGCATCTGAAAAGAATTGCTGTAAAATGTTACATCACTGTTGACCCGCTGCATCTGAAATACCTTGCCTGGTTTTGCACTGCATGTAGCATTGCTAGCCAAGATCAGCAGATGAAAGACCTACATGTAACATAGCTAATTTTCAGCTCATAAAATTTGAGTTCTTTGCATAGATTAAGGCAGGCAGTGAAGGAGAGCAGGGCTCTCGTGCCTTTAACAGCTATGTGGCAGGCAAATATTAAAAGTGTAAGCCTCTTCTGGTATGGGACGAAGATTATGGGGGAAGCGTCACTTCTTGATATTCTGTCTTTTGGGTGTGACTGATGTATTTTTGGGTGGTCCTCCCCCACCTGCAAAAGAGGGTAAAAATTTGCATATGACATAAAGTGTGTGCCAATTTATGTCTTCTTTTGTGAGTGCAGCAGGGGGTTCAATCCACACAGAGTACAGTAGGGCCCCACTTTTTGGTGGCCCTCTTTTTGGCGTTCCGCTAGTATGGTGGCTTTCAATTAGAGTAAGGCCCCTCATACAGCACTTGTTCCGCTTTTATGGCATTTTTTGGGTGTCAGGTGCCATTCTATTGAATGAGTTCTGCTTTTCGGCAGGTTTTGCTTTTAGGCGGGGGTCTGGAATGTAACCCACCGTACGAGTGGGGCCCTACTGTATACAGGGCCCAGAAAATCCTGTTGGCACCCCTGCTCCTGATGTTCATGATAATTATGATTATTTATTAATTTATAGAGCATTTACATGCCAAAATGACTTCTAAGCAGTGTTCAAGTATTGTTGTTGTTATCTTTTGTTGTTGTTACCTGTTGTTGCCTTCAAGTCGATTATGACTTATGGCGACCCTATGAATCAGCAACCTCCAATAGCATCTGTTGTAAACCACCCTGTTCAGATCTTGTAAGTTCAGGTCTGTGGCTTCCTTTATGGAATCAATCCATCTCTTGTTTGGTCTTCCTCTTTTTTTTACTCCCCTTTCTTTTTTCCAGCATTATTGTCTTTTCTAGTGAATCATGTCTTCCCATTATGTGTCCAAAGTATGACAGCCTCAGTTTCAACATTTTAGCTTCTAATGATAGTTCTGGATTGATTTGTTCTAACACCCAATTATTGGTCTTTTTCGCTGTCCATGGTATCTGCAAAGCTCTCCTCCAACACCACATTTCAAATGAGTTGATTTTTCTCTTACCCAGTTTTTTCACTGTCCAACTTTCACATCCATACATAAAGAATGGGAATACCATGGTCTGAATGATCCTGACTTTAGTGTTCAGTGATACATCTTTGCATTTGAGGACCTTTTCTAGTTCTCTTACAGCTGCCCTCCCCAGTCCTAGCCTTCTTCTAATTTCTTAACTATTGTCTCCATTTTGGTTAATGACTGTGCCAAGATATTGATAATCCTTGACAAGTTCAATGTCCTCGTTGTCAACTTTAAAGTTACATAAATCTTCTGTTGTCCTTACTGTAGTCTTCTTGACGTTCAGCTGTAGTCCTGCTTTTGTGCTTTCCTCTTTAACTTTCAACAGCATTCATTTCAAATCGTTTCTGCTAGTAGTATGGTATCATCTGCATATCTTAAATTATTGATATTTCTCCCTCCAGTTTTCGTACCTCCTTTATTTTGGTCCAATCTCGCTTTCCATATGATATATTCTGCATATAGATTAAACAAGGAGGGTGATAAAATACACCCCTGTCTCACACCTTTTCTGATTGGGAACCAATTGGTTTCTCCATATTCTGTCCTTACAGTAGCCTCTTGTCCAGAGTATAGGTTACACATCAGGACAATCAGATGCTGTGGCACCCCCATTTCTTTTAAAGCATTCCATAGTTTTTCATGATCTACACAATCTAATGCTTTGCTGTAGTCTATAAAACACAGGGTGATTTTCTTCTGAAATTCCTTGCTCCGTTTCATTATCCAACGTATGTTTGCAATATGATCTCTGGTGCCTCTTCCCTTTGTAAATCCAGCTTGGACGTCTGGCATTTCTCGCTCCATAGATGGCGAGAGCCTTTGTTGTAGAATCTTGAGCATTACTTTACTTGCATGGGATATTAAGGCAATAGTTTCATAATTACTGTATTCCCTGAGATCCCCTTTCTTTGGAATTAGGATATATATTGAACGCTTCCAGTCTGTGGGCCATTGTTTTCTTTTCCATATTTCTTGACAGATTTTTGTCAAAATTTGGACAGATTCAATCTCAGTAACTTGTAGCAGTTCTATTGGTGTGCCATCTGTTCCTGGTAATTTGTTTCTTCCAAGTATTTTAAGAGCAGCTTTCACCTCACATTCTAAAATTTCTGGTTCTTCATCATACGGTTCCTCTGTGAATGAATCTGTCATCCTTGCATCTCTTTTATAGAATTCTTCAGTGTATTGCTTCCATCTTCCTTTTATTTCATCTCTGTCAGTCAGTGTGTTCCCCTGTTGATTATTCAACTTCCCTACTCTTGGTTTAAATTTCCCTTTCATTTCTCTAATCTTTTGGAATGGGGCTCTTGTTTTACCTTTTTTGTTGTCCTCTTCTATTTCTATACAATAACTATTGTAATAGTTCTCTTTGTCCCTACGTACTAGTCGCTGTATTATTATTTGGGTTCTGACCATGTTTCTGTCTCCTTTTGCCTTTCCTTTCCTTCTCTCTTTAACCATTTTAAGAGTTCTATCAGTCATCCACTGAGGTCTTTCTCTCTTTTTAACTAGAGGTGTTGTCTTTTTTTTATTCTTCTGTGATCATGTCTCTGACTTCACTCCATAGTTCTTCTGGTTCTCTATCAACTAAGTTTAAAGCCTCAAATCTGTTCCTTATCTGATCTTTATATTCTTCTGGGATGTTATTTAAATTGTATTTTGGCATTATGATTGCTTTGTTGTTCCTCTTTAGCTTCACTCTGATTTTCGATATTACCAGTTCGTGATCTGTACTGCAGTCTGCACCTGGTCTTGTTTTCGCAGAAAGTATGGAACTTTTCCATCTTCTGCTTCCAATTCTATAATCAATTTGATTTCTATATTGACCATTTGGTGATGTCCACATGTACAGTCATCTTTTCGATTTCTCAAAAGATGTGTTTGCAAGAAACAAATTATTGGCTTCACAGAATTCAATAAGTCTTTCTCCTGCTTCATTTCTGTCTCTTAAGCCCCATTTTCCCACAATTCCTAGTTCTTCTCTGTTCCCTACTTTTGCATTCCAGTCCCCCGTGATTATCAGCTCATCTTGTTTTGGTGTGTTATCAATTTGTTCCTGTACTTCTGTGTAAAATCTCTCCAATTCTTCTTCTTCTGTGTTTGCCGTCAGAGCGTAGACTTGGTTATGTTAATAGGTTTCCCATTAAATCTCATTGATATCACTTGCTCAGACCTTGCATTATACCTCCTAATTGCTTTTGCTACATCACTTCTCTCTATTAAAGCAACCCCATTTCTTCTTAATTTCTCATTTCCTGTATAAAATATTTTGTAGTTGCCTGATTGAAAATATCCCATTCCCGTCCATTTTAATTCACTCACGCCAAGTATTGGAATGTTTATGTGTTCCATTTCTTGCTTGATAATTTCTAACTTTCCCTGGTTCATGCTTCTCACATTCCATGTTCCTATTGTGGACTCTTCTTTTGCATCTGTGCACATCAGCCTCTGGGCTTCCATTCAGCTTTGACCCAGTGGCGTCATTAGTCACAGTGCTACTCGTACTTGCCCATTGTTCTTCCCCAGTAGCTCATTGAGTGCCTTCTGACCTGGGGGTCTCATCTTCCAGCACTATCTTGTGTTGCATTTTGGATACTCTGTTCATAGGGTTTTCGTGGTAAGAGGTATTCAGAGGTGGTTTACCATTGCATTCCTCTGAGTCTGGATGCACACCTCTAGGATGCACTCCTTAACGTGGTGAGAGGGTTTGAGAGTGTCGAAGAAGCTGAGAACATTGCTGTCAGGAGTCTAGACCAAGCAGCTAGACTCCTAGCAGCGTCACTCAAGGCAGAATGGACAAAGCTGAGGCAACAGACTGATTCTATACTTGCAACTTAATTATAAAATCCATACATAAATTAAAATGCACAATAAAACAATTTCATCAAAGCATTAAAAACGTCTATAATTTTTGAAAAATACAATAAAACAAGTTAGTTAAGAAGCACAACAAAACAGTGAAAAAAGCAATTAAAACAATTAAATCACAAGTTCAGAGGAATGCTTGCTTAAACAGGGGTGTCTTCAAGAGCCGGCAGAATGCCGTTACTGATGAGGACTCTCATATTTCAGCAGGGAGTACATTCTACAACACTGGGGCCACCAGTGAAAAAGCCTGCCTCCATGTTATCACAAGCTGATAATTATCAAAGCATTGTTCAACTCCAGATGTTGTCCAGTTTCAACAAATAAGTCAAAAATATGTGGTTGGGATGATCTGGTTTTGGGTGGAAGGGAGTGTAATGTATTGGCCCTCCAGGCTTGCCATACCAGGAACTGCTGAGTCAGCCCCAGGCTGTGGCAATTTCAGTTCCAGGCCTGCCTACAAGCAGTGCCATGCTGTGGGCCTTGTTCTCTGTAAATAATTAGTTATATACTAGTAAAGTTCTTGTTATTGTTAGATCCTCTGTGTGGCCTCTTCCTTCATGATACTTTTCAGGGAGTTCATCGCTTAGGGTTATTTTGTACACCACCAAACCTCAGATTTCCCCCCAGACCTGCCTATTCCTCTCACATGCATAGGGGGTGTCATTTGAGCAACGTAAGTAACATCGCTCATAGCTTGAACTCTGCAGAGAGAATGAATGAGCATATAGGTGAGGAACACAGTCAGATGGAGGCGGCATACACACCATACATTTAAAGCACATGAATTCCCCCCCAAGATCCCAAGGACTGTAGTTTGTTAAGGGTGCTGGGAATTGTAGGTCTGAGAGGCATGAACTACAGTCCCCAGAATTCTTTGCGGGAAGCCATGTGCTTTAAACGTATGGTGTGTATAGGGTTGCCATATTCCAGTTCCACAAATCCGGGCAGGTTAATTTGCATATTATGTAAAGTATTTGCATATTATGCAAATATCTGCATATTATTTGCATATTATGCAAATATCTGCATATTAATATTTGGATTGTCCAGTTGTTTTGTTTTTGTGCCTAGGAATTACCACCAAAAGCTGGGGAAAGATGTGAGAAATCTTTTTTTTAAAAGCAACATTTTTAGCCTTAAATGCCTAGACTCTAGTTTCCAACACTATGGAGTATTTATTGATTGATTAAGAGAATTTATATCCTGCCCTTTTGCTGTTAAAAACAGAGCTCAGCACACCTTACAAATATAATAAAAACAATAAAAATACACAATCAATATAAAAACATAATAAAAACACAAAATAGCAACAAACATAAAGTAAGTCAGGGCAGCAGTACGGTTAACCATATACAATATATTTCAAAGATGTGGTGGGTGGAGAAAACAAGAAGCCAAAATGTTAGGAAAAGGAGTCTTTCACACCACATGCTCAGTTCTAAATACTGTTGCAGCAAGCTTTACAAGTTCCTCCAGTATTCCACTGGTGCAGGCACTCAGACATTCAAAGTATCTGTATGTTTCTTATGTTTTATAAAAGCAGAGCTTTGCTTAACTCAAAATTTCTTCTCCCTTTGATCAACCACATCTACACAGGTTCCACCTCCATACTCAAAATGAAACTGGGCCTGGAAGTGTACAACAACCCCACACATACCTTGCTAATTAGATTACCAATGCCACGATGTCTGTCTTATCGACTACTCTCCTGCTCCCCCCCCCCGGGCATTATGAAAGACCCAGTCCTGGGCTCAGAAAGAAAATAAATATCTGGTCCTCTTCAAAGTATTGATAAGCCTCTTGTTTTAATTGAAATAATAATTATAAATTCTTGCTCTTATCACTAATGGGAGTTAATTATCTTGCATATGCTGCTGTTGCTTCTATGGCTGTAACGGAGTGAGGTTAAAGATAAGTGAAATGCAAATAGGAAAAAAAAACACAGAAGGCAGTAACGCTTTCCTAAATGTAATACCATACCAACCACAACAAGATTCCTATGAGTAAGGCACAAAACTAAGCATCTCACAACCAGTCAGGATTCCTAACCAAAAACCAAAAATATGATAAATGAAGAAATATTTATATAAGCATGACTATCAAATATATTTATTATTTACACAAACTGTAAAGATATTTATAGTGCAATCCTAGGTTTATTTATTCAGAAGCAGGTCCCAGTGTATTCTGTGGGGCTTACTCAAACAGGGACAGAAATGCAACCTCAAGTGATAAGCAACTTCATTCACACAACCCAAAATTCCTAATCATGCCATTTTACGCTGTTTTGCAACTGTTTATACTTGTTTTTATGGTTATTGGATTTTAAATGGCTTTATTTCTTGTTGTGAGCTGCCTTGGTTTTCAACCCTACCTCACAGGGGTGTTGGAAAGACTCCATACACACACACTGCAGATGTATAAATACATACAGCCCATATAATAGTTTATTGTCAAACCAGTTGGTCATTGCAGAAAAATCAGTATTAGTTTTTAAAAAATCAGTATTACTTTCCTACAGAATAAAAACTGTAATACCTAAGTAAGCCCTGCCTACTTGCTTTAAAATAGGACTGGAGAAGGGGGCAGAAAGAGTTAGAACACAAACACAATTCTTTTTTACATTCACTCCAAAGTCCCATTGATTTTGAGCACATTCATAACCATGTCTACTCAAAAGTAAGTCCTATTGAATTCAATGGGATTTACTCTGGGCATATGGGATTAGCATTGCTTTTACAAAAAGCAAGCATTGGGAAGGTTTTCAAAACACTGCCCAAGATCTGACTCCTGCACAAAAGAGGGAAAAAAACTGAAATGTATATACTTACCCAATTTATGAGATTTTCAGATAAACGGGGGGGGGGGGGCACCATTTTGTTTTCTAGACACTGCCTCAGGTCAATGAAACTGAAACAATCCTGGCTTCTCTGATTGGCTGCAATGCTGAACGGGCGGGGTTAAAGCTAGAAAGTGCTATAGTACAGTACTGTTTAAAGAAAGATTTAACAGTCGGGGGGGCGGCTGACGTTTTTATGCATATCTCGAGAACTGGACCACCTAGAAACTTAATTTTTTAAAAAAATTAAAGCTGAGAATCCAGGCCACTTAAGGGGCTAGCCGGGCGCCGGGTGGCATGCATAGAATCCGGGTAAAACCCGGCTAACCGGGCAATATGGCAACCCTAGGTGTGTACGCCGCCTGAGAGATGAGTGATTAGCACAGGATTAGCTATGGCTCAGATTTATTTTCTTTTTGGAATTTTACTTGCTTTCGTTCAACTATTGAGAATCAGAAATCCTTGCCGGTCTTCTGCAGATCACTCAGAAAGCCACCAATAAGTCCCAGTCTTTACACCCCTGGGTGACAAAAAAACCCAGAAATTGTATTGAGCACACAAAGATTCTTTGGGAATGGATGCCCTGGGAACATAGGAAACTCTGTGATATTGAGTCAGACCACTGATCCATCTAGCTTAGTATTGTCTACTCTGACTGGCCGCAGCTCTCCAGAGTTTCAGACTCGTGCTTTTCCCAGTCGTACCTGGTTATTCCAAGGACTGAACCCTGAAGGTAGAATGTTTGAAAAACAGTTTCAAAAAGATATGCATTTTGGTTGTTGCATTTCTTGAGTCAAGGACTAAAGACAAGATTTGTTGGTTGAGCTTTGTTTTTGTTTTGCTTTGGTTTGGTTTTGAAAACGTAACAAAATAAAGAAAGTGTGCCTCTCTGGAGAATGCTCCTATTGAACACTACTAATACCGACCTTAGGCAAAGCAATCCTCACCTTCTAAAGCCTTGAGGCTCACAATAAATCATATTCATCTTAGCTCCTGGTTCTGATCTTGTACAAGTGAACTCGTGCATGCACAACATGATAGGCCATGTCACGCCTCAGAGCCTTTTTCAGCGCTGTCATCCCGTACATTTTTTATAAGCTGGCGAGTACAACTCTGCCTCAAAAGGTATCCCATTTTTAATGGCTGTGCAAAAAATGACAGGGGGAAAAAAGGGATTCTTAACATGTCTAGGAAAAAAGGGGGGTTATGGTGCTTTCACGTGTCTTAAGCTCATTGTTTTCTTTTCCATCCCCTCCCCTTGAAAGATATTGTGACCCTGGGGTCCTACTGGGAGGAAGGACGGGATATAAATTTAATTACTGGATGGATGGATGGATGGATGGATGGATGGATGGATGGATGGATTATCCGCTTCCCCCTCCTTTTTTTTTTTTTTGCTGCCCTGGTTTCAGGAATGAGAGGAATCAATTCATTTTCAGTCCCAGTTACTGAATAGACATACTGACATTCATGGGGGATAAGGCTGTCCATGGCTAACTAACCTGATGGATATGCTCTACCTCCGCCGTCAGGGGGAGTATGCTTCTGAATACCGGTTGCTGGGAACTGTAGGAGGGGAGAGTGCTCTTGCGCTCGGTTCCTGCTTGTGGGGTTCCCATGGGCATCTGGTTGGCCACTCTGAGAACAGGATGCTGGACTAGATGGGCCACTGGCCTGATGCCACAGAGTACTTCTTACATTCTTAGGTAATGTTATCAAAATGAAGAGTTGTCGCTTCAGCCATCTTTACCACTGGTCTTTGACAATATGTTTCCATTGTGACTATAATGCAGAGGACATGAAGTATAACTAAGTGCTAGAGCACATGGGGTTTATGGAGAAAGTTCTGTGTTCCAACTCTACCATGTGTTAGAACTGGGTGAGGAACAGACTCCAGCTCCCATTAGCCCCAGCTGGCATGGTTAGGGATGATGGGAGTTGTCGTCCACCAACACTGGGAGGGCCACAAGTCCCGCATCCTTCCTGACACCCCTGCCTGAACACTAGAAGGAACAACTGTCTTACTCAGTCTTATCTTTTATGCATATATGTAATGTAGTTGCCCCCATGAATGGTTTGGTGTCCTGCCATTATAGGCTGCTTTCTCGCGCGCAGCAGCTCTTTGGTTGCCTTGATGAATGAATTCATTATATTCATTGCATTTTTTAAAACCTACAAAGCAAGTTCTCCAGGCATCTTATCTGAAATAAAAATAAACGCTCAGCAAAAGCAATATCAAAACAGTTGAACCGGCAGTCGAATTACATTAGCCGCAGCCACAGCAGGAGCCCAGTAGCTATTTTATGCTAAAATAATGATCTCTGGAAGGTCCTCGGTGATCTAGTCTGGTGGGCGACTGTAGACAGAGTATTCCACAGAGCGGGCACCGGTACAGAGAGGACCATTCAGCCACTCTTCCCCCACCAGACAGGAGGGTCTTCTCTCTAAATTGCTATAATAATTCCAGATAAAATGACCGTTCAGCTTCCCTTGAAATTCCTCAGCTAATTCTCTTGAGACCCCAGGGCTTTCTGGTCACAGACCAAATGTTCTACCTCTGAGCAGCGGCGGCTGGTGCCCGCTGGGACTGGTGGGGCAGAAGGCAGGGAGGTCAACAGTAAGTGGAGCCAGAGCCAATGACGGAAAGAGCCCATCTTCCTCCCTGCTAGGTTATACAAAGGCAACACTGAGCCTAAGGAGGAGGAAACTGGCAGCTCCCACCCCAAGGGCTGGTTGTAAGAAAGAAGGCAAGCAGGTGAAGGCTGGCTGAGGGCAAGCTGAAGGTGTCGGGGCCCTGACCCATTCATTGTAATGGACCATTTTCTACTGGCTCTGAGTGAATCCATGTGAGGTCCTGAGTTTTACTCTGAATTTTCAAGAAGCTGTCCTTAGTTCAGACTAAAACCCGGAGCAGATTCCACTGCCCCACTGACATGGAACCACCTGCTGGCAATACGTCTGCTCCTATATCACAAACTCTCCCTGCTTTAGAAAATTGAAGAGCAAGTTGGCCTTTCTGAATGGCCGTCCATATTTTGATTCCGTTCCCTTCCCTCCCTTTACTGCCGGCATGATTTCTGTCAGCCAAACCTCTGGGCGGCGGCCGCCTCCCAGTTCTGGTTGAATATCCTTGCTTCCGTCAAGGTCCTTGGTGTGCTTTGATGTGGGCAGCATAAAGAGGTTCAGCAATATTTGTTCAGCTGCTTCATGGTAGCACTGCTTTTGTATGTGCACCCTGTGCAATGTCCTTGAAACAAGGGGAGGTAACGGGCAGCAACAGGGGTCAAGCTTGGCTGACTACATGGGTAGCAAGGGTGTTCTTAATGTCTGCGCCTACCGTGTCACATTGTTGGGGTAGCAACAAATACAGTCAGAGAAGTCTCCAATGACGCTCTGCCTGTCCATTTACTGCTTGATGCTGTAGTCCTCTGCAAGCAAACACAAGATTTGTTGTGGGCAATATGGTTCCCCTGTCTTCTCATGCTGTGGCTAGCCATCATGGTGTCCTCTACATGTTGTGGGACTATAGCTCCCATCAGTCCCAGCCAGCATGGCCTATGGCTGGGGATGATGGGAGCGGTAGTCCAACAACATCTAGATAGTACTGTCAGTGGTGTAGTGGCTAATTCATAACTGCAAGGTCCCTTCATTATAGTCACACCCACGCCCCCTCACAGCCACACCCCCTTCTAAAAGTATACAACCTCTAAGATTATAGAATAATCTGGCTAGGCTTGAATACTGCTTTCTGCTTCTCTATCCTTCTTAATGTCTTCTCACACAACAAGAGGCATCCCTAGCATCTAATCAGCATGAAAGAGAAGTGTGTTAGCTACTGAGAAGAGTCTTCTCAGTGGTTGACTTACCTCCTTTCATTCTGACGTGCCCCCTTTCATTCTCCAATCAGCAGGAAAGGACAAGGAAGCATGCCAGAAGACCCTTTTCCGTGACCAACACACTCCCCTTTCATGCTGATTGGCTCACAGGATGCTGGAGACATAGGGACCCTACTAGGACCAGGCTCCCCAAAAGGTAAGGGGTCTAAGACCCCCTGAGACCCTGGACAGCTACACCCCTGACTATCCCTGGTTATCATTGTCTTGCAGTGTCTCTTTGTGGCCTCAGGAAAATGTCTATCCCAACCCTGATGGCAGAGATTCTTTTGTACTATGCATACCAGAGATTGAACCCAGAGCTTTCAGCAGACAGTGCATATGCTCTGCTACTGAGCTGTAGTTCCAACCCCGAAAAAAACAATGTCTTTATGTCAAGTCAGCATTGACTACAGCAGCACTGACTACACCAAGGGTTGCCACTGTGGTGCCCTCCCGCTGCTGTTGGATCACAACTCCCATCAACCTCAGGCAGCATGTCCAATAACGAGGGATAATGGGAGTTGTAGTCCAACAACAACAGGAGGGCACTAAGTTGGCTACCCAGACTCCATTGACTGGCAATGGTTCTCCAAGGTTCCAGACCAGAGGTCTCTCCTAGCTGTACCTGGAGATGCTGGGGATTGAACCTAGGACCTTCTGCATGCAAAGCAGATGCTCTGCAGCCTTAGTGCAACAGCACAGTGAAACCATTTAGCAAATGGGTTGGCAGGAAGCTCCTAGTGAACCTTGAAAGAATAGCCGGCTCTGTAAGAGAATCGAGGGATTGGGGTGTTAGTTAAGCAATGACAAGACCCAATGAAATTGTCTTCATGTTATAAATGGTTGAGCCAAAGAAAGGTACCGCTCATTCAAAATCTAATATCCCTAATGCACTCTGACAGCCTTCCACCTTCAAAAAAATATATGAAAGGGGCTTAAATGAAAAGTGGTGTTAAAAGCTCTGAGTGTGCAAGGGAATACAGAGAAGCTTAGCATCAAGTCCGACGGGGGTAGCAAATAGGATCAAAAGACTCCAGGCTGCCAAGGGTTCCTGGCCACCAGCCATTCTGATCACAGTTCAGGCTTTGCCTACCTTGATCAGGAGACTATCCAATTAAGGGCAGGATTGCTCAGCAAGACAATAAGACTTGGAGAATCATAATGGCAGCCACCTACAAGGGCAGGAATCAAAAGCTGCTTTAGAGTCAAACTCCAATCAGGCCAGAGCCACAGCTTGTGGACGTTTCTTTAATATCTCTGGGAAGCACCATTCATGGTCTAAAAGTAGTGCCACATTTGGACCAGGGTAGCAGAGTGAAAAGGATCGAGGTATAATGAAGCGCAAGCAAACAATGGGACGTGCTTTTCCCGGCAGTTCAAAAATTGGATGCTGAATTCTTGTGAAAACTCCAGCTGTTTAATAACAAGGAGCAATGTTGCTGCAGCGGTTCAATTCCTTACAGGGGGGGAAAGAAGATGAGAAGCTAGAAACTCAGCCTTTAGTTCGCGTTGATTAACGGTAAAGGGGACTTTTTTCCAAAAAGCATTTATGTATTTATGGAAAATGTCCATCCCATGTTTCAGCCTACAAGGACTCTTTAAGTTGGCTTGTTGTAAAAAACCAACACGCAGGGGGCAGAAAATGATTAGACCAATTAAATTCCATCTAAAAACAAAACAAAATGCAGCATTTAAAAGCTGCACAGTGATAAAAACAGCATAAGCCAAATTATGCCCAGCAGAAAATGATCTTCACCCATTTCCCAAATATCTCAGTGACCCAGACAAGACAAACTTTCCTCAGTAGGAGATTCCTCAGAGTTGGCACCACCGTGGAGAAGGAATCTTGGACGCTAACCCATGAGATAACAAAAGCTCTATTCAGGAAGTCCACGTGTGGAATCTGCGCATGGAGAGAGCAGATAGCTAGCCTTGCCTCCAACATCCTGGATTGGCAATGGACATCTGCCTAGGGGAAGTCTAGATATGAACAGCTGCTGAGACATAGGCCACATCTGTACCCTATTATACCATTTTAACAGCCATGGCTTCCCCCAAAAAGAATCCTGGGAAGTGTTGGGTGTTGAAAACCGTTAGGAGACCCCAGTTTTCCTTGCAGAGCTACAGTTCTCAGAGTGGTTTAGCAGTCTTTCATTCTACCCAGTAAACTTTGGGAATTGCAGCTCTGTGAGGGGAATAGGGGTTTCCTAACACCTCTCAGCACCCTTAACAAACTAAATGGAACCATGGCTGCTACATTTTGGACCAGTTGAAATTTCTGAATCATATTCAAGCACAGATTATTCCACTGCCTCCTTCTCTATGCATAAGTTCTATGCATGAATACCCAAATAAGGCTACACACAATGGAAAATGACTTACTGAGGTTCTCCTTTGAGTTTTGCTATTAGTAGCAATGCATCTTACTGCATTTTTCAGCAATAATGTTTTATGGCCAGATGCCTTATAGCAGCATCACTCGAGTCACCCCTTGCACCGCCTCCAGAGGAAGAGGAACGGAAGGCTCAACTAGGGATTTTACTGCAGCTTCACAGCATCGGATGTGTTTGCGAGTGTATGTGTGGGCCTATACATAATACAAAAATATATATTCAGGCAGGAGTTGTTGCATCATCAGCTTATGAACACAGAAGTTTGAGGTAGGCCCGAAATGCAAGTTAGGAGATAGCCAAAATATGTGCCAGTATAAACTTCCACCCTGGATCTTCCAGGAAAGCTTTGTAAGCATTAAATTGTAGTTGGTTCACCACAGGGGTGCCTTGGTGTTCTGCTGTTCTCACAACACAATGCCCAAAAGCCAACCTCACAAACTTAGGCCTGGTCTTTTACACATGCAAGAGAATGCGGTCGTACAATTCTGAACTCAGTCACTTCTAGGGATGTCAGAGAATTTTGGCAAAAACAGATATAGGAACGGAAATTGCCGATGTTCATTTAGCTTGTCCCACGTCCAGAACAGAAATCAATCCATGGGATACAATCGGTCATCACTGTTGATGTTGCTTTCGGTCCACCGACAGTACATAACTGATTACACTTTCCCCTATTTGCATTGTGTTTCCTTTGCATTGAAGTGAATGGGGTGGAATAATAATCACAACTGTGATTTGCATCATAAATTATCTAAATTACATAAATTCATCACAGGAGATGGCAGGACAAATAATGTAGTTTTTGGCGGAAGAAGAACTGCAAAGGAACAGAAACTGTGCTGCATGCAATAAATATCATGTGGAATGGAAAATAATGCCTTTTTACATAACTAGCACAGGCGGAAAATGGCATCTGGGTCAAAAAACAAAAACAACCTCCTGCTATATATATGTGGGAACAGGTTTGTCTACTCTCAGGAGGGCTCTACCATTTCCTCCTCACTTCATCTTGCAGCAGATGCACATCTGCTCCTTTACATTTTTAATCTCAGAAAAGGTTTCTAGACCAAAAATAAAAAATGAAAGGTTCAAATGCTGTATTAGCCTTTCCTTGCTGGAGCACCTTTCTTATGAGAAAAGGTCAATGCGTGTGGAGATTCCTTTAAGGAACAGGAGACAACAAAAGAGGAACATGGAGGTTTAGAAGTGAATGGAGAGAAAGAGAGAGAGAGACTTTTATTCCTCTCTCATTAATACTTGAATGAAGTTGATTGTGTAGGAAATAAACTATTTCTGCACAGAATAATATCAGTATCTGTAATGGATTTGAATTATTTTATAAGTGTATTGCTGTTGTTTTAAATTGTTTTCATATATACACACACACACACTTTCAAAAAATTGTTGCATATATGCAATGCTTTAGCTGTGTTTATATGTGCAATTGTTCTCAGTGTGTTTTATTGTATTGTAAATTGCTTCAGAATATCTCATGGGAAGTGATTCATCAATAAGAATAAGAATAAAATAGCCTGGTTTAGATATAATGCCAAATTATGGCTTACTCCAGAGCTATCTAGCATAGTATATGCTGCCAGATTGCAACCACCATTGCCCCCAGCCAGTATAGCCAATGGTCGCTATGATGGGAATCACAGTACATCAACATGTAAAGGTCAGCACGTTGTCTAGCCCTGGTAGTCTTCTGAACCCTGAGCTTGTGTAATCCCCCTGTACTTTCTCCTGATAGAGCTATGATTCCCAGAGCTCCCTGAGGAAAAGGGCTGACTGTTAAACCACCCTGACAATTGTAGCTCTGTGAAGGGGGTAGGGGTCTCCTAACAACTCTCAGCACCCTTCACAAACTACACTTCCCAGGATTCTTTGGGGGAAGCCATGACTGTTAAAAGTGGAATAATCGTGGAATACATGTACAGTGTGCCATTTTAAGGCATGCAGACGAGTCATATATTGAGTCCTGCCTGCCCATATATTATCCTACCTGCCCATTTTGGAGTCATCTGCATTCACTTGCAATTTCCCAGCAGCATGTTGACTTCATGGAACTTGCACGCTGCTAAATCCTTTGTTACAATATCCTTGTAGAAAAAGGTAGCTGTCTCCATTCCAGTGAGTAATGTGATGATTATTACATTTTTGCATTTTGGCTTCAGCACCGAACGGTTTGAGAAGGTATTAAGAGTTTTCTTAGTAGGATTTACAAATGGGATAAGCCCCTGTATCGTTGCAGTTGAGGAAAATAGCTGATTCCCTCCAGCTACAAGTTTCTCACCACCACCAAACAATCCCATCTAACGTCTCTGTTATTTGTGAAAAGCTTAGCAGGAGTTTAGTTTTGCTGTTAAAAAAAAGGTTTAACTAACATGATATTAAAATTATTTACTCACCATTTATTAAGAATCACTTCCAGCCATTTAAATCAAGCATGGAGAACCTGTGGCCCTTGAGATGTTATAGGACTACAACTCCCATCATCCCTGAGTATTGGCTGTTCTGGATCGGGCTGATGGGAGTTGTAGTTCAACAATATCTGGAATGGACCAGGTTTGAGGAACCGGCTTAGTGAAATGTTTGAAGCAGTCTTCAGTGTAATACATGAAGCCATATGTCTCTTCTGTGATTTGAATTATGTATTGGAGAACCCTTCTACTACTCCTAGGATTTCTTCTTCCTTTATATCACGGATGGGGAACCTGTGTTTCCTTCCAGATATTGTTGAACTACAACTCCCATCATCCCTAGCATTGGTGTTATAGGCCCCACAGAGAGTTCATGGTGGAGTGATCAGGAGGAGGATGACAGCTGGGACCCTGGGGAGGGACCTAGGGGGCAGGAAGGGGTTGAAACAGAGGATGGCTTTGGCAGTTTAGACAGTGACAGATCCGCCCCCTTAGCTCTGGTTATGACTGAAGAAGCGCTGTCTGATAATAAACAGGTCCTGGTGCCACCTCTTAGCCCTGTCTTGTCACTCGAACCACCACTTGCGCCTCTTCCAGAGGATGAGGAATTGAAGGCTCAACCAGAAACTGTGTCAGAGGAGGATCTGGCTCACGTGCCACCACCTCCATCACCAAGGATGCACCAGAAGACATGCAGGCGCAAGCAGATAGCACCAGCTTTTCAACCTCTTCAGAGGAGTGCTTTTCTGCTCGCTTAGTTCCATTCAGAGGCACCCAAACAGAGATCCTACCCCTAGCCTATTTAAAGGGTCTCAAGGGCTGTGTAGAGATGCAGAATCCTGTGTAATCTGTACACTCATCTGTGAAATGCTCTAAGCTGAGATTTCATATTAAACATAATGAGAAAAGCACACCAGTAAGTCTGAGTCTGAATTCAATGGGTTGGGAAGGACAGTTGGCTATGCTGGATGGGAATGAAGGAGTCCAATAACATCTGGAGGGCACCAAGTTGGGGCTGTTCCATATGAACCCTGTCAACAACGGCAGGTCTTTCTTCATCTGTGTGGCCCAAGATTTGGAACAGCCTCCCAAGGGAAGTCTGTCTGGTCCCATTGCTGCCTGCTTGTAGATGAAAACTGAAGTCAGTTTTATTCTGGCAAACTTTTGTGTGGTTCTGTTCAATTTTTTTTTAATGTTATTGCCAGAATTTTGTTTGTTTAGTATCTTTGATTGTTCTGTGGAGTTTAGTGATTTATGTTTTAAACCACAAACATTGATTTTTATACAATTGTAAACTACCTCGAAATTGTATAAGAAGACAGGTTTTAAATGGCAAAAATAAATTGAGTGGAATTACACCCCAATCATAGGATTTCCACCAAAGCTCCACCCTCCTCCTCATGCTTAGGGAGCAAGCTCCTCATCTTCCTCCTCTCCTCATCATGCTTAGGGGGATTAACATGATCACACTATGTATTGCACCCAGAAGTATGTGGCCCTTTGGCCGTCTCTATCCGGCCCTCAGAACCTTCCCTGGGCCACACCTTTATGCTTTTGCTCAGCTGGGTTGTGCCTTTGGTTTTAAATAATGGCCCTTGCTTGTCTGGATGGAGTGTAGAGAGGTGTGGAGGTAGTGTACTGTACAAAGATAACATTTACATTTGTTGCCCATGGTCTCACCCACCTTTGACCTCAGAAGCCGAAAAGGGAATGCAGTCCTCAGGCTGAAAAATGTTTCCCACCCCTGATTTAATTGTCCCCAGTTCTGTTCTGGTCCCAAGGAGGAACCCAGGCAACCATGGAGGGGGACATTGGTTGTTTCAGCACCACGGAGAGCTCTGGGTGAGGAACTTGCGCTGACAAGGACTAGAGTAGAAAGGAGGCCTTTTGAGCCTTTGCCTCCTGTCCATTTCTCCTATGCTCTCCTCCCTTCCTTGGACATCCTGAAAAGCCCATGTGCTAGCTTGATGCTTCTTCACTCCATGCACAGGACAAACTAAGTGGCATACACAATAGGGGTCATTGCTCAACGATAGTCTGCTTTGCATGCAGAAGACCCCAGTTTCAATCCCCAGCATCTCCAGGTAGCTTTTGGAGAGAACCCTGTCTGAAATCCTGTAAGGCCACTGCCAGTCAGTGTAGATAACCCTGAGATAGATGGACCAATGGGTCTGACTCAGTATAAAGCAGCTTCCTGTCTTCTTCCCTCCTGGTACACTCCCTGCACTATTGGCCTGTCAAAGTAGTGTGGGAAGGCACTCGGTTCTTCAGGCCCAGGGGAAGGTGCCCTTGAGAGTGCTGGCTCCAGATCTATGGGCCCTTGTACTGTGAGATCCAGTTCAGCATCCATCTGTCTGCCATCACTGGGTTCATTGGGCCCCAGATCATCAGTACCAGGCTGAAAGGCAGGAACCTGGTTTATTATTGAATCATAGAATAGTAGAGTTGGAAGGGGCCTATAAGGCCATTGAGTCCAACCCCCTGCTCAGTGCAAGAATCCAACTTAAAGCATATCTGACAGGTGGGTGTCCAGCTGCCTCTTGAAGGCCTCCAGTGTTGGCGTGGCCCTGTTTAGTGGCCCTGTAGCCTCTTATTAAGTGTCCTGGCCACTGCTGGATTCTAGGGTCATGACACTGGCCCACGTTATTGTTTGCCACTGGAGGTATGGAAATGTGGCAATGCCACATGTTTCCCTATGTAGACTTTATGCAGAGGGTTTGGGGAGCTCGACGGTGCGGGGGTGAGTGTGCCACACCTCATGATCAGTGTCATGTCAAGTTTCCCCCATATATTTCTAGCTCAGAGGGAATAGCATCATATCTATTTTGTTGGCTTGTTTGTTTTTAAAATGGCATCACCAAACAGCATGGAAGCTACCATAGAAAATCTCATACTAATGAATGTTGACATCAGTAAACAACATAATGTGACAAATGTTCCAGCACTGACATGTATTTCTGAGGGTGAATAGCCTTTGGTTCAGATCCATCATGGGATAGGACGTCACTCTTGCCATCCTCTTCTTGTAATTAGCTGTGATTTAAGAAAGTGGTGAAGATAGACTTCCGGGAAGGGTGACTTCGCTTGTGCCTGCTTTTGAGACGGGCTCCCGCCGCAGAAGAAGCTTATTCAGATATAAATCAGTCAGAACATTTTTTTTTTTGACTGATGAAATTTCTCCCGGGCAGGGAGAAACATAGAGATCAACCTCAAAAGCCTGTTTTTGTTGGGAGGACTGGATTTCATTAATTTATGAGAAAAGGTCCAGCCAGCAATGCCGGACAGACTTCCGAACAAGCTCTATCTGATTAATGCGATACGTTTATCTTTTCTTCAAAGAGAAAACGGACTAACAGGCAAGCACCCTTCTTTCTATTATTTTTTTTATTTGGTTTAAATTATTGCAGCAAAAAGAGATTTGTCAAATGAATCAGCTTTAAAGAACTTCTGGGTGAGCTATAACTCTTCTCTGTTATTCACGAAATTAACAGCTTATCTCTGTTTCTATTGCAAAAAGCTGTCCTGGAAGTGCATTCTAAAGATATAAACAGAAGAGGGATTTCTATTCCGAGGAATATTATATTGTCTGGGACTATTCTCTTTTTGGTCTATTTTATTTTGACGAATCTGCTTCTTCACGACGCCACTAACTGTTTTGATGCTGGGAACTAAATTTGTTTTGTATTCTTGAACATAGAGAGATAAGGCAGGCTGCTCTGTTTATACTGTGATGTCATCAAGCCTGGAATATTAACCCAATTGTTGCTGAAATAAGAAGTGGTTCTTCTTTATTTTTGTTTTGTTTTGTTTTCGTGGTTTTAAAAATGGCAATCAAGAAAGTGGCTGAGAATCTGGAAGTAATTATGTTTAAGAAAATAATGGATGAGATTGAGATAACGAAACAAACCCTGCGACAGGGCAGTAAGGAGCTGAAAATGGAACTGAGCAAAATGACGCAGGAGCTTAAAGAAATAGGGGATCCTGTGAGAGAGGAGAATGAGATCAGAGATGAGAAAAGAAAAAATAAAGGGAAGACACAAGCCCTGGAGATTGGAACAAATGTGGAATTGGAAAAAGATCTGGAGTTTATGGATATTAGAAATAAAATCTACTGTTTGGAATTTAACGTTATCTCTGAAGAAATTAATGAAGATATTAGAGATAAAGTTATCAATGGCTTGGATAATCTTCTGGACTGGAATGATGTGATGGAGCTTGATATAGAGAAAATCTATGGAATTAACTGCAGCCATGTGACAATGGAAAAACTCTCAAGAGATGAGCCAGTGCATTCTGTAAAAAAGAAGAACAGAGATATGACTTTACAACAATATTTCAGCAACTTATTCAGAATTGATGGCAAGAAAATATTTGGGATAGAGGAAATTCCCATCAGACTCTTATTATATGACTATGGCTATGACAGCAAGATTATTATGGAATACTGATAATGGAAGATTGGACACTGAAATTACTGGACTTAACAGGACTATTGAAGATGGAAGATGGAATTAATATGGATAATGGAATAATGGCTATTGAAATTATTGGACCTAACAGATTTTGATGAGATGGATTAATCGATATGTTTATTTGGACTATGGTTATGACAATAAGATTATTATTATTATTGAGATGGATTAATCGACATGTTTATTTGGAGAAAAATTGATAGATATATTTCTTAAAGAATTGAAACCTCTCTTTGACTTTTTGTGGAAAGAATAAAGTAATGTTTATGAGATTTGATGATTAATTAAGATAACTACTGGAGGAAAGTGATTTTATAATATAATTTAAGAGACAGGATTGTTATATATTGTAGACCTATAACTGATTTGATCTGTGACAAATGGGAAGTCAACATTTTATTTTTTTGTTTAATCATTTTTGTTTTGTTTTGTTTTTTGTCTTTGAATGTTTTATGATTTTGTTTTGTATGTTTTATGAAAATTTGAATAAAAATTATTGTAAAAAAAAAAAAAGTGGTGAAGATAAAAAAAAAAAGTAGCCATAATCCAGCAAAGAATGTAAAGGATTGCTCATACTTTATCTTATCCTCCCTTTTATTTTTTTCAGATTTAGTGTCTATATAAAAAGATTTTGAATGCAGTGAACTGAGATGGAGTTTGGAGCATTCATATCCCCCTTCCCCCAGAATATTGATGTAGCAGTAGCTGTTATCCTAAATTCCAGTGTCTGAAGGCATTATAAGTAATTAATTAACCAGCATTATGCAGAGGTTGGCTGTCCTTTTAAATTACTACTAGCGAGCAAAGGAATATTGGATTTCCATACTGGATGAGGGATAAAGCAGCCTTGAAAGCAACAACAAAATGTATTTTTAAAGGTTACCCATATTTGATGGTTGTTGCTCAATTGCCCTCTTTTCACTAGTTGGCTGTAATGTAAATTATTAGGTAATTTTATTTTTCCATTGGTGTCAGTAAATTAACATCCCACAAATGAACATGATGTGGGAGTGAAGAATCTTGCAGTTAACATAAGGAGAGCCTTCTTGTATCAGACCAGAGGCCCATCTAATCCAGCAACTCATTTTCCTCTGTGGCCAACCAGTTGCCTATGGGAAGACCAAAATGAGATAATGAAGGCATTAGCAGGCAACCTAAGGACTGTGTTCTATGTGCCCTTGCCTACTTTCCTCTCTGGCACAAATCCTGCCCTCCCTGTCCTCATTTAGTGTTACAGCCTTCTCACCAAGGTCATATTATTTCCTGCATGCCTCCATTAAAACATTGATTAGAGCAGTTTTCTAATCAGATAATCCTATTTTCTGCGTCCACACTGCGAAAGGTAATCTTTAAATGGTATAAGTGAAAGTTGGCATCTCTGAAAATCCTAGAGGGAAAGAGAAAAAATTCAAAGGGTCAGCCTGAGTACAAAAGCTACATCAGGAGTCACTTGGGGCTACAATGTATTTATTGATGCTAATGAAGTAGAAAGCAGTGCAGCTCGGGGCGTCCTGGGATTTCTGCCAATGTCACAGAGAATGGTGGGGTACAACTCTCAGATCTTTTGAGCCTCTAACGGAGCCAATTTGATAGAAAAAAGTTTCTTTTGCGCAAGGATTGACCAGGTGGAACTGCCTGCAACCCAAACGATGTAAGTTCTGGGAGTCTACCAAAGGGCAACACCTGCTTATTGACTATTTGGAGTGTGTTTGGACTATGGGACTTTCATGGGATAAAATGATGCTGGGACTTTGGTAGAGCCTAACTGGTTGTCCAAGGCTTCAGGTTTTTAATTCTGTGCTGCTGTATTTTACTGATTTATTGATGACTGATTTTATTGATTGCATTTGTATTGTATGCTGTATATTTTTATAGTACATTGTGAGCTGTCCTCTGAAGACTTATGTGATAGAGGGCAGTCTAGAAATCTCATAAATAAATAATAATAAATAAATCTTCTGAGAGGCAGGTTATATCTAATGCAGTATTTAGATGGTTAAAATTACCTACATTTGTTTTGAAAGAGTGTATATTCCTTCTCTTTGTTTGCAAAACGGTTTAGGTTAATACACATTGATCCATAATTGTTATAGGCAGATCAGATCAGCCGTTTTCTTAAAATGAAATCTTGAGTCTACTGCTGTGGCCTTGTTTTCTCCTTTGCCTAATTAATGGGATGTGTTTAAAAGAAAAAGGGGAAAAAAGCTTATTGCAGGTAGATAGAAAACCTTGTTCTTCTTAAGTAAATGTGATAAATGCAGGGATTGGAAGCAAATGTTTGTGAAGGGACCAGCTCCCCCTCCTCTACAGCTATGACACAACATCGGTGTCTGTCTCTGAAAATCCATATTTGTCCATCAGTGTGTGAGAGGGACTTTTTCTCACTAATTTTCTGAAATAGCCAGTGCTTTTTTTTTTTTAGCCAGCTGGCTTTCATGCTTTTAAGTCATCTTGGCCCAATGAGCCAGCAAAGGCACCTTTTGAAAAATTAGAACAATGCAGAGCAAACACAAGGAAATCCACTGGAGGGTTTTTAGGTTGTATAGGGGGATGCCTCTTGATTAAGGCCATTTACTTGAAATGTGAAAGTGCTATTGTACCAAGAATTCAGAATGAGAAGTAATTAAGAACCAAGGCTTCTTCCTCTCTCTACATGTTTATTTTGCTCTCCCTCCCTCTCCCCCTTTCTCTTTTTTTGAAGTCCAAAATGACCCTGGAATACTAGCACTCTTTAGAAAACTCTTTGTGCTAAGTCTGTCTGTGTAAGGGATTCTCTTTCTGGCTTTCTTGAATGTAAAACAGGATCTTGATCAGAACACATGCTAAGGGCTGTTTTGTAGGGTGTAGAAGGGTAAGATGAAATCCATTTTTGAAAGTGTTTGCACAGTTGATTTTGTAATGCATTATTAATGGTAGAATCTGTACTTTGGTTCTCCAGATGTTGCTGGAGTACAGTTCCCATCATCCCTGACCCTTGGCCATGCTGGCTGGAGCTGATGGGGGACCCAAAGGTTGGGAAAGGCTAATATAAACATAATATAAATATAATATAAAAACCTGCTGGTTCAGGCCAAAGGCCCATCTAGTCCAGCATCCTGTTTTCATGCCCATACATATATGCTAGAGAGGTGTGCAACAAAAAATCCTGATCCGTATCAGATCCGCTCTGTGTCATTTCAATTTGTTATTCAGATCCAAGCTTACGGTCATACTACCCTGAACATGCCCAATCTCATCTGATTTCAGAAGCTAAGCAGGATCAGGCCTGGTTTGTACTTCGATGGGAGACTGTCTGGGAATACAGGGTGCCGTATGCTTAGAGGAAGGCAATGGTAAAGCACCTCTGAATGCCTCTTACCATGAAAGCCCTATGAATATATCCAAAAAAGATTCATAGGGTCACCATAACTCGTAATCGACTTGAAGGCATTTAACAACAACAAATTCAGATCCAGATCTGACCTTTCAAATTTGAAGCTCAGTTTTGTCCCCATTGACTGTAGTGAGGAATCTAAAAACAGCTATAACCTATTTTCCTCCCTTTTCACGTGGATGAAATCTGCAGGCAGTCCCTCCAGAGTGGATTAAGCCTGCCAAATTTCAGGCAGATCTATTAACGAGTTTTCATACAAGGAAACTTTATTTTTTTAAAAAGTTTCACACTTTTTAAAATTTTCTGTCAAAATTGGCTAGAATCCATAGGAATGACTGCCCCTCCTCATTGGATGAAGCCTGCCAAATTTCAGATAGAAAAGTGCAGCAGTTGTCCCACAAAGGCAGAATTTACCTTGGGGGGGATCATGTTTCCTCCCCTAGGTTTTTTTTGTGGGGGAGGACCAGTTTGAAAACTGGGTATATGAGGAAGATGCCCCTGAGCAAGAAACCTGTCAAAGTTCAGACAAATAAGTTTAGGGGCTATCGTCCTAGGTGCTTTTACCTTTTGTTATAAAAAACCTGGGAAAGTCACTGTTTTCTCTCACCGCTGGCACTCTCCCTTTCCTGAAAGTACCCTTGATGAAGACAAAAAACAAAAAGACATATGATTTATAGCTGGGGTTTTCTTTTTAGGGAAGAATGATTGGGAAAGAAGCAGGCCACCCTAACATCCTAACTCCATCACTTATTATGGCCTCCCAGGCCAAACTCGGAAGAGAATGCAACCCGTGTGAAGAACAACTCTGTTCAGTCCTCCCCCAAATCAGTGATGAGAGCGCCCTGAGAAAATGATTCACTGTGATTAGAAGCTAGACTTCTCTGTCAAAATGAAAGATTCCCCCGACCTCTGCTCTTAAGCAAGCCACCTTGGTTTCATTTCTCCAAAAGAAAGGGGCAGAAAGTGCATTTAGCTTTTTGGAAAAACTGAGGCAACAGAGCTTGGGGGCTCCCTGATGTACCTCAACACGCCTTGTTAATTTTATAATCTGACTCGGGAACATGAGAACCACCTCGATTTGTCTTATTATTGAGATATATACAGAGCCAATGCACACCCATAATATATGCACCCAGTATATATATATAATTGAGAGTTGTGTAGCATAGTGGTTGAGAGACTGAGCTGTGTATCAGGAAGTCTCCCGTTCATGCTTTGCCTCTGTCACAAGCTCACTGGGTGACCCACTAGAGTTAAGAATATAAGAAGAGCCCTACAGCTGGATTAGGCCACTGTCCCATCTAGTCCAGCATCCTCCTCACAGTGGCCAACCAGATGCCCCAATGGGAAGCCCACAAGCAGGGCCTGAGTTGCCCCCTTGTGCATCACCAAAACAGAGGTTAAGAGAGGGCACAGAGTTCAGTCATTTTTTAATACGCTACTTTATATGTACAGATGCAAGCGTAGAAATCATTACTGTCATTTAAATGGAAATGCATCTCATTATAGTGTGCAAGACTGTGATCAAGTGATCTGGGTATGCCTGCTCAGGCTGCTGTCTAGCTGCTAACAGTTGATGACAAGGACTGGAAAGTTAAAGTCTACCTTAACAAAAAACACACAGTGCTTAAAGAGGAGTTAAGGTGGACATATGAAACACAAAATAAAATATAAACATTTCATGCACATATATTGTCAAACCAACTTAAAATCACTGCTAGCAGTCTGTATGTGGTATTGAATCAATGCCCATATAAGGTAAAATACAAAAAACAGAATGCAGCCATAAAATTCTGCAGATGTAAAAAATCAATGCTTATGCAAGATGAGATACAAAAACAAAGTGCAGCCAGACGCGTTTTGACAAAGAGTCTTCTTCAGTGGCCTTGCAACTTAATAGGCATAATTGATAACATCTGATACACTGGCAGTTCAAAAAGTCAAAATCTCATTTTCTCCTGTTGGTATATTTCTGAAAATAGTAACAAGGTTTCACCAACATTATGGATCCATCCCAAATTGGACTTGGACCAGATAGCCTTTGCAATAGAAGGCAATCCTCTGACAGTATGCTGCACCCTCTAAGCATTGTGTTATTTCTTATATTGCTGCCTAAGGTACTTGCTGGCGAGGGCTTAATATTGGAGATGGGCCATTGACCAGATAAACTATTGGGAGAATACAGCTTGGAATTCTGATGCTTAATGATGTTCTGTAGATGCAGTGCTAGTGTTTGCATTTAGAACTATGTTAATTTTCCCTTTGTTGATCTGTTAGCAACTGGTCAAGCTTTAGTGACTATTATCATGCGTTGATTATGGGAAAGGGCGATAGCTCAGTGGTAGATCATCTGCCTTGCATGCAGAAGATCCCAGGTTCAATCCTAACCCCCAATATCCCCAAGTAGGGCTGGAAAAGACTCCCTGCCTGAAAACCTGGAGAGCTGCTGCCAGTCAGTGTAGACAGTATTGTGCTAGATGAACCAATGCTCTGACTCAGTATAAGGCAGCTTCCTTCATCCCTGTGATGAGCTGTTCCTACATAAAATATCTAATCCTGTTTAGACCAGTTCTCCTCTGAAGAAGAAAACCTTCCTTCTGGCCTTCTCTTCCACTCTGAGTGCAGCCTGGAGGGCTTTGCATTGTCCTTTCACCTCATCCATAGCATCTCTTTTATCTTAGTCAGATCCAACCTTCTGTTCATCCTTCTTCTACAGCTAAGCATTTGATCATCATTTGCACTTGCAAGTTGCTTGCTGTTCAAGTTGTGCTCAAGTTAATAGAGTTGAAGAGTGATATGTATGAAAGTGTGGATTAGATGTGAGTTTTGCCGACTGGATAGACATGCAGCCTAATGTCTGTGGAGACGAGAACAAACAGAAAACAGAGACCTGTTTTCTGTAAAGCAGGACACATGGCCACCCTAATGACCTTAGACAAAGCATTCTCTTCCTTAGCCTCGTCTCCCCATTTGCAGTGTGGGGAAAAACAAGGCATGTCGTGAGAGGTAAAACAAGCAAATGTGTCTGCATTGCTTTAACCCTGAAAAGCACTAAACGAATGATAAGAACTTCAGAAGAGCCTGGCTGCTGGATCAGGTCATGTAGTCCATCTAGTCCAGCGTCCTGTTCTCACAGTGGCCAACCAGATACCTCTAGGAAGCCCACAAGCAGGACCTGAGCATAAGAGCACTCTCCCCTCCTGCATTTTCCAGCGACTGATGTTCAAAGACACACTTCCTTCTATAGTAGCATTAGAACACAGCCATCGTGATTGCCTTAGCCTCCATACAGTATTCTGGGGATTATGAAGGAGTAATAGAAATTGATTTACGCTCATAACCCACACTTCCTCCAAAGGGCTGAAAGTGGCTTGTGGCTGGTTCCCAGGCAATCTCTCGCCTTTGCAAATTACAGGGCCATGTCCCCTTAGCTTTAGCAGAAGCAACGGAGACAGATAAGATGTGCCAAATGCTTCACACACCACAGCTGTTATTCGTGCAATCAACACCCACCCACAAACTAGAGTAGTACCACTCACTAGGTCAGCTCTAGGTTTGAAGGGGCCCTCAGTGGGGATTTCCTTTATACCAGTGGCCCCCATTGGCCTCACTTGGCGGCATACTAGTGGTGGTAACAACAGCGCTGTGATCAGGGCTGGACAGCTAGGACCAAGTCGCCATTTAAAGGGGCTGCCATTTTAATTTCCCACAACACCCCAAGGCAATGCTGTGTCAGGGGCATTGTGGGGAATTTAAGGCTGAAACTGAACTGCCCAGCATGAGGGACTCAGAGCAGGCATCAGTGCCTCAGAAGTCCCACCCGGGGAATAGAGCAGATGTCCAGAGGGGATGCTAAGCCTCACCCTGACTGCCTATTAATGGTGGGTCAAGGGATGCTTTCTGTAGCTACAGGAATAAAGCATGTGCTTGATGAATGGACATGAAGAGTTAATGCCGCTTCCCCCAACCTGGTGCCCTCAACACGTTTTGGACTCCAACTCATGTAATTCCTGACCATTGACCAAACTGGCTGATGGGAGTTGGAGTGCAAAATAGCTGAAGAGCATCAGGTTTGCAGGGGGGGATGGTCTAGTAGTCTGCCGTCCCGGGCTGCTGCTGGGAGGAAGGGAGGGATATAAATCAAATAATTAATAAATAAATGAATAAATAGTGCAGCGATACCACATGATCCCCTCCAGATGTTGTTGGACTTCAGCTCCCATCAGCTAGCATGGCCAATGGTCAGGGATGGTGTTAGTTTTTATCCCGTTTTGCCGGCTGAGCCGTGAAACTTGAGTGAGTGCAACTTGCTCACGGCTGCTCAGTGACCCAGCAGGTGAGGTAAGATGTGAACCTCAGCTTCTCAGGTGCCACTCCAGCATGCAACCCCCTGGATTACATTGACACTGAGAGATGGAACGCGTGCATTGTAAAGGTTATTTTGTTTTAAGTACACTCAAGCAACATCCTGATGAAATATGACAGTTTGGCTGCAGGGCCTCGCTTTCTGTTTGGGAAAATAGAGAGCATTGCTGTGTTGTCCTTTCCTAGTAAAATAAGGTCATTAGCAATGCAGTGTGCATAGTTCCTTGCAGCAGTGAAACAGGCACAGGATGGGGAGGAGGGAGGATGTGGAGTATGTTGCTTATTATCATCCCAAAGTTGAGATCTCGCACAGAGAACATATCTGACTTGTTTTTCATTGAAGTCTTCTCTACCCTAAACGGTGGTGTTCTGATTAATAATCCCCCAAGGGAGTATCATGAGTCTGTTTTATCCACTCAGCAGCAATATCTTCCTGCGCTCATCCAGGAAAGCTTTTGCAGGCTTCTGAAGCCGTCTCTCCTTAAAAGCTGAGAGTGTGCCAGATCTACATTTATCTTACCTTTTCCAAGTGTGCAACAAACATGGGAAGCCCAAAAAGCAACTGTAATCAGAAGCAAAAACCACAACAATTGGGGTAAACGAGAAAGGGGTTCATTGATCCAACACATTTTGGACCCTCCACAAGAACATAAGAAAAACGTGCTGGATCAGGCCAGTGGCCCATCTAGTTCGAGATGGGAGGATCTGTCAGTTTCAGTTCTCTCCGTTTCTCGTTTTTCCAGTCCTAAATTCAGTTCATGTTTCTGCAACAATTTGTGAATTTTTCTTTTTAAAATCCTCATGAGAATTCTTCAGCATTTTAGTGCAAATTTCTCCTAATAAACCCATTTTTGTATGAGTTTTGATTAATGGACATGATGCTTCCTAGTATAAAGCATTGTTGTATATTATTATACATAATAATATGTTATTTGTATATTATTTCTTGTATATTATTTTCACTAATATATTTATTTTCATGCATAGTTTCCTCTAATATATGCATATTTGTAAACATTGGTTGAGGAGCTGCATTGCAAAATTTGGATGTGTTAATTTTGAAGGATGGTTGTGTCTCGGTTCTCATATTGTTTTGGAAAGTGCAAATTATGGAATGATGTCCCTGACGAGGTGTGCCTGGCACCATCACTGTTATCTTTTCGGCGCCAGGTCAAGACTTTCCTCTTCTCCCAGGCATTTTAGCATGTGTTTTTTTTAATTGTTTTAAAAAATTTAAAGTATGCTTTAAATTGTTTTTAAAAGATGTGTTTTAAACTTGTATATTTGTTTTTAATGTTTTCAGTTGCTGTAAACTGCCCAGAGAGCTTCGGCTATGGGGCGGTTTACAAATACAGGCAGGCCCCGCTTATACGGCAGGTTCTGTTCCGGACCTCCGCCGTAAAGCGGAAATCGCCATAAAGCGGAACCCCATTGAGCATAATGGGGTGCGTCGCGCGAAAATGACCGCAAAATGCCGCAAAAGCGGCTTTAAAATGGGGAATGAAAGCCACCGCATTAGCAGAACGCCGGGAAGTGAAGCGCCGGGAAGCGGGGCCCTACTGTACAATCAATCAATCAATCAATCAATCAATCAATCAATCAATTTGATAGATTTTGCTTTAAACGCAAACTGAATTGAATTTCTCCCCCGTGCCTACATCTAGTCTAGCAACCCATTCTCACAGTGGCCAACCAGATCCCTGTACTGGTCCTTCTTCCGGGAAGTTAAGAGAACAATGATTCAAGATTCAGATGTGCTGCCTCTTCTCTTTCTTATGCTAGAAATAAGAAATGGAAGAGGAAGCACGTCTGAATTTTGAATCGCTGTTCTCTGAATTTCCCTGAAGAGGGACCTGCAGGGTCTGAAACATGTTGGATCAATAAAACATTTCTTGTCTACCCCCATTGCTTTTTAGTTCTGCTTCCAGTGATTCTGCTTTTCAAATCAAAAGGATTTTGTTCTCTTTCTCAGTGAGGACATATAGGCTCCTTTCTCACATGGAGCTTATTGCATCAGTTTTGCAGATTAAAATGGTAGCGTTTCTGTCCTGATTTCTAAAATTCCTTTCGCTCTGCAGTACCTGTTGCATCAAGGAATGGTGGCTTCTTTGCCTGATATACCAGCATTTCGTGCAATTGTCTTTCGCATGGCTGCAACGAACAGACCCTTGTTTTCGTCCCTCACCTGGTATACACATGCACACTGTAGTTCCCCCATAATTCACTGTGCAAGTTAGTGTCTGGACATGGGGGGGGGAGGAAGGGAATGATGCTACTTGCGCCTAAGCCGGAATACCGGTATAATTTTTATCATGCAAAAATAAAAAAATGATGCAAGCCTAAATGGTGGGAATGCTGTAGTTAGAGCAAAACTCCCACGATAATCCGGGTCCCAAAGCTTGCACATTACATCTGGAATCATTTATCATGGAAATGAGCACAAAATTTATTTATTCTTTATTTTATTTATTATTTAATTTGTATCCCGCCCTTCCTCCCAGCAGGAGCCCAGGGCGTCAGACAAAGCACTAAAAACACTTTAAAACATCATAAAAACAGATCTTAAAGTACATTAAAACAAAACAGCGTTAAAAACATTTTTTAAAAAACAACTTAAAAGTGTTAAAAACATTATTAAAAAACATATTAAGCAATTCTAACACAGATGCAGACTGGGATAGGTCTCTACCTAAAAGGCTTGTTGAAAGACAAAAGTCTACAAAAGGCGCCAAAAAGATAGCAGAGATGGTGCCTGCCTAATATTCAAAGGGAGGGTATTCCACAGGGTAGGTGCCGCCACACTAAGGATCTGTTTCCTATGTTGTGCAGAACGAACCTCCTGATAAGATGGTATCTGCAGGAGGCCCTCACCTGCAGAGTAAATAATAATAATAATAATAAAATTTAATTTTTGTGTCGCCTATCTGGCCGAAGCCACTCTAGGCGACGTACACATTAAAATTCAATAAAACACACTATGATTACAAAACAAAATACAATGCAGTCAACAATGATGCAGGCATAAATTATGTAGGGCAACCAATAAAACAATTTCCACAAAAACAATAAACAATCACAGAAAAAAAATTAGCCCACCCCGGAGATCCCAAAGGCCTGTCCAAAGAGCCAAGTTTTTAAGGCTCGGCGGAATGTATTCAGGGAAGGGGCATGGCGAAGATCAAATGGGAGGGAGTTCCAGAGAGTGGGGGCCGCCACTGAAAATGCCCTCTCTCTAGTCCCCACCAACCTAGCTGTTTTCGTTGGTGGGACTGAGAGAAGGCCCTGTGTGGCTGATCTAGTTGGGCGGCTTAATTTGTGGTGCTGGAGGTGCTCCTTCAGGTAAACTGGACCGAAACCGTATAGGGATTTAAAGGTTAACACCAATACCTTGAATTGGGCCTGGAAAACAATTGGAAGCCAGTGCAGTTGAAATAACACTGGCGTGATGTGATCGCGGCGGCAGCTGTTTGTAAGCAACCGAGCCGCCGCATTCTGCACCAATTGTAATTTCCGGACTGTTTTCAAGGGTAACCCCACGTAGAGCGCATTGCAGTAGTCTAATCGCGAGGTGACCAGGGCATGTACTACCAGTGGGAGCTGATGAATAGGGAGGTAGGGTTGCAGCCTCCGTATGAGGCGTAGTTGATACCAAGCTGCCCGGCTCACTGCCGAAATCTGAGCCTCCATGGACAGCTTGGAATCAAGAACAACCCCGAGGCTGCGGACCTGATCTTTCAGGGGTAAACTCACCCCATTAAGCCTCAGGTCAACAACACCCAACCTTCCCATCACCCACAAGCAGCACCTCGGTCTTATCAGGATTGAGCTTCAGCCTGTTCCTTCCCATCCACCCACTCACAGATTCCAGGCACTTGGACAAGGTCTCCACAGCCAACTCCGGTGAGGATTTAAAGGAGAGGTAGAGCTGCGTGTCATCAGCATATTGGTGACACCGCAGCCCAAACCTCCTGATGATAGCTCCCAGCGGTTTTATATAGATGTTAAATAGCATGGGAGAGAGGATAGAGCCTTGTGGCACTCCACAAGTGAGGGGCCAAGGGTCTGAAACCTCATCTCCCAATGCTACCTGTTGGTGCCTGTCAGAGAGAAAGGAACGGAACCACTGTAAAACAGTGCCTCCTATTTATTTATTTATTTATTTATTTATTTATTTTATTACATTTTTAGACCGCCCTATAGCAATAAGCTCCCAGGGCGGTGTACAGCATAATAAAACAGGTTAAAATACAAGTGGATGTAAACACAATAAAACATAATTAAAAATTTTCAATTTTCAATTCAAATTTTAAAATTTTTAAAATGCCTGGGCGAAGAGGTAGGTCTTTACCTGGCGCCGAAAAGATAACAAAGAAGGCGCCAGGCGTATCTCATCAGGGAGGGCGTTCCATAGTTCGGGGGCCACCACTGAGAAGGCCCTAGCTCTAGTTATCGTTCTCCGTGCCTCCCTATGCGTTGGGACACGGAGAAGGGCCTTCGACGTCGAGCGCAGCGACCGGGTAGGTACATAGCGGGAGAGGCGTTCCGCCAGGTATTGCGGTCCGATGCCGTTAAGGGCTTTATAGGTAAGAACCAACACTTTGAATCTGGCCCGGAAACATATTGGTAGCCAGTGCAGCTGGGCCAGGACAGGTGTTATATGATCAATTTTTTTTGTCCCAGTAAGAACTCTGGCCGCAGCATTCTGCACCAGCTGAAGTTTCCAAACCGTCTTCAGAGGTAACCCTACGTAGAGTGCATTACAGTAGTCCAATCTAGAGGTTACCAGAGCATGGATAACTGTGGCAAGGTTCTCCTTATCCAGATAGGGTCGTAGTTGGGCTACCAGCCGAAGCTGGTAGAACGCATTCCGTGCCACCGAGGCTACTTGAGCCTCCAGTGACAGGAGCGGATCTAATAAGACCCCCAAACTACGGACCTGCTCCTTTAGGGGGAGTGTAACCCCATCTAGGGCAGGTCGGACATCAACCATCTGGGCAGAGAGCCCCCCCACCAACAGCATCTCAGTCTTGTCAGGATTGAGTCTCAGTTTATTAGCCTGAGTCTCAGTCTCAGTCCCAATCCCTCTAGGCGATCCAACAGGATACCGTGGTCGACGGTATCAAAAGCCGCTAAGAGATCTAGGAGGACTAGAAAGGTGAATTCTCCCCTGTCTAATGCCCTCCTCATATCATCCACCAGAGTGACCAAGGCTGTTTCAGTACTGTGTCCAGTCCTGAAACCCGATTGGTATGGATCCAAGTAATCCGCTTCATCCAAGTGTGCTGACAACTGGCTAGCCACCACTCGCTCAATATAAGGGGTAAGGCGGTCTTTCAGGTATCCTGGTCCTGAGCTGTATAGGGCTTTGTACACCAAAACTAGAACCTTGAACTTGGCCCGGTAGCAAATGGGCAGCCAGTGCAATTCTTTCAGCAGCGGGGTGACATGTTGGCAATACCCTTCCATAGTGAGCAGTGTCGCCGCCGCATTTTGCACCAGCTGCAGCTTCCGGACCAACCTCAAGGGCAGCCCCACATAGAGCGCATTACAGTAATCCAGCCTGGAGGTTACCAGTGTATGGACAACAGTGGTCAGGCTATCCTGGTCCAGAAATGACCACAGCTGTCTCACCAGCCGAAGCTGGTGAAAGGCACTCCTAGCCCCTGAGGTCACCTGGGCCTCTAGCGACAAAGATGGATCCAGGAGCACCCCCAGGCTACAGACCTGCTTTTTCAGAGGGAGTACGACCATATTCCACCATATTCCACTAGATTTCCAGAGCTAGCTTTTACGTCATGTGCAAGATCGAATAAAATGCGCCATTTGCCAGGTAAAAAATCGTTGGAATAATGGAATAAAGTGCAGTGTGAAAGCAGCCATAGATTACTTTTATTTATTTATGGCTTATTATTGTTGTTGATGTTATTGTTATTTTAGTTGTATTGGCTTGTATCCATTGCAGAATTTAAGTGGCTTGCTTAATTAGCGCAAGGATTTACACTTCCACAACAGAACCTTCCTCCTCCCATGCACCCCGTTTCTGGGTTTTGCCACAACCCTCTGGAGCAAAATTGAGGAGGATGTGTGGCATGCACGGAGCAGGGAGGAAAGGGGGTACAGTTCAGTGTTGCAAGCGTAAATCCAAGCGTGTTTTAAAGTGCAATACACAAATGCATTGGATACTGCCCTAAGCCTTCAGAATTATTATTTTTTACTCCTTATTCTTGCGATTCCATTTGAAGAATAGGAATAAGAATTCAAAGAAGATGAATATACGAATCATGTGTGAATCAGCAGAAATGCAAAGAATATGAACAAGACAAATGTGCATAATAATAACAAACAAATAACAAGAATGCAAATAATCAGAGGGTTGGGATTCATGCAAATAGGAATAATTTTGAAATATTAAGATGGATAGAAATAATAAGCTGAATATGAATATAAGAGGAAAGAAGATGGAATCTCAAGGGTGCACAAAGGAAGATTTCCCTGGCCTGACATGTTTCAAAATGCACTTCTTCAGAGATGTCACACATAAGAGCAATAAATATTTTATATAATATTATTACCATTAAGAGGATTGTATAGTATAATAAAAGCAAAACAAATCTTTAAAATATTAGTGGGAAAGAACAGAAAGTGTCATTAACTTTTGTTATATAGAAGCTTAAAACTCAACACAAACAAGAACAGAACAAAGCAGAAGTTTAAAAGTACATAGGAAGCTGCTTTATACTGAATCACACCGTTGGTCCATCTAACCCAGTGTTGTCAACACTGACTGGTAGTGGCTCTCCAGGATTTCAGGCAGGATTCTTTCCTAGCCCTACCTGAAAGATGCCAGGGACTGAACCTAGGACCTTCTGCACTCAAGGCAAATGCGCTATCCAGGGATGTAGTCGTCCAGGGTCTTGGGGGACCTTAGATACTTTACTTTTGGTGGAGCAGAGTCCCAGCAGGGTACCTATGTCTCCAGCATTCTACAAGCCAATCAACAGAAAAGGGGAGTGTGTTAGCCACTGAGAAGAGTCTTGTATCATGCTTCCTTGTCCTTTCTTGCTGATTGGAGCCAATCAGAATAAAAGGTGGTGAGTCAGCCACTGAGAAGACTCTTCTCAGTAGCTAACTCCCCCCCCCATGCTTACTGGCTTCTAGGGATGTATGTTGTTGCGGGAGAAGGCATTAACAAGGATCTCATGCTTAACCCAGCAGCAAAAAATGGGGGCGTGGCTGTGGCTAACATGAAGGGACCCCCCACTTCTGAATTTGCCACTACACTACTGGTGCTACCCACTGAACTACAGCGCTTTCCGAAGTATATAGCATTTGTGTCCTGGTTTGTTTTTGGTTTTTTGGTGGGGAGGTTAAGCATTCATCTAAGCATTATGGTTCTTTTCCTACTCAAACTGACCCTCCAGCAAAACTAATTGCAAAATGGAGGATAGCAGGTACATTCTGTTTTGCCTGAAATGAGCTAAGATTGGGAGGGGGTGCATTTTGCTTTCATGAAGCAATTCCTTCCTAGGATATTGGGCACTTCACTAACTACATACCAAGTGAGTGTTCCTAGCATTATAAAATGTGTTTAAAATCTTGCTATCCCTTAAAATGATGATTGGAGGGGGGGAAATGTGTTTGAGAACGTAATAGGCTCTATTAGTCACCTTGTGTTTGAGTCCTTAAAACTGTTTCCCCCATAGTTCCTCAAACACCCCCCTTTGTGCAGGCCAAGACCCCTGCCTCTCCCTGATTTTCTTTTGCTTTCAGCTGGTTGGTTGGGGGGGTGCCTGTTTGGAGGGGGGGGTAAGGAGGCTGCCTGCTTTTTTGTCTATGTTTTATTTCTTTGACGGCAGTAAGTGTTTTGCTGCTTAGGTTCTGCTTATCACCAGTTTATCTTCTGTGGAATTGGGAGTCTGTCTGTGTGTCCATGCCAGTTTCTTAGATTTCCAAATGCCACCCCGGACCCCTGCTTTAAAAGTTGTTGTTGTTATGGTTGTGGCCCCCATCCCATTTTTCATCAACATTCATGAGGCCTAGAAGCTTCTATTTTCAATTTTTTTCTCCAATAGTTAAGAGAGAGAAGTTGAAAAGTATGACTTGCAAGCTATTTTTCTAGTATTTAAAGAGCAAGGTGGCTCTTTCTCCCTCTGAGGGGTTGTCACTCTAAATTAGTGTTTTTCCTCAATTAACCTTTTTAAACCTTTCAATATGTGAGAAGCTGTGCTTTTCAAATACACCATGACACATTTCACACTAACCTAATGGAATACAGCACCACGGGATCTATGGTTTCTGGAGGTTATGCAAACCACTGTGATCTTTCAACTAGAGTTCCAACGACAGGGTAATCTTTGCTATAACGTCACTAAAGGCTTCGCTGCATATGTGGTGGTTTTCATGTCCATGTCCTTCTCTTGGCCTGTTTTTAAAAATAAATCTCCTTCGTATGTGTGTATCAAGTGGAAACCGTCCAGGCTGTTCATGCAGAGGGTGCTCCTAAAAATGTCTAAGTTATGGAAACTAATAGTCTATAAGTTTCTGACAAGGGGATGCAAGAGATGATTAGCTTTCATGATGGAAGAAAAAAATATTGTGGAATGAAAGGACTGTAGTCAGAGCAGCTGCTTTGCATGCAGAAGGTCCTGTGTTTGATCCCTGGGATCTCCAGGTAGAGACTCCTGTATGAAACGCTGGAAAGCTGCTGCCAGTCAGTGTTGATGATACCAAACTAGGTGGGCCAGTGCCTTGACCTTTTTCCCCCTTCTTGTACTTGCCAGTGTCAGGCTGAAGTGGCAGGTGGCCATATCTGAATCCAGGCTTAGAGCATGGTGATGCCAAGTATTTATTAATTTATATATTGC
The DNA here is from genome assembly GCF_030035675.1 of Rhineura floridana. Classification (NCBI taxonomy): domain Eukaryota; kingdom Metazoa; phylum Chordata; class Lepidosauria; order Squamata; family Rhineuridae; genus Rhineura; species Rhineura floridana. Next base: position 14,243,113 of record NC_084487.1, read on the forward strand.
TTAATAGGCTTCTAAGTGGTTTACCAAGTATAAAAATCAGCTACCCAAACATTAAAATATAAGCATTCATAATTAAAATATGCAATACTGCAGAAGCAGCCAATGTCATGCCCTCCAGGTGTTGTGAACAACAACTCCCATCAGCCCCAGCAAGTATGGGCAATGGCCCAGGGATGATGGCAATTGTAGTCCCAAACTTCTGGAGTGCGCCACACTGGCTATCCTTGTGATAAAGCAATCCCATGAAAACATTAAAATCTAAACCTTCGTAAGGTTGAAGTTGGAACCAGGGTGAGGGACAATGGTGTCGTGGCAGAGCACATACTTCGCATCCGGAGGGTTCCAGGTTCAACCCTTGGCATCTCCAGGTTTGGTTTTTTTAAAAACAACAACAAAAATGAAGATCAGGTAACAGGTGATAGGAAAGATTCTTTGTTCTCCGTGATCCTGCTGCCAGTCAGAATAGACAACACTGTCCTGGGTGCATAAATAGTCTGATCTAAGATAAGGCAACTTGCTATGTCCTATGAAGGCTTATTAAGGTGGGGATCTCCACTGTGGTATCTTGGTTTATACTGTGCCATCATTGTATGTGGAGTCTTAAAAAGGAACATAAGCAATGTAGACAGACCCCTCTTTCCAGGGAGCTTGCAATCTAACATCTGCAGCAGGAGAAATAGCAGAGGCAAGGTGTGGGTAGGGAGCAATGTGGGCAAACCCTGTTCTGCATATATGAAGGGCTGGCGATGAGGATTAAGAGGATAGGCCAAGGTAGGCTTTGAGGAGGGATCTGAAGAAAGGAAGAGTGTGGGCATAATATGGGCACAGGCGTGCAGTTCCACACAGAGAAGGGGGCAGCAAGGGGAAATGGACAGAACATTTAGTACCTGTTGGGGGAAGAAAAAGGAGCCACTATTTGTGAACCTGTGGCAGTCAATGAGCTTTGCCTTTCTGATGGAAGAAGAATAGGAAGTACGGAAGGAAGCAGGGTTGACCTTTCCAAAACAATCAACAGCTGCCCTGTGAAGAATCCAGTAGACTGAAGCCTTTCCTTCTTATCCAGTTAAGAATCACAGAAATAGTGACTCTGCCAAAGTTTCCCTTCTAGGGACTTGCACCAGCTGTAATGAGACATTTTCCATTTTTTAAAGGGGAACAAAACACCCTTCAAAGCGCCAAGCAAAACACATCACTCCAGTTCCACATTATTGAAGCAACAAGCACCATACTGTGTAAGAATGTACTTCCGTACATGTGCGTATGCAAGCAAAGCGACCTTTCAGAGTGCCCGTTTCCAAAGGAATCGTGTGATTATATCTTGCATAGATATCTTTCCTTCTCATTAGGCAATCTTTGTAAGGGTTTTCTTTGAAGACAGAGCCTGTGCAAGCATGCAGCTTTGGGTCTTCAGATCTACAACTGTGTAGAGAGAGGAGAGTTTATGTAATTAGACTTATCTATTATATATATGTATATATTTTAAAAACCAGATTTCATTGGAAAGAGTGGATTCATGTATATTTATGTCCGTGACCATCAACTGCAAATGGTGGCAGTCAGATGTATGCAGGCGTCCATAATACACATCTTTAGAATGGATGGAGAAAATGGTATCTATGAATGTGAACTTAAGTGTCTGTGCATACTGATGTTTTTGCAGGTTGGAGGCAGGCAAGTGTAAGGTTTAGATTTGGGGTCGGCTGGCAGGGTGGTGATGGACATGATATCCCCATCGTGCTGTCCCTCTAGCACCCCTGCTCAAATTCTTGCAAGAAGAATTGAAACCCTCATAATGCTTTGAGCACCTCTGCTGGAACTCTTGCAAGGAGAATTGAGATGGCCACTGTCTGTCTGCTGCCTTTCTCGATTCTGCTGCCTTTCTCGATTCTGCTGCCTTTCTCGATTCTCTCCACCTTCCTCTCTCCCAAAGGCCCAAAAACTTAGCGTGGGACAGGGGGAGGTTGCAAAGGTGGGTGCTCCCAATCCCTGTTTTCCCACGAGGGACCCTGAGCACCTTCTGCAGCCTGCGCGATTCTACCCCAAGAAGCACCTTTGCATGCATGTTATCTCAGTAAACGCCAGTTTGGGGACATGTGTTTCCTGTGACAGTGTGTAGGTCCAACCATTTTTCGAGCTGGGAACTAACAGTATTCAGTTGTTATGCCACTTTATCATAGCTTTATCAATGCCCACTCCATTGCCGCCTGAGCGTTGCTACTGCAATTGAAGTGGGATGCCACCATTTCAGATGTCGCTGTGCATGGTGTGCTTTTAAGCAGAGATGCATAACAAGAGCACTTCTGGATCACTCCAAAGGCTGATGATGTTGCCAGCATATTGGTGTACTCTCTCTTATCGTTTTTTGTGGCTGATTGGTATAGTCTGCAAGCTATAGGGGAAACTTCCGCATATGCCCCAGCAAAGAAGGTGGGGAAGGGATGTAGCTCAGTGACAGAGCATCTGCCTTGCATACAGAAGGTCCCAGGTTCAATCCCCAGCATTTCCAGGTAGGGCTGGGAGAGAACCCAGTGTCTGGAACTCTGGAGAGCAGCTGCCAGTCAGGGTAGGCAATACTGAGCTACATGGAGCAATGGTCTGACTCAGTATAAGGCAATATAAGAACAGGAGAATAATAGACATTCTCTTTTAAAAAAAATCTTCAGTGGGATCTAGCCTAAACAGGACAAAAACCAAAATCACATCCGTAGTACCCATCATTTATATTTTCTCAAAGATCGTAAGCTCCGTTTTCTACAACGGTGTGAATGCATGTTAAATATTACGGATTATACCCAATGTTAGTCATACCTAGTGATAGGGCAGAAATTTGATTCAGTTTGCATTTAATGCCAAAGCTACCAAATCCATATTTCCCAAACAATATGAGAACTGAAACATATCCATCCTTTGACATTTGCACTCATCCAAATTTTGCTATATCAAACAGTGTTTACAAAAATGTACATTTTAGGGGAAATTGTTTGTAAAATGAATATATTAGTGAAGATATCATACAAGAATGCATTGCATGAGGATAGATTGCTTGCAAAAACGTATACATTAGTCAAAACTGTCTTTAAAAATGTGTTTATTAGGAGAAATTTGCAGTCAAATGCTGAAGAATTTTCATGAGGATTTAAAAGTTTAGAAAATTGAAATTGACAAATCCGTCCATCCCTACTCAGAGTAGACCTATTGAAATCAGTGGACTGAAGTTCATTGATTTCACTGGGTCTATTCTGAGTATTTACTGAGTTGGTTACCACCCTGTAATTTTAATCCTAACACTACTCTTTCCTTGGACAAGTTGGGCTTGTTCTAATAGAAATAAGCCTTCCGTACAAAGGCTATTGTTGTTTGTCAATGCAGTTTCATTAATAGCATTAAATAGCATTATCATTGCCTGACATTTATCTCACAATTTTCCAGAGCTGACTGTTACATCTCTGTGGAAACCCAAATTGCGGTTGAAACAAGTCAGATAAGAAAGGTATCCATAAAAAGTGGCTGAATTGGCCTGGCCCTTGTTTGGAATGTCACCTACTAAGAAATATTTCAGAATACACAATATTTAATGGCTGTTACATATCCTTGTATCAGCACTACAGAGGAAATATTCACTGAGGGTGAGGGTTATGGAGAATAATTCAGGTCACCTTCAAAAAAATAACTTTTTTTTAAAGATTCACAAATCTCAAGAACTCTATTTATTACATTTATCCCAGCTTTCTTAACACAAGAACCCTAAGGTAGGTTAGACTGAAAGAAAATAGTGGCCCAAAATCAACCAGTAAGCTTCATAGCTGAATTGAGAGAGCTGAAATTGACAGATCTTTCCATCCCTACTCATGCAAACCTATTGAAATCCAATGGAAGAAATAGTTTCTTTCCTCAGGCAAAGTGAATCACATCTTCAATGCATTTTCTGTTTTGAACCTGTGGGATTTCCAGGGTTGATGATGCAGTAATACTGCCTCTCAACTGGGGCAAGTTCACATGAACAACCACTGCATATTATAATTTTATTTATTATTGCATTAATATCCCACCTTTCTTCCAAGGAGCTCAAGGTGATGTACAGTATGTAGTTCTTCCCCTCTTTATTTTATCCTCACACCAACCCTGTGAGGTAGATTAAGCTGAGAGGCAGTGACTGGCCCAAGGTCACCCAGTGAGCTTCTTGGCCGAGTGGGGATTTGAACCCTGGTCTCCCAGGTCCTAGAACCACACTCTAACCACTTCGCCACACTGGCTCTTACAGAGTAAATCTGTGACCCTCCAGATGTTCGTTGGACTACAAATGCCATAACCCCCAAAATCATTGGCCCTCTCCTTTGTCATCACCCTACGAGCGTCCCTCAAAGGAGGGACCCACACAAGGCCCTCAGACGAAGGTCTAATGGTCCAGGTAGGTTCATATTAGGAGAGGCATTCCAGAAGATAATGGGGTCCTGAGCTGTAAAGAGCTTTAAAGGTAAAAGCAAGCACTTTGAATTGGGCTCAGGAGCACAGAGACAACCAGCACAGATGGAACAGAATTGGTGGTAGATTATCAGAATGAATGCTCTATAAACAGCAGAGGTCTGAAGCAAAGGATAAGATGGTGCCCCCCTCCCCATTCCACATACAGAGGCTGACAGGACTGACAGCTGAGGGAAGCAGCGTAGTGGCACACCCAGTTCTGTTCTCCACCAGAAGAGAATGCTGGAGAGAGGGAGGAGAGACTCAGAAGGAATGGCCAGGGGGCTGCAGACACTGTTCCTCCATATATGGTGGGCTCTCCAACACTGGAGGCCTTCAAGAGGCAGCTGGACAGCCACCAGTCGGGGATGCTTTAAGTTGGATTCCTGCAGTGAGCAAGGGGTTGGACTCAGTGGCCTTATAAGTCCCTTCCAACTCTACGATTGTATGATACCTGCTGCTTGAGGCTGTTGCCTCACTCTTCTCATTTAGCAAAGAGGGAGCCCCATTAAATCGGGTGGGGAACCTCCAGCCCCTAGGCCAATCTTGGCCCATCAGGGGGTCCAATTTTGCCTATGGGGCCATTCCCTCATTTTGTCAATCAGGTGATGTGACAACAGGAGTGGGTTTCTATTCTGCGTTGCTGCGCCTACCATTTCCCCATAGGGAACTGGAGCACAGCGAAAGCAGCAGGATTTAACCCCCATTCGTCAGCTGATGACCGGGGCTTAAATCCTGCTTAGTTTGCCTGTGCATGCCAGTTTCCCAAGAGTAGGATTTTATCCCTCATGCACTGATAAATGGTGAGTGCAATGCTGCTGGGTAATGCTTTGCCAGTGAGTTTCCTGTGGGCAGCACACTCGTGAAGCAGACCCCTTCTGCCCACCCCCACTCCTTTAACAAGTGGGCGTGACTGCCCACCTATCGGACACCATCATGATGTCAGATGATTGACAGATGAGAAACTCACCCATCTTTCAATGTTGGCCCGCGGGGTGGGGGGAGATAAAGTTCTGAGCCGCTGGGCCAAAAACGTTCCCCAACCCTGTGTTAAATTATAGGGCTGTAGGGTTTTCTGTTAGTCCCACTGTAACCCAAAGGCAAATTCGATCATACATACAACAAATATAAAAGCAGTCTTGAAAGCTAAAGTCTCGAACTACAGGATTTTGGGGAAGGGAGGAGGGAAGAGACAGAGAGAGAAAGACTTGCAAGAAGAGTCGAAACTGCTAGGATGGTGAGAATTTTAGCTGAAGTTACTAACTGTTGCCGCTTCCTTTCTTCGTGACTATACTTATCTCTCCTCCCCTTTATACCTAAGAACTCAAGCTCGTTTTAAGTTCATGACTGTAAATCAATTTAGATAGTGCCTCAAAGCAGAGAGTCAAGAAACTGGCGTTGGTCCAGAGTGAATTAATCTGAAATTAATTTGATTCTGAAAGGCTCCATCTGGCTGTGTTTGGAAAAGGCAGTTAGACAGAGAGAAAGATATAAACAAACGATCATCTGTATTCTCTGTGCCAGATGTTTTGTGGGTTCTTCTCCCCCCTTTTTAAAACAAAAAACCAGACTCAGAATTTTGTGAAAAAGCGATGGAAATGTTGATGACACCAGGTCTCTCTTGGAAGGGCAATCCTATTACAAGTTTTACAGACAGAACTATTTTCATTTATTTATTTCTGCATTTGAATCAGAAGGAGATGGGGGAGGGGGGAGATGTGTGTGAGAGGCACAATATAGCCGCCTTGCAGAGAGGGGAGAACATGGGAATTGTCAACAAAAGAAACGCCACAGTTGGCTTTCATCGACGAGAATCACATGATGTAAGGATGGCTGAAATTGTCGATATTCTTTAAAACGGGGGCATTCAAACTGAAAAGAACTGACCCCTGAAAAATGGCTGTGTTCTCCACCTATAGTCAGAGGCAGCATGCTTCTGAATACCAGTTGCTCAAAACCGCAGGAGAGCTTGGAAAAGTTACTTTTTTGAACTACAACTCCCATCAGTCCAATCCAGTGGCCATGCTGGCTGGGGCTGATGGGAGTTGTAGTTCAAAAAAGTAACTTTTCCAAGCTCTGGCCCGGGAGAGTGCTCTTGCGCTCAAGTCCTGCTTGTGCGCTTCACGTGAGCATCCGGTTGGCCACTGAACTAATCTGATCCAGCAGGACTCTACTTATGCTCCTACATTTAAGACAACCACCCAGAATGTGTTCAAGGCCACGGCTATAATTCCCGTAACAAATAAAAAACATCTCACGTTCTGATGGGAGAAGGGTGTCAGTGGTAAAATCAGTCAAGCCTCGCGCCAGGTTCAGAAGGTCCCCTGGGCAAGGTACTTCCAAGGCAATTCCCCCAGTGCCTCCCGGCCAGGCTTATCAAATGATAGAGCAAGTGGCAACCAGGGCCGACTTATCCATTAGGCACAGTAGGCACAGTGCCTAGGGCCCACGATAGTTTTAGGGACCCACGAAAATGTTTTAATTTCTTTTAAAATCAGAAGGAAAATCGAACTTTTAGGGTCGAAGAACATCTTTATTTTTTTCTCACATCAGAAAAAAAATGAAATTTTTAGGGCCCACAAAAATCTATTAAATTTTGCCTAAAACAAAAAAAAATAAAATGTTGAAGTATTTAAAGTTATATCAAAAATAATTTTTGTTATTGATATTATTATGGAGGAAGGGGCCCACGAAGGCAAAAATGCCTAGGGCCCACGAAAGTCATAATGCGGCCCTGGTGGCAGCCATTGCAAAAGGCAACTACAGGAAGGCTCCTATGTTGCTGATAGGCCCAGCCCAGCATGTCTCCTTTCAGAAAGGGTCCTTAAAGGAAAAAAAGTTGCTTGAGCCCAGGCGAGATCTATAGAATCATAGAATAGTAGAGTTGGAAGGGGCCTATAAGGCCATCAGGTCCAACCCCCTGCGCAATGCAGGAATCCAAATCAAAGCATTCCCGACAGATGGCTGTCCAGCTGCCTCTTGAATGCCTCCACTGTCGGAGAGCCTACTACCTCTCTAGGAAATTGGTCCCAGTGTTGTATGGCTCTAACAGGAAGTTTTTCTAACCACGCTGCTGCTGAAAGGAGAAATGCTGTACTGGGTGGCTATGCAAAAACCACCACCTTTTCCCAGAAAAATGCCTCTTTGCCATAGCATTTCTCCACACCCCTTACTGGCCCCCATTGGCATCCTCCTTAAGTGTATATTGGCCTAGCTGGATGCTTATTGAACCTGGGACCTTCTGCGTGCAAAGCAGATGCTCTGCCACTGAGCTATGGCCTTTTCCCCAAAGAAGCAGCAGTCACAGGGAATTGCTAACCATTATGCCCCAGTGATGTATGAATTGGGCCCAAGTCACTACTATAACGTCTGAAGCTGGAGTCCAGTGAGATAAACCGGTCAGAGCAATAGCAAATTTACTGCAGCACAGATACAGATAACCTACTAAAATTGCACACTGCCTTTCCTTTGGCCTTGTATTAGGGGACGGATGCTTGGAAAAGTTTCTTTTTTGAACTACAACTCCCATCAGCCCAATCCAGTGGCCATGGTGGCTGGGGCTGATGGGAGTTGTAGTTTAAAAAGTAACTTTTCCAAGCTCTGCATTTAGGGCTTGGGTGATGAGAACACAAGAACTTGGGCAGCTGCCTTGCATTGAGTCAGGCCATCGGTCCATCTCTTTCAGAAGTGTCTACAGTGACTGGGAGCAGCTCTCCAGGGTTTCAGGCAGGAATCTCTCCCAGCCCTTCCTGAAGATGCCATTGGAGATTGCACCTGGGACCTTCTGCATGCAGGGCACATGCTCTGCCCCTAGGGATGGGTGAGAAATTTGTTTCCATTCGCATTTCAAACCAAATCTATCAAATTTGCACTTTCTAAAACGATACACGGTCCGAACCACATCCATCCTTTGCAATTCACATTTATTCAAATTTTGCAATGCAGTTCGCCCACCAAGCAATATTTACAAAAAAGTATATGGTAGGGGGACGTGTGCATAAAAATGAATAGATTAGTGAAAATAACATAGAAAATGCATTATATGATGAGAAATTGCTTGCAAAAGAGTGTGCATTAGTAAAAAAAAAATGCCTACAAAAATGCATTTATTAGGAGAAACTTGCACTAAAATGCTGGAGAATTTTCATGAGGATTTTTTTAAAAAAAAATTCACAAATTGCTGCAGAAATATGGAGAACTGATTTTGTGATTCGAAAAATGGGAAACTGAGAGAAGCAAACTTGACAGGCCCTTCTATCCCTCTCTACCACTGAAATATAGCACTTTCCCAAGAAGCTGCCCTTCAGAGCTTGGAAAAGTTACTTTTTTTTGAGCTACAACTCCCATCAGCCCAATCCAGTGGCCATGCTGGCTGGGGCTGATGGGAGTTGTAGTTCAAAAAAGTAACTTTTCCAAGGCTCTGCCCTATACAGAGTTGGACTATCGTTCCATCTAGCTGAGTATTATCTACACTGACTGGCATTTCAGGCAGGAGTCTCTCCCAGATCTCCCTGAAGGTGCTAAGGATGGAACCTGGGACCTTCTGCATACAAAGAAGATGCTCTACCAAAACAGGGGACAGTTGTGAAAAATGAACCTTACCGTATGCTTCGTACAGAGCTGGAATGAAAAAAAGAGCGACTGAGTTTGATCTGCAGAGGGCGGAGGAAGAGTATTTCTTGCTGCAGGATAAGCCAGAGAAGAATGGAAGAGGGAGTCAAAGGATTTCTCTCCGATGCATGCCAAGGCAGGTTTTGGCGTGTCTTCCCTAAAGCAGCCACCTTTTTGAGACCCAAGATCTCCCCAACTGTGATCCAAAGGACCCAGGAGAAAAAGAGAGGAGTGTTGGGTAATTGAAATGTACCCCAATGGCAGAATGAGCCAAGGTTAAGTATGTTGCAGAAATGACGATAAGAACTTTTCATCATCGGTTTTGAAATGCGTCTTTCATGTCATTTCCCCTCCTTCCAGGACCTGGGAGGATTGCAAAAAAAAAAAAAAAAGTTAATCGAAGCATATTAATGTGTTCAGGTGTGCTTATGCTTCAGAAGAGATGAAGCTGGGACAGCTAAATAATTTCTCTTTGCACAAGTTGATAGCCTTGAGGCGAACAATGCACACAAGGTCTCCTGCTGCCAATATTTAATTTGTTCCTCCTTTGTGAGTCATGTCCATCATCTTGCCTTGTGTCTGTGGGCTTTAACCCTTGAATGATGTAGATGCGAAGGGGATAGTCCAAACACCCAGAGCTAAAGATGGATGAAACTATCAATTTTGGTTTCTCCAAATTTCTCTTCCAATCTTAAGTTCTGTTTGTCACATTTTCACAACTGTTTGTGATTTAAAAAAAAAAAAAAGAAGGGGGGGGAAAATCCTTCACAAAAATTCAGCAGCATTTTTGTGTGTTCTAAAAAACACATTTTAGCAAGCAATTTCCACAAATCTAATGCATTTTTATATGTTATTTTCACCATTTTTATGCATATTTTCCCCTAAGAGATGCTTTTTTGGACACTTTTTTTTTGCAGAATTGGTAGACGTGCAGACTTCAAAGGGTAGCTGTGTTTCAGTTTGCATATTGTTTTGAGAAGTGCAAAGTGAATTTCCTCCCCAACTCTACACAAGGCAACCTTCATGGCAGGAGCTTTCCACCACTGCCTCACACTCCTCATCAGTAGCTCATACAGCAGAGGAATAAACTGTGCCGTTGATCTGTGTTTAAAATGTATCCACAGACACGGTTGGGAGGACATTAGATGGGGTGTGGGAGACTGGCAATGTTTTTAGCAATCTTCTTTTAAGCAAAGTATATTTGCTGTCTCTAACCAAGAAATAGTTGTGCAAGAAGAAGAGAAATAATTTTGCTTCTTTGTGCTTGTAGTGGTTTGGCAAAGCGGAATACATTACACACAAGGTCTTGTGCACCATAGTGAATGCCTTTGCTGCATCCCTTCCCATGCCCCACAGGTCAGAAGGAGAGCCCTTGCTCCCTTTCCCCCCTTCCTCAGGCAAGAGATCATGTGGAACTGGTAAAGGGCCTTTTTCGTGGTGGCGCCCTTGCTGTAGACATCATCCATCAACCCACTTCCATGCGTTCTTTCCATCGCTGGGAGAAATGTTCAAAGCGTTAACATGAATACTTGTGGCATGGCATTTACACAGCATTTTGATGAAGGCAGCACCTAACCAGTCCGAAAGGTTTAGTTGGGCTGCTGAGAACTGGCGTCATTTTAAAAAATGTTCCTTTCTCTTTCTCTTTCAGTAGTTACTTTTTATTTATTAGGGTTCTTTTTTTATGGTTGCATGTGGTAATGTTTTATGCTGAGTTGGCCCAAGCAGGGAGGCTGGTCACTGGGGCACAGTGGGGCAGGGCCTTGCCATTACTTTTTCTCCAAAGGTATAGCCCAACAGTCATGTGCTCCCCCCACGAGCCGTGTTCATAAATTCCTTATCATTCAGTGATTCCCTGAAGTCTTTTCTGCCCATCTCTCTTGATATCAGCAGAGCAGGGAAATTGCAGGTACTTGATGCTGACTCCTAGAAATCTGGCAACTGCTTGGGCCTGAGAACTGCTTAATTGCCCACTGTATTTTTGCATGGGAAGCGCAGGGCCGGTTCTAAAGGGCGGCCAGATTGCGCACTGGCCTGATGGCCCCTGGAGCTACAGGGGGCCCCTCAGCTGCCCCTCCGCTCCCCTTCCATGATCCGCAGGGGCCCCAAGTCCCCCCATGTCTCCCCACTTACCTGTCTGCTGTCTTTTACCATTGCCCTTAACAAAGATGGCGGCCATGGTTTCCCTAAGGTACTGAAGCCCCTGCCACCATCTTAGTTGATGGCAGAGATGCGCGCGCGTAGCATGCATGCGTGCCATGAACCAAGATGTCGGCAGAGGCTTCATCCCCTTAGGGAAACCGCGGCCGCCATCTTGGTTAATGGCAATACTAAAAGACAGGAGACAGATAGGTGGGGGTGGGGTGCGCGCGAACGCACACATGCACGTGCAAACACGCACGTGCGCACATGCCAGGGCCCAGGGCAAGCTGATGCCCAAGGGCCCCGGCATTCCTGTAGTCAGCCCTGGGGAAGAGGGTGGGAAGAAGAGCAGAATAAGTTGGCTCTGCCCTCCGTGACCCCCTGGCTTTGCCTCCCATTATCTGTCCTGCTAACTGTCCTACCAACTCCAGTGGTTACCAGCCCCCGCCGGGCTCAAGTCATTTTGATGCCCGAGGCAGAAGATCCAAACTATGCCTTAGATGCACACACACACATACATGAATTGAGATAGTGGAAATGTGAACAGCCCCGACGCTTTGGTCTGAACGAGTCTTTGAAACCCCGTATTTTGTAGAGCTGCATTTCTGTGAACTAGAAGGCATTGCAGAGAACTATGAGGGGATTCTAAATTGTTCAGTTTGAGATATATATTGTTTATTAATTATTTATTTATTTGATTATATCCACCCTTCCTCCAGTACATATCCCACCCGTCCTCCCAGTACATCCCACCCTTCCTCCCAGTACATATCCCACCCTTCCTCCCAGTACATCCCACCCTTCCTCCCAGTACATATCCACCCGTCCTCCAGTACATATCCCACCCTTCCTCCAGTACATATCCCACCCTTCCTCCCAGTACATATCCCACCCTTCCTCCCAGTACATATCCCACCCTTCCTCCCAGTACATATCCCACCCTTCCTCCCAGTACATATCCCACCCGTCCTCCCAGTACATATCCCACCCTTCCTCCCAGTACATCCACCCTCTCCAGTACATTCCCCCGTCCTCCCAGTACATATCCCACCCGTCCTCCCAGTACATATCCCACCCTTCCTCCCAGTACATATCCCACCCTTCCTCCCAGTACATATCCCACCCTTCCTCCCAGTACATATCCCACCCTTCCTCCCAGTACATATCCCACCCTTCCTCCCAGTACATATCCCACCCTCCTCCCAGTACATATCCCCCTTCCTCCAGTACATATCCCACCCTTCCTCCCAGTACATATCCCACCCTTCCTCCCAGTACATATCCCACCCTTCCTCCCAGTACATATCCACCCTTCCTCCCAGTACATATCCCACCCTTCCTCCCAGTACATATCCCACCCTTCCTCCAGTACATATCCCACCCTTCCTCCCAGTACATATCCCACCCTTCCTCCCAGTACATATCCCACCCTTCCTCCCAGTACATATCCCACCCTTCCTCCCAGTACATATCCCACCCTTCCTCCCAGTACATATCCCACCCTTCCTCCCAGTACATATCCCACCCTTCCTCCCAGTACATATCCCACCCTTCCTCCCAGTACATATCCCAACCCTTCCTCCCAGTACATATCCCACCCTTCCTCCCAGTACATATCCCACCCTTCCTCCCAGTACATATCCCACCCTTCCTCCCAGTACATATCCCACCCTTCCTCCCAGTACATATCCCACCCTTCCTCCAGTACATATCCCACCCTCTCCCAGTACATATCCCACCCTTCCTCCCAGTACATATCCCACCCTTCCTCCCAGTACATATCCCACCCTTCCTCCCAGTACATATCCCACCCTTCCTCCCAGTACATATCCCACCCTTCCTCCCAGTACATATCCCACCCTTCCTCCCAGTACATATCCCACCCTTCCTCCCAGTACATATCCCACCCTTCCTCCCAGTACATATCCCACCCTTCCTCCCACAGTACATATCCCACCCTTCCTCCCAGTACATATCCCACCCTTCCTCCAGTACATATCCCACCCTTCCTCCCAGTACATATCCCACCCTTCCTCCCAGTACATATCCCACCCTTCCTCCCAGTACATATCCCACCCTTCCTCCCAGTACATATCCCACCCTTCCTCCAGTACATATCCCACCCTTCCTCCCAGTACATATCCCACCCTTCCTCCCAGTACATATCCCACCCTTCCTCCAGTACATATCCCACCCTTCCTCCCAGTACATATCCCACCCTTCCTCCCAGTACATATCCCACCCTTCCTCCCAGTACATATCCCACCCTTCCTCCCAGTACATATCCCACCCTTCCTCCCAGTACATATCCCACCCTTCCTCCCAGTACATATCCCACCCTTCCTCCCAGTACATATCCCACCCTTCCTCCCAGTACATATCCCACCCGTCCTCCCAGTACATATCCCACCCTTCCTCCCAGTACATATCCCACCCTTCCTCCCAGTACATATCCCACCCTTCCTCCCAGTACATATCCCACCCGTCCTCCCAGTACATATCCCACCCGTCCTCCCAGTACATATCCCACCCGTCCTCCCAGTACATATCCCACCCGTCCTCCCAGTACATATCCCACCCTTCCTCCCAGTACATATCCCACCCTTCCTCCAGTACATATCCCACCCTTCCTCCCAGTACATATCCCACCCTTCCTCCCAGTACATATCCCACCCTTCCTCCCAGTACATATCCCACCCTTCCTCCCAGTACATATCCCACCCGTCCTCCCAGTACATATCCCACCCGTCCTCCCAGTACATATCCCACCCTTCCTCCCAGTACATATCCCACCCTTCCTCCCAGTACATATCCCACCCTTCCTCCCAGTACATATCCCACCCTTCCTCCCAGTACATATCCCACCCTTCCTCCCAGTACATATCCCACCCTTCCTCCCAGTACATATCCCACCCTTCCTCCCAGTACATATCCCACCCTTCCTCCCAGTACATATCCCACCCTTCCTCCCAGTACATATCCCACCCTTCCTCCCAGTACATATCCCACCCTTCCTCCCAGTACATATCCCACCCTTCCTCCCAGTACATATCCCACCCTTCCTCCCAGTACATATCCCACCCTTCCTCCCAGTACATATCCCACCCTTCCTCCCAGTACATATCCCACCCTTCCTCCCAGTACATATCCCACCCTTCCTCCCAGTACATATCCCACCCTTCCTCCCAGTACATATCCCACCCTTCCTCCCAGTACATATCCCACCCTTCCTCCCAGTACATATCCCACCCTTCCTCCCAGTACATATCCCACCTTCCTCCCAGTACATATCCCACCCTTCCTCCCAGTACATATCCCACCCTTCCTCCCAGTACATATCCCACCCGTCCTCCCAGTACATATCCCACCCTTCCTCCCAGTACATATCCCACCCTTCCTCCCAGTACATATCCCACCCTTCCTCCCAGTACATATCCCACCCTTCCA